>NW_020664446.1:1989700-2136541 GCF_002925995.2 Terrapene triunguis | reverse complement strand
TCAGTCTGACCCCCGGGGAACCCAGCCCTCGATCCCTGCCTCCAGCCTGCACTTGGGGTGGGGCTACAGCCCGTGTTAGAGACCCAAACTTCACATAAAGCCTCCAAGTGATGGAGAATCCACCACGCCCCCGGGGTGGGCTAAAGCCATCTAATTATCACCACTTCCAATTGTGTATCTTAATTCCTGTCTGACCTTCGACCTCCCAGAGCGGCCAGTCCCAAGCACGACTTGTTCCCATACGTCCCTCAGTGGCCCGGAGCCACTTCTCCCCCCGGGCTGCCTTCAGGGGAACGCGGTTTGATGTGGGGGTGCTGCCTGCAGGCTTGGAGCCACACGCCCCCCTAGAGGGACAGTGACTCGCCGCTAACACCCGGGGCACCAGAGCGGGAGGGCGATGCTAGAACCAGACACACCGACCTGCCGCCTTTGCGAGGAGCGAAAGCTCTCAGTTGTGTATGAAAAATGGAACCTGTGAGAACGAGGGAAGGAAAATTGATACAAAAAAACCCCGTCGTGCTTAAAAATCCATTTTTAATATCTCCAGCCACATTTTAGCTCAAACTCAATTTTTCACCTAGAGGACAGGTCCTTATTTTTTAAAATATTCGTCCCCCTGCATCGCCTGCCGGATCTGATTTCTCCCCACACTCTGAGCGGCTGGGTAACGGCTCTTCCTAGGAAGGATTGGGTTATCAATTAGCCAGAACCAAATTTACTCAACCACTCGGCCCAGCCCCGTGGAAATCCTGAGCCTCAAGCCGGGCTTTGATGCTGAACATTAGCGTTAAATGGCTCCTCCCTTCAGGCATGCGGGAGATGAGCAGACAGGCGAGGCTGCAGCTGGGCCCAAGCCGCGGAGACCGTTCCATTATGCACCGGTGCAGGATTTCTCTGCATCAATCACTCACAGCAGTGGGGGCCCAGCTTCGTCAGTGGCACTCAGGCGGTACCAGCCCACCTCCATCGTGTGCGGCTCCAGGGCCCGGCCGGCTGGAGCCCCCAGTGCGGGTTAGGGCAGGAAGAACCCAATGGGAGGGCACCAGGGACCAAAGCGGGGGCACCTCCCGCTGCAGAGTGCAGGGAACGGGCCAGTTGTGAGAGCCGGGAGTCTCGGTAATGCCTAGGGCTGGGCACAGCTGGGATCCTGGCTCCAGGACACCACACTCGGGGATGTCGTCTAGTGATTAGGTCTAAGCCCCGGGTTAGCCTCCCGGGGTGCGAGCAGCCCACGGCCAGCCCTGCCCGAGTGACTGCGTCCTCACTGGTGCCGCGCTCCCGGGCGTGTTGCTGGCACTCCTGGGGGCACAGCCCAGGGTCTTGGTGCTGCAGTGAGCTGAGCCGCTCTCTGATTCTTCCCCAGTGAACTGTGGGAGAACTTGTCTGTCCCGGGCATGGGGGGGGGGGGGGTGGGAAGGCCTTGGAGGACTAGCAACATGCAAGTGGTTTAGCCTGCGTCTGCACTGCAAAGCAGGAGGGTTACCAGCCCCAGGGAATACAGCAGCTGGGCTCGCCTAGGGGGAGAGTTGTGTGTGTGGCTGGGAGGGGGCTTGGGAGCTGGCACTGCGTGACGACAGACCCTCGGGGAATGAGAGGCTGCAGGAGTCGTCTCTTGTGCCTGCTAGGAGCAGGGTGCTGCACACACAGGGAGGCCAGAAGCAGGGCCAGCAAAACCCCTTCGCTCTGCCCCACCACTATTCCTGGCTGGTTCGAGGGCAGGCCAGCGCTCCAGACCAGGCCCCAGTCAAACCCCCGCTCCCCAAAGCACACACACAGCCACTGCCCGTGGAAGCGAACATTCCCGTTTATTTAGCTCTCTGTGCTATGCCGAGACCCCCACTGACAGTGCTGGGCTCAGCGACGCTCCACAGGACATGTGGCACCCGCCGGCTGGCTCAGCGGCTGCCCTCGGCACTCATCCCAGAGCAGGCCCTGCTGCCGTCCCGTCATCCAGAGAAGGGATCTCGTGGCGGTCGATGGACAAGCTGAGACACCGCGTCAGTTGCCTTGGTCTCTGGAGGTGTCAGCCCTGCTCCCAGCCCCAGCCACCTTTCTAGGTGCAGCCTAAACTGAATCAGCAAGAGGGACCCAGTGCTCCAGTCCTCCTGAGCCCCCTCTGTGTGTGTGTGTGTGTGGGGGGGGGGGTGTTGCTGGTACCAAGGCCAAAGGAAGCAGCTCACGTCACCTTCAGCCAAGTGAGCCCAGCAGAACTGAAGCAGGCAGGGTTCTCCCCGGGACTCAGAGGAGATGGCAGTGCACCTGCTGCTGGCACTTCCAGCTCCTTTCACTTACACGCTGCTGAAGAATCAGATCACACCAGGCTGACCTGGCTTCGCCTGGGGCAGGCCGAGCTCTGGCTGCTGCTCGCCGGCCGTCCCGCTGACGCTGTCACACACAAACGAAGGAAAACGATACAAAACGCCTGGCTTCAGCTGCGACAAGCCAGGGAGCTCCGAGTCAAGGCGAACTGTCGTCTGCTCAGAGCAGCAGGAGCCACCGGACGGCAGCTGGTCTCCCAGGCCGTATGTTCTGCAGCCCCTGGTGCGCCAGCAGGGGGCTAAGGATCCGTTTTAGCTGGGACAGTTCCCTTGCCCATGGTGGGGAGATGGCTCATTAACGTTATTTCAACTTTTTAAAAACGCTCGTGTGGAAGCCGTGGCTCAGAGCGAGTATGGGTGAGTCACAGCCTCCCCTCACCTAGGCACTTTCTCGTTTTCTAGAAAAGGTGGATGCAGATGACGGCGCTGGCACTTCAATCGGGATCTGCTGAGTACGTCTGCAATGCGCTCTCACGCTGTGGAGCTGACGGGGCGCATGGCCCGGTTTGATTTCGAGGGCAGGCTGGCACAGCCATTGGCCAGCCTGGGAATCGGTGCAGAGGGACCGTTCTGAACAGGCTGGGTGCTTGAGCAGGTAAAGCCGAAAGGCTGCATTTCACACTGCCCCGAGGAGAGGTCTCTGCCCGGTCTCCCTAAGCGCTTTGCAGAGGCTGGAGGTGGGACCGGCCTATGAACTAACACCCTCCCATGCTTCCCATTATGCTGGTGCACGTATCTGACAGCCCAGGAGCCCCTGGCCGCTCCAGCCACGCCGGTGAAGATCTGGGCACTGAACAGCTGGGCCCGCTCGGTCACTGGGGGATGCGGAGAGTGGGGATCGCAGGCTCGGCTAGCCCAGCCCTCTGGGGACGGGGAGTCGTGGCAGTGCAGAGCCTCTGGGGGGTAATAAAGGGGGTGGGGGAGAGAGAAAGGGAGCTGGGTCTGCTCCCCAAAGCCCTGGGAACATCTAATGATTTGACAGGCCCGGCCTTAAGGCCAGAGCAGAGTGAAAGCGACTACAACCAAACTCGCGGAGCAGTGAGTGTCGTGGGGACGTTTTCCAGCTGAGAAATTCCTGAGAGCAGGCCCGGGCGGATGCCGGCGAGGGTAGGACCAGCCTGCAGCACGCACACGACCTTCTGGTGCCGCACGTCCCGGGCAGGCTAGAGGAAGCAGGATCAGACCAGAGCGACTCAGCCAAGTGCCCTGGAAGTGAGACCCCCCCATGCCTGGGTGCGATGAGCAGCTTCTGAATCCCAAGGCTGCTGGGCAGTGAGTTGGGCGGGGGACGTCTGACAGGGGCTCTGGGGGATCCATGCTAAACGCCCATGCAGCTCCCAGCACACGAGGGCTGCTCAGTGCCGGCCCCATGCATGTAGTCCCTGTAACGTGGGTGGAGAGGGGCAGGTTGCTTAGCCAGCCTGCCCCTTCCTGCGGGGGTGGCGGGAAATTTATTTTTCCTGCAGAGAAAGTTGAGTGATCTCTCCCAGCACATCTGGAGTGACCCTGCTCAGGGGAGGAAAGAAACCCAGCTCTGCTCTCTGCTTTGTGAATGTGCCCCCCCCCCGCACCCCAAGGGAATCTCTCAGCTAGTCCTCAACCGGAACTGCAGCCCAAGCAGCTCCCTACACCCATGGCATCCAACGTCCTCCCTGGCACCATGACGCTATTGCTCTTCCGGCGCATCAATGTCCCTGCTTCAGCTAAATCTGCCCCCCGCGTGTCTGGATGGGAGTGTCTCTCCGTGAGCACAGAGTCCTGCAGGAATGCCCGCACTGGAAGCTGCCCCCAGGAAGTGCAGTCCCTTCCGCGGGCGAGGGGCAGGTGGCCGCAGCTCGGTGGTGTTTGCGCCGAGACGGGTCGTTCTCCTGACAGCCCCGCGCGGCAGCTGAGCGGCTCTGGCTCAAGAGATGGTGGAGAACTCTTTCAGAAGGACCTCCTGGCTCAGCGTGTTGAAGGCAAGGTTCCGCCGTACGTTGATGCTGATGGACCGAACCTGGCGGAGAGAAAACAGCCATTTCATCCAGATGCCCCCGGCCTCCCGGTGAACGGGGCAGCAGCGACCCCACGGGGCTCCAATTTTCCACACCCTGGACAACTAACCTGTGGAAGTGGCTGCAGCAGGGTCTGATTGGGAGAGAGCTGAGCCAGGAGCACAAGCCGATTCGCTCTTTACATAAGCATGGCGAGCGTCTGCAGTGGCAGCCCGGCAGGGAGGAGAGAATTACAGGGGAGCGCGTGCGTCAGGCTTGGGGCAGAACCTGATCACCAGCTGCGTCTGAAGCAGAATCGTCTCACCAGATACATTCAGACCTGGTCTACACTAGAACCTGAAGTCAGTTTCACCACACCCCGAGTGGTGTAGTGACCCACTGACGAGACCCAGGGCAGCAAAGAGCCCCCCAGCCACATTCTGCAGCTCCCAGGGTCTGGCCCACGGAGCTCCCGACGAGCCGAACAGCTGGGCAGAGCCGCCAGCTGCCCAGGTGTTACCAGGTCACCTCAGAGTACCTGACTGACCCCCACTCTCTGGTGCAGGGGACAAGGGCTCAGCTCAGGGAGTCCAGGCTTCTGGGCTGGGGGCAGCGCACCACCAGGGGACCTTGGGGGCGGCCTGTCCGTGGGGTGTGGTCGGACCCACCCAACCAATCCAGAGCCTGCCATGAGGCTTGGGGGGGTTTTAGAAATGGGACCAAATTTGCGCTGGTAACGAGCTCAGATGAAGCCTCATTAGGCGGGCTGGAAAGCGGGAGAAAACTGAGCTCAGGCCGTCTTGTTCCTTTGTGGAGGAGAGAGGGGCCTCCCGTTACTGGATTGCGTTCACACGGAGAGCTCAGGTCCCAGGAGAACTAACGCAAGGATGGCGTCGTCGGAGCTCAGAGGGTGAACACGGAGCGACTGTAGGGGAGGGATTTTCAGGCCTTGGTTACATGGGAAAGTTGCACTGGTTTAATTTAAATTCAAACCAATATTGTCAAACTGCGTCTACCCCGTGTGGCACTCCTGTTTCGGGTTAAGAGCGCCTTTTTGGGGGTTAAATTTAAACCTGTTCCCAATTGACATGCAGCTTTTACCCCAGAATAAGAGTTTGCACACTGGGGCTTACGCTGCTTTAATTATTCATGCAATTTTCCTCCGGCGACAAGCCCGGAGTCAGACTGTCTAAAACTCTGGTTTGTGTCAACAGCTATTTAACGACAACCACCAGTTAACATTTTTGGGAAAGGAAGCTTTTGTTAAAGCCTCAACACACCCCTTGAGACCCCTAACAAAACCGGAGGGGGCTGGGGGCTCTGAGATTTCAGAGGAAAAAACAAAACCAAATATTTTCCAGGGGTCTTTTATCCACTGAAAGCCCAATTTGCACCCCCCACCCCACCGCTTTGTGTGACACCTTTTGCCACAATGTGACTGCAGCACCTCGGGCCTCTGAGGACTCGGTGCAAAGGGGATGGTAGAAGCCAGGCGCTTTTCCCTGCCATTAGTGAGAGAGGGTAGCGGAGAGGCAAAGGCCGAGCTGGAGGGGGAACACGGGTTTTTAAGCACAGAAGGACTACGCGGAGTTGTGCTCGCTGCTTCGCAGGGAGGAGCAAAGGGGACACGTCCAGAAGGCTGAAGAGAGAAGTGGCTCTTGTGCGTCACTTCCTGCTGAAAAAGATTCTTGCAGCAGGATGCTTAACACAGGGGCACAGGGTGAGTGACAGGTCACGTCACTAACAGACTGACTCAGCTCAGCAGGAGTACGGGAACCACGAGAACTGAGTGGTGCTGTCTCCAGTGCAGCTCCACCAGAGAGTGCAGCATGGGCAGGATGTGGCCGTTTCAGTGTGTGTCACATCTTGGCGTGGTGGTAAAACCCCCAAGTCTCAGCTCACCAGCAGCTTCCACCAGTGGAGTTACAGGCCATGTATTTCCCAGCACAGGCGCCGTTCCAAAGGGCCTAGTGAAGATCCAGGGGCTTGGAAGAGAGCCGGTTTTTCTGGGGCAGAACGGGAGAGCCAGGAACGGCACACCGGTACGTTTAACTTGAGCTCGTGGTATATTGTTAGAACAATTAGTAAAGCCATCAGTTTCTATGCACTGAGAGGAAAAATAATACGGTAGTGATGACAAGAAGGCTAAATGGGTTTGTCAAAGACAAATGGTACCTAATCAACTCGGTTTCTCTCAGTGGTGGGAGAACAAGCTTAGTGGAAATACAGCAGATTTTCTATGGCTGTTAGTCAGGAAGGTTTAATATGGCACCACGTGATATTCTCAGGGAAGCTAGAGAAATGGGGATTAAACAGATACACAAGTGGGTAAATTGCCACATTTAGACAGTAATTATCAATGCTCTCCTGTCTGGCAGAAGGAAGCTCCCAGAGGTACCTGTTCTGGGAATTTTCATAAGGGAGCTGGAGGAGGGACTGGATCATGCTAATCAGATTCTTAGAGACGACAAAACTGGGAAGGGCTGCAAATATTTTGGAGGACAGATGGTTCAAGAGAAAATCTTAGCCAACTGCAAACGCCGCCTGAGGTTCAGTCAGGGCCAGTGTAAATGGTCCAAGCTGGACGTAATCAGCCGGAGAAAGGCTGGAGAATGGGGAGGGGCAGCGGGTGGGGTGCGAGCTGCTGTCCCAGCACCTGGCTGTGCTGAGAGCCGAGTGTAGAACGCAGGAGGCCGTTACGCGGATCTCTCTGCACGGTGTGTTCACCCATCACACACACACACACACACACACACACACACACACACACACACAGAGGCAGGCGTTGAGAGGAGAGCAAAGGCCAGCCCCCCCCCCCCCCCCCCCCCCCGGCTTGTGATAAAGTGGGCAGGGAGCAGTTACTCATCAATCAGCCAGGACAGAACCAGCAGGAGAAATTAGTTGGAAACCAGCTCAGCGGTGGCGCAAGCTCCCACTGGAGTCGGAGGACTCCCCATCTCGGGAGTCAAAGCGGGATCCCAGACACCGCCCATGGACAATCAAACCAAGCCAGCTACGGCGCAGGCTCCTGCGGGATCCAATCAGGGGAGCTGAACCACTCGAGACCCAGCCCCGGGGGAGTTAGCCCAACCAGCTGGCTGCCTGGCGACCCTGGCCAACCAACCGGATTACTCCAAATCTAATCCTGCCTGGGTGCTGCTTGTGTGACTGTACACTTCCCCCATCCCAGCGCTCTTCTGCCTGGGAAAACCAGGAGAGCATTTCTCCCCTTTCCTGCTGGGCTCAAGTCCCCGCTTTGCAAGAGAGGGCGAAGGGCGGACGAGGACGAGGGTGTCTGGCCAGAGCTGTGCATCCTGCTCACTCTCGTGTTTCTGTGGCCCTATTACAGCAGGAAAAGTAGGTTAAGTTGCTTTGTCTGATGCCCCTGGCAGGCTTCCCTTTAATGCAAACTCCCCGTTGCACACTGCCCCGGCTCTCTGAGGGGAGAGGGAGACACAGATCGACTGGCCTGCGGCACGGAGGGGTTCAGAGGGGCTTTAGCCAAACCATGCTCAGCACTAGGTGTTCCAGGGCTTTTGGATCAGTGGAGACCTGCACTCTCCTGATTCTAACCCACTGCTGCCCCACCTCCCAGGGCCTACAACCAAACCCTCCTCCAGTTTGCATGCCCAGAGAAGAGGAATGGCCTGGCTAGGCTGTGACTGTATGCTGAGCCGGGGCCGGAGGCTGGGGGAGTGAGGTGCTGGGGGTTGTACCCAGGAAGGCAGCTCACCAGTTCTTTGAAGAAGGCAGCCTCCTTGTGCTGTTCCGAGTAGCGCTCGTACTGATCCAGCCCGTCCTGAAGCTTCAGGGTTAGCGTGTCGTAGTTAGAGCGGACAACCTCCAAGACCTGCAGATGGCATCAGAACGAGAATGGAGAGTCAGTGCCCAGGGACCCAGGCCCGGAGCGAAAGGGGCTGGGAGAATTGCAGCTCTGGCTCCTGCTTTAGCCACACACACAAGGGGACAGACACGGGGAAATCCCTGACCCGAAGGCTAAGGAGCAGATCTAAGAGTTCGGGGACCTCCCCACTTGTGAAAAAACACAAGACAGTGGAATTCCCGCTAGTGGGTCGCACACAGCCCTGCATACTGCAGCCTTCAGGCCAGCCACCGTAGCTACTTTTCCTGATGACCACGAGCTCGTGAACTTAAGGGGTTGGGCACTTGCCTCTCTCAGCTCTGCCCCAACCCCCTGCTGCTCCAGTTCAGGGCTCCCCACATCCTGCGCTGCCAAGGCACCTCGATCCCGACGCTCAGCCCCCTGCTACGCTCATCCCACAGATTCTCCCTGCACCAGGCTCAATCTGCCTTACACTCCAGCCGTGCTGCGCGTCACATTGCGCGACTCTTCTGTGCTGGAGACACACGTCTGGTAGGCGCTGGGATAAGAGCAAGGCTGTTGTGGGGGTTACTGTGCTGGCCTTTACACTCGAGAGCTACCTTTTATCACACCCCCTTTGCCGCCGCTTGGCCACCCCATCATTAGTTGTTATTTGCATTCCCATAACACCCAGGAGCCCCAGTCACGGCCCAGGCCCCCCGTCGCGCTAGGAGCTGTACAGACGATGCTACCTGCCCCAAGGAGCTTACAGCAGTTTACATTTCAGCTCTTCCGTCTCTCCTTCTGACACACAACTAAAACTCGCACGGGCTCATGACACCCCTCTCGACATCTGCACGATTCATTTCTCTAGCCACGAAGTAGCCCCCCTCAGTTCCTCACTCACTGCTCTCTTGCAAAGCGCGGCGCGGACGCTAGGAATCCCCCTCAGGAGGTAGTTAAGTAGTGATCGTTCCCACCGCACCGATAATCGCCTAGCAAGAGACACGGCCTTTGTGCTACTGGGCAAAACGTACACAAAACAATTCTCTCTGAAAAACGTCCTTCGCAGGCTGCTGCCTTGTCTGATCTCGCTGCTGAGCGGGGTCAGAGCTTCATTACTGACACGATGTGTGCCAGGATCGGGAGCCTGTTGAGCTGGGAGCGATACAGACATCTAGGAAGAGACATCTTGCCCCGAAGAGCTGCCAGCCTAAGAGGAGAAGGGCCAGGAAAGGTTGGGAGAAGGGATCAAACCTACAAGCAGAGCCCTGCACGGATACAAGACCTGTATCCGCATCTGATCTGATCAAACGTGGTCTGCGGATATCGGCAGATTTGCACCTACACATCCAGCAGCCAGGGAGGCGAGATGCACGTTGCTCAATCCTTTGTCTGTCGGACTATACACAAGACATCCCAAACCGCCCCTTTACCCAGCTAGCAGCCTTTCCCCCTGGCCGTCTGAATGGCCACTATGCCCTTCGGTTTTTGCTTACTTAGGGTTCTTTAGTGCTTTTATCCCCTGCTTGTTTCCCCCTAGACTTTATACATGGCGCTGAGATACTCCGATAGGGGCATTCGCAACGTACACTTCCTAGTGGCACTGGACCAAACCCTCAAGTCCTTACTCATTCAAAGAGCCGTAGACTTCAGTGAGCGCCTAGCCGGAGTGAAAGCGGTGGGAAAGCTGGCTAGGATGCAGGTCACGGGTTAGCTGCCATGCCTGGGGCCTACGACTGGGTCACAGACGCCTGGAGGAAAGGGGAAGGATAAACGATGGTGTTCTGCAAGGCCACTTCAGAACAGTTGGTCAGTGTCCGCTCGCCGCTCGGCCAGTTCAAATGGCCTCGTCTCTTAATCCTGTGTCGGGTTTCCTGGCAGAGGGAAAGAATCCCCCAGTCAGAACAACCCTCGCCCAATGAATCAGGCCCTTTCGTGCACATGTGCGGAGGCTGTGGACACAACAACGAGCATTTCTGAGCCATGAGCTCTGGTGAGTGGAGCAGGCCTCGGAGGAGGAATACTTGACCGTGGGAGTGTACTAGGCACCGGTACCAGCACAATACACCTTTCTCCAAGCAACAGAAGAGAGCGTCCCTGAACCCACGAGCTGTCCTCTAGCCAATCGGAGGAGCTCAAGCCACCCAAGACAGACAACGGACAGGAGACAAACTCCACCCAACAGGCAGAGTGGGACGGCTGGAGACGCACACTCGAGGGCTGGGCATTTCACATGTGCACTAAGTTTCCACTGATTTCCTTGGGCTCCTCTTTGATTTTGCTTTGTGCGCTTGTGCCCAGGCTGGGGGTGAGCACGTGCATGCAGAGGCAGCGGGGACAGGAGTGTTTCGCACGTGCCTTGTGCGCACACAATGGCTGGCTAGCTTTGAGTTGAGTTCTCGTCATCACATTCAACCCAGTGGCCTCCTTGAACAGCCAAGAGACGGTGACCCTGACCTCTGCAGCTGGGCAGATAAGTGCTGCACAGCCGTGACTTGGGCAATCCGCTTCCATGGCATATGCCAAACAGGCAAAGAACGCAGCTTGCTGCTCAAATGGGAGTACGGGGAGGGATCAGAAGGCGCTGCAGATAAGCCCATCAGTCCCTGCTGTATTACCAATGCAGGATCACATCTTCGCCCTGCAGTGAGCTTCAGAATCAGATCATCTCTTATTTAAATATTTGAGTTTGCCAGCTTTCCCCGGCGCTCTCCTTTTAATTAGCAGCTCAAACTTCGAAAGAGGGGTGCAGTTAAAAATAAACCTCTCCATCTCCTGCTAATTTCCCTCGCTCGCTGCCGATGGAAGAAAACCTTTCGTGGGCTGTCTCGGAGAGAAACCCACTTACAGATGGCTTCCCTTCATAACCTGTAAGGGAAGGGAATTGTTAGCAAGATTACTGCTTGCCAGGCCTGAGCCGGCCTCATGCTCTCTAAGAGGCGGCTGAGAGACAGGGCCCTGGGGAAGGGTTGAAAGGAAGGACAGGTATTAAAGGTATCAAAGAGGAAGGTTTGAAAGGCAGCAGGGAAATCTTTCTACAGTTTCTTTAGGCGCCGTTACGATGCACCTCCCCTGCCTCACCCGCTTCCTGCTACCTACTCGCAGGGCTGGGAGGGGAATAAACCCCTCTTTGCTCTGGATCCCCGAGGGCGTGTGACGCTTCAGGAGTCTCAGCAGGCTGCATCACTGGTTTCTCTCTTGGCGCCTCTGGCACATTTCCTGGGCACTGACTCTCCATCTGTTCCGTCTTCTCGGAAGTGGGGCTCCTCAGCCCACCTGCCGTAGGCTTCCAGGGCCAGCACTGACCCCCGGGACGCCGCAGCTACTCGAACACGCCCTTCCCGCAAAAGATGTGAAGCGTTTGGTTTACTGGTTAGTGCGCTCAGGGGCAGGCAGGGCTGCGAGGCAGTCATCACACACACACACACACACACACACACACGTCACACAGTCTAACACCTTTCTGCTCTTTCATACTCAATCACGTACAGCACAGATCACAGAGAACAACGCACATCTGGCACACGTCCCTGCCTCCCTTCCTGCATCACTCCAGGGAGTTCTCTGGGCTGGGCTCCAAGTCCCTTGGGTTGTCCAGAGTCCTTGGAGCCATGTGGGCTCAGCAACGTGGGCAGGAGCGCACCGCCATGAGGCTGCCCACGAGGCCCCTCATCCAGCTTCTGTGTCCCTGCTGTCTCCCGACCCCACGCTTCCCTTTTCTTGTCTGGCCCCCATTCTTGTGTTTCTTTAAACCCCTCCCGGTCACGTGGCCGCTTTTGTTCGACTCCTGCTAAGTTTCCACTGCTCCTACCAGCTCCCACCCTTCAGAGGAATCGGCTAAAGTGGTTTTCTAAGGATGCTGCTCATCCAGCGTCCCAGATGTTTGCACCTGGATAGGGTCGTTAAATCCCAAGCCCCTTCTAGTGTATCTGTCTGGTGCATACCTACTACAAGCCTCCTCAGAAGGGAGGGTCCACGGATATGTAGGCACTCACGACACAGCAAATTTTCATACCAGAACTTCCCATTATCCATCGGAATCCACAGCGTGTACGGATCCAGCCCCAACTCATCACCCCCTGCCCAGCACAAGCTTGTGTCCGATGTACGTCACTGGCGCATCCTGCCTGCAGCCCTCACAGACTGCTGCTCAAGGAAACCACCGCAGAACCACCCTCTTCGCCTTAAGGGCGCCCAGCAAAAGGGGAAAACTTGAGGTGGGGCCTTTCCTGCCTCTTTCGGTTGGCTCCGGAAGGGCCCTTTCTCTCTCCTTGGTTTTGTACATTAGCCATTCAGGACCTGTCTGACCTGGTCTTCCTGGAAGCCGGGATGGAAGGCTGGAGAAGTGGTAGGAGGAGAACATTACACATACCTTGCAAGTGAAACCTGAACAATGGAGAGGGGATGGGCTCTGTAGCTGGGTTCAAACTGTTTTGTTCAACAGCTGTTGAATTACACAGTTGACAAAAACACATCTGCAGTGTCGAGTAAGAGCTGAGCAAGCTCCCACTCGAGATCTTCGGTCTCCAACGAGACAGACCCTCAGCAAGGAACAGAACAGACAAGACTTGATACGGCTCAGATTGCCGAGGTAAAAATATAGACAGAACTTTAATCTTTTTTAGCCTTCCTTGCTCTTTAGGCAGGAGAAAGCCGAGGAAAAGGCAGGACAAATCCTGGCTTTCAGCTTTGTTCATCACCATTAAAGGGATGAAAGCTCAGCGTGCTGGAGGCAGGCCGCAGGAGAAATACAGACCCGGTCCTGTACACGGAAAACTAGGGCTGCTGAATCCTTCTCACTTGTGACTATTAACGCTCTGGGCTGCACTCGCCTCTCACATACACCAGCGCCAGGCCCCTGAACTCACTGGAGCTGTGCCAGCCTGATGGAGGGGACAACTTGCCGTCAGAGTTAGCTCTCTGTCCCACCTCTCGCTCAGACGCTGCTTTACGGAGATCCCAGAGCAGCATTCAGGTTTCAGTCCACTCTGTACTCGTGTGTGCATGCGTGTGCACATGAGACGAACAAAATGTTGTCTCTCTTTACTCTGGTAGCATCCCAAATCCTAACCTCTTAGCCGACTGGCTAAGCAGCAGTTCTGCAGAAAAGGACCTGGGGATTACAGTGGACAAGAAGCTGGATATGAGTCAGCAGTGTGCCTTGTTGCCAAGAAGGCCAATGGCATATTGGGCTGTATTAGTAGGAGCATTGCCAGCAGATGGAAGGAAATGATTATTCCCCTCTATTCGGCACTGGTGAGGCCACACCTGGAGTATTGCGTCCAGTTTTGGGCCCCCCACTACAGAAGGGATGTGGACAAATTGGAAAGAGTCCAGCGGAGGGCAACGAAAATGATTAGGGGGCTGGAGCACATGACTTACAAGGAGGGACCTGGGCTTGTTTAGTGTGCAGAAGAGAAGAGTGAGGGGGGATTTGATAGCTGCTTTCAACTACCTGAAGGGGGGTTCCAAAGAGGATGGAGCTCAGCTGTTCTCAGTGGTGGCAGATGACAGAACAAGGAGCAATGGTCTCAAGTTGCAGTGGGGGAGGTCTAGGTTGGATATTAGGAAACACTATTTCACTAGGAGAGTGGTGAAGCACTGGAATGGGTTACCTAGGGAAGTGGTGGAATCTCCTTCCTTAGAGGTTTTTAAGGCCCGGCTTGACAAAGCCCTGGCTGGGATGATTTAGTTGGGGATTGGTCCTGCTCTGAGCAGGGGGTTGGACTAGATACCTCCTGAGGTCTCTTCCAACCCTAATCTTCTATGAAAAAAAACCTTAAGATGCTGCTCTGACTGGCAATCGCTTTTTGCAGCTTTCTGCATGATTCTAGCTAACAAAACCTTCCCTGCAGCGGAAAGATGCTAGAGCCTCGATCCACAGGCAGCTGGTACCCAACAGCCCCCATTGCTAGAGCCCCCACCAGCTGTGTAACACAACTAGCGGCCCGGGTGGGAACTGGCTCCCCACAGAACTCCTCCAGTCCCACACCCCTACGCACAGTGGAGCAAGATTATTTTAAACACCTGTTGGCTTCCTAGTCTTTCGAAGCCTAAAATCATCAGGCTCTTTGCGGGAACCTGCCTCCTGCCTTGTGCGTGCACGGCTGCTGTGTGAAACAGCTGACGTCCATGCATCCGCAGCCATTCAAAGGAGGGAAGCAACTGGCTTCTTTTCGAGACATCGTTTCGTTCTTCACACAGAACCACCCATATTTTGCCTTACATTCATTTGCCAATAGATATTCTCCCAGCATGCCCCGACTGCCCCCTTCTCAACAGGCTCTGCATCCTTGCCACAGCTGCCATCAGACGCTCAGGGATAGTGAGACCTAGGAATGCATCCCCTCCTCACACCGCCACGGGGCCTGAGGTCACAGAGCTGCGGGCTTCCATGGGTTTCGAGCCACACAGCACAGACACATGCAGGTGTGGAGGGGAAGAAAGAAGAGGAAAAGCAGGTCTTTCAAGGCTGCCTTTCTAATCAGTTACAGTCGAGCACCATGAACCGAGTCAGCCAGCCATGCCTGCACTGCACGAGAGCATTTCCAGGCCGAACAGACTGGAAAACTCACTGCACAGGGGACCTGCAACACGCACAAGGATAAAACTCCCCAGCTTGAAATACAGCCCCCTCTGCCCCAGCCTCACTGCCCATGGGGATGCCCTCTAGATTGTGCACACTGGGCCCATGTGAGTAGGAAAGGCCAGGCCGCAGGGCGCCAGGCATACTGCCCGGGAGGGGGGGGTACTGGTGGCGAGTTTATGATGGCGTGATTGCACCAGCATGGCACAGGAGGGGGATGGGAGAGCCTGAGCAGTTACTGTCCCCCATTTTGCTACTTCTGGTCTTTTATATAGGCTGGAATGTGCCCAGCCTTGGCCATGGGCACAAGGAATCCCCCTGCAGTGGCTAACACACAACCGGCAAAGCTGATGGGATGGCCGGCTGTGGGACCAAAAAGTGTGAGGAATTTTCCAACCGGGGGAAAAGCAGTTGGATTTTTTACACTCCTCTCTCCAAAATGACTCGCCCAACGGAGCCCATATTTGGCACAAAACACCCCCCTTTTCCACACCGAGACACACACCAACTAGCTCTAAGGGGCTTTTCCCGGGGAACGGAGATGGATGAGACCATTTCTCTTGATAACAGAAAGGCTGCTGCCCCTTTAACGACGACGATTAGACCGCCTGGCCATGATAAAGCACCAGATCATTTTACAAGAGCATGTTCTAATTAATATGGAAAAGAACTTAACAAAAATCACATCACGCGGCTTTGTACAGCAACTTCAAAACTGCTGATGCAGGCTGGAGACTCCACTGGAATTAATTCCCGGAAGGGCCAAAGACAAAGCACAGAGCGAAATAATGAGAAGTTAAATAAAAACAAACACCCACTCACCACATTTTTAACAGCTTCTGCATGTCCAGGCCAAGTGGGGCTGGGCCAAGCCCAGGTCTTGTCCCTGAACGTCACCAGCTCTGCGCGGCTCCTCCTCGTTCCCCACCCGTGGGGGCGGAGTTTAGAGACGAGCGGCACTAAGGTGACCAAATGCCAACCCGGCATGCACCCATGCCGGGCCACATGCAAAACGTACTGCGGCTGCTTCACGGAAGCCGTCTGATCTCGGGCTCCTTCCAAAATGGGATAAGGGGAGCAAAGGGCTTTATATTGATGGGCCATTTTCCTCCCTCGTCAACGTGCCAGCAGCTAATTGCAAGTTTGCTGATGTCATTCCCCACCCCCAGCCCCTTGGTGTGTCACTGCTCCCTTGTCCTTGCGCTCTCAATGGGCCGAGGGCGGGAACGTTGCTGTAACAGCAGAATAGCACTCGGAGCACAGCAAACCAGCACAGGCAGGCAGCAATGGAAGAGACCTATTATCCCATTGAACTCCCACCGAGAGGACATTTCAGCGATTAAAACGCATCCCATCCCAAATGCTAAGCAGCAGCACTCAAAGGAGAGCGGCTGGGCTGGGGCTGGAGCGGTGTCAGGAGACGGGGACAGGGACCCTGTGGCTAGGTCTGCACCTGTTCGTTCCCTGAGCAGTCTGCTGACGTTGGGCCAGCGTTTCCCGCTCCTATCAAGGGATTTGCCTGACGGCCCATTGGGTCAGAGCCAGCAACTTCCCACCGGCTCCTTGGGAAACCTCATTGAGTTTATGTATGTGCCAGCTTCTCGAGGGGGCGCGTGGCCAGTGGGAACCCTGGGAGGCAGGAGAGGCAAAGGACTGTTTTAAACGACGTGCCAGAGCAGGAGGAACTTTGGAGACAAAGTCAAGTGGGGTTCCTAGAAATCCCTGGGGGAGGTCAATGCAATTCCCATTTCCAGACCGACCCCTTTGAAGCTACGCCCCAAGGAGAGAACTACTGTCCGGCCGCTTACCTAGGCCCGGTCTCTGAACAGCAGAGACGTGCGTGTACAAAAGGAAGGCTAACTATGCGCATGGCTTCTCGTTCTGAGAAAAAGCAGCTATGAAGTTGTGACCACAGACAAACCCCATGGGGGGCGCTGAAGGACTGACTCCTGCCAGAGTCCTTGTTGGAGTCGGGGGCGATCTCTGGTGAGCTTATTACCTGCGTGTAGGTTTATTGTTTTTACTGTTTTCTCCTTAACGCTTTCACCTTAAGAATACATGTGCCTGCTGAGACAGGGCTGCATGGTAGCTTATAAGCATGAGCAATTATCTTGTTCATAACCTTCGAAGAGTACGCAAAGTGCAAAGGCTGGCCTGATTAGGCCATGAGGCTTGCTGGGGAGCTCCCAATGTAGGCAGGGAACTGAGCGGCCTGGAAAACCCCCAGGCAGCAGGGGGAGAGGAGCCAGGAGCGTCGAGTGGGTGCACAAGGGAGAAATACAGGTGAGTGACACCCTTTGCTTGCATTCGTTAATGAACGTTCTCTCAGAGTCCCAGCTCTGTAGGACACACTGCTTTCCCGAGCTCTCCATTTGTAATTCGGAGGCTTGGGAATTAAACGACTTCCCCCATCACTTTGGTCCTTTCCCATTTGGCTCGGCTCTGGGCGTTCTACCAGGCACACATGCTTGGGGCTCCATCTCAGACACCGCACTCGTTGCAATGCCCTCCGGGTTCCAGGCCCATAATACACATTCATTCAAGGAAAGAAGCCCCCTCCCCAAATCCCCATGATACTCACCCTTCACAGGGAACAGGTTTTACAAATTCAGATCAGAGCTGCATTGAAATCGGGGTCTGGCTCGTCTCCACACAAGGCAAAATGGTTTGAAGTTAGATAAAAGAAAGTTACCAGCAACATCAAGGAGGGAAATTTCAGGTCCCTTCTCCCCTCCAACGCTGAGCTGCTCTGTTGCCCTTAGATGATTTACAGGTATTTGGGTGTTTATTCAACGGTTATACAGAGATCTGTGAGCTTGAAAGGAACAAGCCCTACAAAGCGGACAATTTCCTGTCACAACCAGAGGGGAGCAGGTTAAGTTCCCTCCCCCGGCCGCGCTCTCAGAGGATGAATAAGTTATAAGCTCATGCTGAGAGTGACTGTTGCAATCCAAGCTCTTTGTGAAGGTTGATTGTGGCCAGCAAGAATGGCGTGCTATTCTGGGTCTGGAGTCCTCTGCCGCTGGGCTCTATGTGGAGTTTAATGGTGGAGAAAGCAACCACGGACTAACGAACCTGGGATGGTCACAATTTTCACAAGCATCCTGATGACATCAGGCCCAGTGCGCTGCCCTGGTGCAGAACGCATGGCCTGACGGACACGTCGGGGCTCCTGCTGTGGGGTTAGCCGAGATGGAATGACAAGGATTTTTCCTATTCTTGGATGAAAAGGGACAAGTGCTGTTCCCATTGCTCTCCAGTCTCTGAAGCACAAGTGATGTAATTCCAGCTGTGGAATAAGAGGTGGGGCAGGGTAAGGGGTCACGAGTGGATTCTCCTTGTCCAAGAATGAAGAGGGCAAGTGAGAACTACGACACCTTCCTGGAGCCAGCCCCAGACTTGGAGACACTGATAGTGACTTGTCAAGTGGCGCTGATCCTTGGAGGGGAAGGTAAGACTGCCATACGGCAAGGGACCAATGGTCCATCTAGTTCCATAGCTTAAATCCAGCTGTGGCTGACCAAAGGGGAAGGTGAAAACTCCATGCCACACTTGGTCAATTGTATAGGTCTACATCCAAAGGTAGGTTGGAAGATCTCTTCCCCCGCCCCCCGGTCCAGCTGGCCATCAGCGTATAGACAAGTGGCCAGGGACAGCAGCCGCACGGTCTGTGTAACACGGTCATTTATTATTTATATCTATAACAGTCCGAGGTGACAACCAACATCCGGGCCCCGTCACGCCAGGTGCTAACCCCAAGAGCTTCTGCGCCAAGACAAGATTCAGCTGTGGTTGTAACAAGCAGAGGGGACGGGGGTAACAGTGCTGGAGACACATGGTTACACAGACAAGCCACATGCATGATTCAGAGGGGCTCCTTTTCACGGGTATGAACAATAGATACTGATGACGCTGAAATCCCTGCTGGCTGCCTGCTGAGCCGTCACCGGGGCAGCAGGACACCCAGTACGGTCAGGGACTCACGGACTGAAATCCGGCTCGGCTCACTGAAAATCACACTGGCCTGCAGTGGTGCCTACAGTACGCTCCATGCATTTCGAACCCAGAGGACACTGCCTCTGCTCCGAAGAACATATAGTCTAAGCCCGGGTCCTGCAAACACTTGAGCACAGGCTTGGCTTTCTTCAGGAGTAGTTCGCCCCACTGGCTTCAACGCAGCACCTCACGTGAGTGGAATTAAACGTGTAAAGTCTCTGCAGGATCAGGGCTGAAAAGCCAGAGGCTAAGCCTAACTGCAAACTTTGGCCAATGCAAGTTTCGCCGGCATACAGTCACCAAAATCTGTATATCGCTCGTGCACTCTCTGGTCTTTTTCATCTCTGACAGAAGCATGGAGCCGCTCACAACAGACACCCCCATTTGTGCGACACACTCTCAAAAGACAAACAGCCACACGCACCAACGGCCCCTGAAACAAATCAACCTAAAAAAGTAAATGAATGAAATCTGAAGTCCACACACGCAAAGCCAATCTCCACCCCCTGCCCTGCAGCAGCAGAGCTCTCCCCCCAAAAGGGGAGGTGCCAGACACCCCCTGGAGGCCCCCAGTGACTTAGTTCCTGTGGAAGGCGGCCAGACGCCACGGTGATGGCAGGTGTGTAAAGCTCTCCGAGTTACAGCACGTTTTGAAGCTTTGAACTCTTCTCTCCAGCTGGGGCCATTTACGAGTCTGTTTCTCAGGGCAAGGTGCGTAACAGCACGTGCAGCTCTGCCAAGCCTTGAGAACACAGCGCAGACAGCTATGGACTGGCCTGGCCTTTCTGATTTCCCCACTGTGCTTCAATGCAACCAAGTGCTGAACGTGACCGGCCGTTCCAGGCGGCCTGTTCCAGGGGAGGCTTTTATCTGGCAGCTGCATCCTAGCTCAGCAGTACCAGTCTCGCCCAACTGCCAAGCAAGGGGCAGACCGAGTCCTGGTGCTCTCTGCACACCTTCCAGGGAGCTAAGGAAAGCTCCCGCTGCCTTGGTCTGCTCCTCCCGCTCACCAGAGAGAGCTGCGTTCAAATCCAGGGGCCCAGGCAGGACAGGAAGGGCCCGTTTGCTCAGTGGTAGTGCACTGTGCGGGTAGGGACGTGGGACGTTTTCTAACTGCCGCTAACAGCTGACTGGGTGGGTTTCCAGCCACCAGACCGGGTGCTCGGGGCAGGAATGTCGCCTGCAGGATTGGCTCCGTGCTGAATTAGGACGCTTGCACTTACAAAGAGAGGAAGGCTGGTGCCAGGGTTGGGCACAGGCCTGGGAATCAGCACGTCAGCTTCTAGTTCCAGGTCTTCCAGCAGCTTCTTCCCCCTCAGGTTCAGTGGTGGACACCCTACAAACAAACCCGTTAAGGTTGACCAAGGTAGCGTATCCCTGAAGTCAGAGATGAGGCATCTCCTTGAGAAAGGGACACGTCTCTCTGCCTGGCTTCCGATTCTGGATGGACAGGGAGGCCGGTGCCAGATGGGCCAGATGAGATTATTCCGTTGGCTGCATGCCTGGCATTCTGGGAAAAGGGGACTCCTTGCTGATGCTACATCCATTCTCTCCTAAAGGACGCAGAGAAGAAAAAGCTTGGGCTTTGAATTCAAAGGACCCTACAGATGGGCTAGTGGCAGTGCATTGAGCTGCAAAGTGGGGAAATCTAGGGTTGGGACCCAGGCTCCAGAACACCTGTGTGCTGTGCTGACTGGCTCCAAGCAGATCCACCTCCAAGTCTCCTTGGGCAGCAGGACAAGACCCCTCTGTGCAGTAAAGGAAGATTTCTCTCTCTCTCGGGGGCAGGGAGATGCTGAGCAAGCATCCTTTTTCATCCCAATTTCCCTCAGATCCTGGATAAGAATCTGCAGGGCCCATGTGGTAGAGGCTGCCTGCACTGAACTTTCTGCAAAGCTCCGAGAGCCTCCTTGCTCTATAGCCTGAAGATCCCCGTGAGGATTTAGTGCTCCCAAGCGCCGACGGGACATCCAACGTTCGCAAAGCTGTTCTCTCGGACTGGATTTTGAAGAAGGCTCAGCAAAGCGCCAGGCACTCTGCGAAGGAAGGTGGTTCTGACCTGGCAGGATGAAAACACAGCAATCTGAAAATCGCTGAGCAGTAGAGGGGTGGGGGGAGCCACACAGCCCACATCTTCGCACACAGGGAAATGAGATTGGATTTACTCCGTGCTTCTGAGGAGTGTTCAATTTCACCATGAATCTCAGCTGCATAAATTCAGCCTCGCTGAGCAGCGGCCCCATTAGAAACTGTCTAAAGCAATAGAAGGCGATGCACACAACGATCTTTGAACACGCAGGTTCAAAGCCCCACTGGGGTATTTTTAGCATGGTTTTGCATATGCAGCCAACAAACCTGCTTCTCCCAAGAAGTTAGAGGAAGTCTTAATATAAAAAAGCAATTAGATACGGTGCATACACAGCTCCTTATTGTTGCCAATCTATTTATTTATTGTATTCACTTGGTCTGGTTAATTTCCTCTTATTACGAAGCGTAGGGAACAGCCGTGGGTCTGTGGTTTCCATGTTTCACAGGGATTAGATGACAAGCAGAAGTCACTCACTAAAAGGACTTAAGGGATTAATATCTCAGCTGCTTTTTTCCAGATTTTAAAACCACTAATTTATTCTGGGTCAACTGGACGTTTTCTTTGCACAACCATTTTTGTCTTGACAGTTTTTTTTAACTGTGTATTTCCCGATGCCCTGCTGCAATTCCCTCTCAGTCTAGTTAGTATGAGCAGAATTACAGATGCACTGAGAGGAACTTTAAAACTTGTATAACACACTTTCAAACAGCACGTTACACTAGTTGGCCACTTCTTCCACTGTGACTCAGCTCTTCCTACCCAATCAAGAGTGTGCACAAAGTGGCCCCACTCAGAGATACAACCCAGCTAGGAGAGGGACCAGAGCTGTGGGCCAGCAGTTTCACCCACCTGTCTCTATCTCAGTCTAAGATGCTAGAGAGGCTTTATGAAAGCAGGAATCTGACTGGCTGATGATGGGTCAAGACTGTGTGACGGCAAGTACAAACTCGAGGATATGCACGTGATCGGTTGTTACACTGAGTGAACAAAACATTTCACTCATGCTGCCACGCTTCCGAGAGTGGCTAGCCCAGACACCTGCAGTTCTCAGCTGGCCGAAGGCACTGGGGAAATGCATCCCCAGGGCGTATCCTCAGGAATTTCCCCACCAGCCGGAGCCTCTCCCCGCTGCCAGCTAGAACCAGCTCCGCGTTACCAGGGGGCAGGATTGGCAGCCGCCAGAGGATACTTAGCAAGGGCAGGCTGTGCATTAAGAAGGCTGCCACCTATCTTGGATATTTCCACGGCAGCGGCTAACGTGGTGGCTAAGGGGCTCGGAGGCTTAGCAGAACAAGAGGTGGCCTCAATTGCTCTCTTAGGGCCTGATACAAACCTACTGAGTCTTCGGAGCAAGGTCCTGAACCAGGCCCGCACCCAGTCACGAGTGTCAGAACCAGGCTCTAAAGATCACAAGAGCAGCAGAAGTGAGAGGAGTAAAAGGGAACGTGATCTATTTTATACTGTACCCTCCTCTGGTGAAAAGGGAAGACTCTAAAACGCCAGAGAAGGCAGGTGGCTGCAGGGAAGGACCCACGGCCAGTGGATGTGCTGTAGGGAGCAGGATGGCGCACGTGACCCAGGTGTGCGACAAAGACAGGGAAACCTGCTCCCCACAAAGCCAGGACACAAGCACAAGAACTTGAGGAAAAGGAACAGGAGCGCGTAGCTGAAAGAAGTCTGCATCCACCAATCCCAACCAGCCAGTAACATGAGAGCCTTGTCGAAATTCCTTGCCATCCGCTGGCATTTAGCACTGGGAGAAGTCTGATCACTAGTGCCCACGGGAAGTGATCAATAGGCTCCATCTACACTACACACCACTGGTGGTGGCACATAGTGTATGTTTAGCTACATGCCACAGTGAAAAGTGCATCACGCCCACACTGCAGTTTGTAGTTACACATGTGAATGAAAGGCTCTGCCAGTCTCTCCCCCTGCCGGAGCCTCTGCCCGGTGCCTCCACACTGCCGGAGACTTTCCTCACTGCCCCCCCAGTGCCAGAGCCTCTCCCCGCTGCCCCCCCCCCGGTGCCGGAGCCTCTCCCCAGTGCCAGAGCCTCTCCCCGGTGCCACATCTTTTCCTGTGTCAGGGAAAGACTCCAGCAGCAGGACACGATACTGCTAAAAACAGCAGTGCAGCAAGGGAGGCTGGCTCGGGTGAGTAGCGAGACGTGTAGGACAGGTACTCGGGTACATACCCACGCCCTTCACCATCTACACTGCTACTTACACCCATGCCAGGGTGGCTACATGGGTATGGACACCAAACACCGCTGAAAGAAGGGTGCAGTGTAGATGCACCTTTAAGAGTCTTCTTTAACCCTCTGCTGGATCCTATTCTGTAACAAGAGGTGCTGCAGCAGCTGTCAGATGCCCTGGAGTTTGATTCTTCAGGTGAGCTCCTGGACCGGACAGAGTATTGAGAGTCACAAGAAACAAGCTGCCCCCCCCGCACAGAGATCAGCGCTCCAGGAGTCTTGCTCTCACACAACAGGCTAACCTACCCCTTCAGAGGACGTTCTACCACAACACGGTTTAGAGCTGCCATAGGGAGCTCACAAAACACACAGGATACTCGACAACCTCCCAGAGAACAAGGAAGGGTAACAAAACCAAAGGCCCCATCCCCTCTCCCAAGCTAGACTTGCTTCCTGAAGCTTGGTTTTAAACAGATGTCAGGACCAATCAGCCATTTCTCTCCAACCACCTTAACCTGCTGCCATGCAAACGCATCACAGAACGGTGCTCTCCGCTAGCACAAGCTGCGTTCCCCACTGCATTACTAGCTTGAGCATCAGCAGCACTTCAGCTGCAACCCAGACCCCTTGATGGGCCCGTCGGCTTGAGCTTAAAGCCCCACTTAGCTCGGGCTAGAGACGCGTGTATGGATGGGAGCTGGGGTAAGCTACACCTCGAGCGAACACTCCAGTGCAGACAAGCCCACGGGCTTCCAGTGTAACTGAATAACGAGGCTCAGGGCAGGTAATTGGTGGGAAAGGATGGTCAGCAGCAGGTGCAGTGACTAATTAACTTCCTAGGGCAGTGATTCCTCTCATGACACCACCACCCAAGTCCCATTTGTATTTACGGTACCAACAGGGAGCCCTGGCTTCAAACTCTGAACCGTACCAGATTCTGAGAGGCCTGACATTCAGTCCCTTCCCGCAAAACAGACCTGAAGCATTCTCCTCACTCTGGGCATGGCTGAGAGCAGAATGGCTGAGTCATGCAATGGAGGCCGTGGGAAAGTTTCTAAAAGCTGAAGGCATGATGCCCACATCATGTCAACGTCCTCCCCTGCAGCGCTGCTTGAGTGCGTCACACATTTGGGGCTTGGAGGAGAAGGCGGAGAGCTAGGAATTAAGGTAGATCTCTCTTTATTCCCCTGTGAAAGAGTTTAACTCAGCAACAGATGCTGCCCACTTTCCCACATGTGTCAAATGGCACTCAGGGAGGTGGCACTATGCTTGTTCCAAACCATCTGCAGTAGGGAGAGGTACTCCATGGGGCTGAAGGCAGGCTTGAAAAGTCCGTGGTGGTTACGTGGCTAGATGTTTCAGCAGCACTACCCACGCTGCATAGAAGATCTCCAACAAAGAGAGGGAGTTAAAAAGCAGCAGACACCAGGATGGAGATACGAGTCCTAGGAGAAGCAAGTGAATCTCAACAGATCAAAGTTCCAACCTGGCTACCCTGAACCTGCATACAAACCATATCCCTGCTTCCAGATCACTCTTGTCCCACTGACTCCAGATGTTGAAAATGAAAGAATGAACTAATTATTTAGAACAGGGGAGGCCAAATACAGCCTGCAGGCGAGACGTGACCAGGGAGTTCTACCATGCAACCTGTGCCTGCCTTCATTTTCAACAGAGATTCACAGATTCCAAGGTCAGAAGGGACCACTGTGATCATCTTGTCTGACCTACTCGTAACACGGGCCAGAGACCTGCCCCAAAGTAATTTTTAGAGCAGCTATTTCAGGAACACATCCCATCTTGATTTAAAAATGGTCAGGGATGGAAAATCCACTCAACCCTTAGTAAATTGTTCCAATGGTTAATTACTCTCACCGTTAAAAATGTTACGCCTTATTTCCTGTCTGAATTTGTCTAGCTTCAACTTCCAGCCATTGGATTGTGCTGCGTGTGATGTGATGGACAAAGACTACAGGTCCTAGCATGCAACCCTCCATCTCCGTCAGAACAGTCTGGATGTGGTACCTGAAATCTCCACCTCTGTATTAAAAGTTGAGGGTGACAGCAATTTGCTACAACTTACCCAGATTAGGTAGAAGTCTCTGGCTCCCAGCAGCTTGCTAGCGTGACCCTGTGCTGGGCAAAGCATGAGGCACCCTGGTTTTGGAAGGGTTGCACATGCCTTTTGGTGCACAAGAGAAGTGGAAGACGAGGCACATTCACCACCTCTGACAGGGCAGAACTTTCCTGCAAGCACTACAGAGGGAGACTGCTGCTGGCGTGCCGTCCTGAGGAACAGCAGTGAAAGCGTGCCGAATGCTGTCCATACATGACCTCTGCATTCATGCAGCAACGGCTTTGTCCAGAGTGTGGAACATTGATTTTGACAGAGGTAAAAGAAGGGCAATGCAACTTCTAACTGAACAACTGACATCAGCACTTCTCCTGCAGGACGACTGGTGGCTTATTGGTGCTAGGTATCTGCCTCCCAGAAGGGACTGGAGATGGTGGTGCGCAGTGCAACACTCATCAGAGCGTGGCTGAGTCCCCGTATTCTGCAGTGCGGTTCCCAGACCATGGTCCTTGTCCTACCAGTGGTTGCTTTCAGATGCCAAAGTCTTGTTACAAGACGCTAAAGACACATCCCATTCTGTGTTGATGTCACTTGTCCAGGTAACTGCCACATCACAATGGCAGTCTTTCCATCACAATGTGAGCTGTTCAGTGTTGTGGGCCATAAGTGGCCAGTGGCTCCTGCCCAGCCTCTCAGTTGCTTCATCACCTTCTCCCAGCTCCCTCCGTTGGGTTTATCCGCTGTTGACCTCCCATCTCCATCATCCCAGCCCAACGCCCCTACAGCTTCATCCCAGTCGTAAGGAGCCACATCCTCATCCCCCGTCTGTTTTTCCATATGCAATGGACAGTGCCTGCTAGAGTGGGCACCGAGGGGACATCCAGGGACCTGATTCGCATGCACAAATGTGGCGGCACTTGTGAAAAATGGTGTCTATGGATGCAATCAGAAGGGCCCGTGAAATCGGGGGCAGGCACATGGATGGCTGACCCATTGGGCAGGCTCTGATTCTCCTTGGCTTGCTCTGTCTCTCAGCATGCTTTAGTCTGCGAGCCAGTACGTAACTCAGACTATGAGAAGTCGAGCATGTGGAGCTATAAAAGCATCTGGAGTAGTCAGAGGATTGATGTCAATACTCAGTGACCTCATTACACGGGCTGTGCATTTGTCTCCTTGACTCAAGCAGGCGTCGATATGCAGATATGCACGTGTGCGACTGCAGCACCATCCACACCCAGTCACCCATCCTCTCGTGCAGACCACTCCAATCTCCCTGCTTCCCTTGATGCAGGCAGCCAAAGGACCTGGCCAGTACCGCAGGCTGTCAGTCTGATCCTACTGCTTCCCACTGCAACTGGGCAAGCCCAGTGCGGTGCGGCGCACACTGACTCTCACATGTGCATTTGACTGTGAGGGTCTCTTTGCCTGCTCCTCCCCCACCTCACTCCTGCATTAACATGCTCAGGTCAGGAAACTCAAAGTTATGATTTCACTAGCATTTAACATTGCCACATACGTAGAGGCCTCTGAGTGTCTGTCTACACTGCAGTTAGATACCCATAGCTGGCCCAGGCTCGGGGGCTTGCGCTAAGGGGCTGTTTAATTGCGGTGTAGACATTCAAGCTCCCACCTCGCAGGGCCCTAGAGCCGAGGCTCCAGCCCAAGCCTGAACGTCTACTTTGCAATTAACCAGCCCCTTGGCCCGAGTCAGCTGGCACAGGCCTGCAGCGGGTGTTAGAGCAGTTTGCACATGCCCTAAGGCAACATCACAAACAACATAAAACACTTAGGGCGTCTGATTTTAGGTTTTAACCAATGAACACCAATAAAACACCTCGGACACAAAAAAATTAAATGGGTGTTCATCTGAGAAACACCGGAAAAGCTGACTTGTATCTAAGGGCTTGTCCACACAGAGCAGTGATGTGGAGTACAGGGGTGTGACTTCTCAAGAGCATATTGGGCTGCATTAGGAGTATTGCCAGCAGATCGAGGGAAGTGATTATTCCCCTCTATTCGGCACTGGTGAGGCCACACCTGGAGTATTGCGTCCAGTTTTAGACGCCCCACTACAGATGGGATGTGGACAAATGGGAGAGAGTCCAGCGGCGGGCAGTGAAAATGATTAGGGGGCTGGTGCACATGACTTACGAGGAGAGGCTGAGGGAACTGGGATTGTTTAGTCTGCAGAAGAGAAGAGTGAGGGGGGATTTGATAGCTGCTTTCAACTACTTGAAAGGGGGTTCCAAAGAGGATGGAGCTCGGCTGTTCTCAGTGGTGGCAGATGACAGAACAAGGAGCAATGGTCTCAAGTTGCAGTGGGGGAGGTTTAGGTTGGATATTAGGAAACACTTTCACTAGGAGGGTGGTGAAGCACTGGAATGGGTTACCTAGGGAGGTGGGAGAATCTCCTTCCTTAGAGGTTTTTAAGGCCCGGCTTGACAAAGCCCTGGCTGGGATGATTTAGTTGGGGATTGGTCCTGCTTTGAGCAGGGGGTTGGACTAGATACCTCCTGAGGTCCCTTCCAACCCTAATCTATGATAACGTTTTGTGTATTAATTGGTCCATGTAGACCCCGCTGGTGTGCTCTAAAGGTTCCTTAGTGCTATGACATAGTGACGTTTAATGCACACTAGGGAACATTACAGAGAGACTACACAGTACACTATAGAGAGAGAGAGAGACCCTCCCCCCATCCCCAATTTTTGGGACATAAAATCCCAAAATTGTTTAAAATAAACACTAAAATATTAAATTAATAAACTCCAAAGATCAGAAGCTCTAAAAATACTCACATGGGGACTGAATTACAGCAGCTACGGGGACATTTCGGGGGATACCCTGGGGTTTGTGCGTGGAGAAATTTCAACCACAATGATTCATTGTTTGGGGGTTGCATTTAGTAAGAGTTAGAAGTTCCCAGCTCTGCGCCTCGAGAAGTGTTGTGGGTGCTACTGAAAACCACCACCACTGTCAGTCTCCCAAGGGGTGTCAACTGCTCGGAATGCATTCAGGGGGGCGTGGGGCTCTCTGAAGCCCATGCTCTTCCTGTGGGAGGTTGCCCCACCTGATCTCTGTCTGGTGCAGCCACAGGATAGACATGTAAGTTGCACCTAGGGAAGCAAGTCTCCTAAGCTGTAATTGCCAACGGGGGTAGCGCCGATGGAAGCTGTCGTGTGGACAGGACTCGGGTGCTTTTTTACCACTGAGGTCACACCCTATTCTGGAAACCTTACGTGCTTCCCATCAGCTGGTTAGCGAGCGCCATCAGCAGTGTTACTGAGGGACTCCCTACTGGCAGTCCCCCTCTCCTACAGTCATTTGTATTGAATTGAAGTCCGTGATTTATGTACAAATAAAAGGGTGTTTATAAAAACAAGCAGCCAGGTAAACACGAACACCTTGTTCAGGATTCCTAGCCTTGCAGCGGGGCTGCATTGGCACCAGCCACAAGCCAGATGGGGCCACATGCTGCTAGCAGTGCTTTGCTCTCAGGAAGCTTCCCTGAGCCAATGCAGCGCGCACGCGTCTGCAGGGCTCACCCGGCCGACAGGAACGGAGGTGATCTGTAGACGCTGGCGTTTGGCGGATCCAGCTCCCCGCATGCTGGCTCGGAGTGACTGGTGTTCGTTCACTCAGCATTCCTGCTGGCCAAGGTAGGAGTGGTGACATGGCTCAGCGCAGCAGGCGGGAAGGTTACATTCCCTTTCTGCTCCACTCCGAGGTTTCCCTTGGAGCTCCCTGATGCTGACTGCCCTTGCTGGCTGCATTTCAACTTAATTGCTCAATGTCCAAATGCCAAGTGCTTGAGAGTCAAATCCTCCGACTGAACCGAGCTCCGCACAGTAATTTCATTTGGTTTCCCTGCAGACACTGCACCTTTCTGCATCAGTAGCATTAGTTCTCTCTTTGCACGGTGACTGCAAAGCTCCATTTGGTTCCCACTCAGAAATCAGAGCAATGACCTAGTTTGTCACTCCGGAAAATGGATGCAGCTCGGGGTAGAAGATCCTACAAGAGGCACAGGAGGGCGAGGAAAAAATCTGAATGGAGGAAGGCAGAAAAATGCAGTTGGTCTGCATTACGGCACACTCCCAGCAAGGGAGGTCAGAGAGGACAGCCCTCAAAAGGCAGGCGGGCTTCTCCCCAAGGAGCAGTAGGCGCTGCGGGCGGCCGCACTGCATTGCTAGCAGGCAGGCAGAGGTTGCTGGTAAAAGGCTAAGAACGTGCCAAAGGTTATAATTTAAGCTGAAGACCTGTAAGGTATGTGACACAGCCCAGCCCCTCGGTTCTGCTACTCTCCTTCCCTCTGGGAAGCGGGGCTGGGCTGATGGCTGGGGCACCCGAAACCTGCCACCTGCACAGGGAATGTCTTTCTAGACAATGCCAGAGCCAGAAGCCTCCCATTTCGGAGCTTGTCAGCTGAGCTTTGTGAACCAGCTAGAAAGGCTCCAGTGTGTGTGAATTGTTGGTTCCGGACCCACAGAGACATGCCAGAATGGAGATCCGCTAGCCCACCTCAGTGATAAATGGCAGGCCCAGCCTGCGAACTGGACCCGGGGCGAGACTGCTGCCTGGTCCCCATTCAGCGGGGTGTGCTCGAATTCACAGCACAGACAAGCCCCAGCTCACACGGCTGCCCAGGGGTCAGTGCAGAATCCATCAGCCACGTCTGGGAGAAGAGACGGTCCATGACAGCAGAGGAACGGGGACCCAGAGGCCAGCCCAGGCTTGGAAAGGGGAGAAGCTCTGCTTTAAAGGAGGGAGGTGCCAATGGAGCACTGGGGAAGAATCAGATGTGTGAACGGAGCCAGGCTGGAGGACAGCATGGGCGGAAGGTGACAGCACAGTAACAACTACTGCAGGGAGGCGGTGGGGTCGGGCTCTGCTTTCTTTAAATAAATCAGTCTCAGGCCCTGTGGGCCTGGGCTAAGCCACTGGCCTGCTGCAAAAATATGCATTTTAGGACAACGGAAAATCCCAAACCTCAGTGGTGCCACGGGCTCCAGCGATCCTGGCCCACGTCGGGAGAGCAGCAGCCAACGCCAGTCTGAAGGGGCAAGTGCACAGAAGGGCGTGGTCGGAGCCTCGTATCCCCCCCCCCCCCCACACACACACACTAGGATCCAGGCCATCTCTGATCAGAATCGCAGGCAGGCAGGCAGGGGAGAGCTGGCCGGGTGCACACATGCCTGGAGCGACAGAGGGTGCTGTGTGATGAGCTCACACTGACACAGCCAGGCAGGGGAAGTCTGCACAGCTCCTGCACGAATTACATGCCTGGCAACCGCCCCGCGTCTATTGCTCCCCCGGCTTCCTGAGGGACTTCTTTAAAAAGCGAATCTCAAGTTTTACAAAATGCAAACTGAGCCGAGCGCTCACATGGCCAGTGACAGCTTTTCCTTTCATCTCAGCTGTGGAAAGTTGTAATTTAAACTTTACAAACGCAGGTGGCTCTGGTAGTTCGGCAGTGCCCCTCGGAGGAGCTCTCCGGCCTACACAGATGAGTAACGGTGAGGCTGGCAGAATTCTGCTTTGTACTCACACCACATCCTTCAGCCAAAGAGCTCAAAGTGCTTTACGAACACCATCACCCTATTTTCCAGATGGGGAAACATAGGCCACAAGGCTGCCTAGTGACACAAGAACCGGGAGTCACCCAATGAAATTGATAGGCAGCAGGTTTAAAACAAACACAAGGAGTATTTCTTCACACAATGCTCAGTCAACCTGTGGAACTCCTTGCCAGAGGATGTTGTGAAGGCCAAAACTATAACAGGGTTCAAAAAAGAACGAGATCAGTTCACAGAGGACAGGCCCATCAATGGCTATTAGTCAAGATAGTCAAGGATGCAGCCCCATGCTCTGGGTGTCCCTAAACCTCTGACTGTCAGATGCTGGGACTGGGCGACGGGGGATCCATCATTCGGTGATTCCCTGTTCTGTTCATTCCCTCTGGGGCACCCGGCATTGGCCACTGTCGGAAGACAGGAGACTGGACTAGCTGGAACTTGGGTCTGACCCAGAATGGCTGTTCTTATGTATCTGCTCAAGATCACACAGCAACTCAGTAACCACTGGAAAGGGAATTCGGGAACACTGATGCCCAAGCCCTGCTCTCTGCTACACCCTTCCCGCTCCTAACTAGGTCTGAAATAGAAAACAAAGATTTTAAGAATTTACCAAGGACCTGGGAACTGTTGATCGTAAATTTTCTGAGCTGAGCTTGTTCCGAGTGCGATATCGGAACTGACTCTGTTCCCGCCACATGTACGGACTGGACACCAGCGTCACAAAGCTTCTGAAGGCCTGGCCAATTGCCCCGAGCGCTCTCCTGCGGGTTCCTGCAGGGTCCTGTCTCATCAGCCCTCTTGTTCAGGGTGTGATGGGGGGAAGGGAGTCAGGAAGGAGGGATGGGCTGCTGAACCCCGGTTTATATCCCCATCTCGTCTGGCCCTGCAGGGGGGTGGAATGACGTACCCAGCGCTCAGCGGACACTGAGGCACACGCGGGGGTTGTGGAAAGCAAATGGAAGCAGCAGCAGAAGTTGCATCAGCCCCCTCCATTGATGGGGCTGCCAGTTGCCAAGCTGTACACACTGGGTGTCCTGTTGGATCCCGCGGCGCCTGGGCACTCAGGCAGCAGCAGGTACCGTGTGCTTCCTGACCCTGGCACACGGCAAGAAGGTCGCAGCCTTCCCTTTCGGACGTGAATGTTGCCGTGGTTCTCAGGCTTTCCCCACCTGGAGGGAGACGGTACGTTGCACTCTGCGTGGAGCAACACCTTCAAAGCCCTGGCAAGCGCAGCTAGTGCCCGGCAAGGTGGGCTGCGCACTGTGGGCAAGAAACGCTACGTCAGCCACCACCTCTGTGCCCTGAGACTGGCACTGACTGCCTGCCGGCGGCTGAGCAAAGTGATGGCATTGACTATAAAACCCTAAAGAGTTTGGTCCTGGTTATCTGCGATACACTCCTCTTCGTGTGACCATGCAACAGCAGCTGTCCTCTGCAGTGCTGAGTTACCAGCCGTCAGCTTGCAACGGGACGGGCTAGGAGCAGGACATGCTTAGCAAGGGGCCCTGAGCTCGCCACCTGCCTCCGGAGTCTGCCAGGAGACAGATCCCAGGACCTTCAGGACACACGGCAAGGCCTCTCCCCTCTGCCGGGCCTTCCCAGGGTGCGGTGGGCTAGGATGGAGAATGGGTGAAGCTCCCGAGCAGCTTACAGACTCTCAGGCATGGGGAACGGGGGTGCATCCTTCTGGGAGGTGCCATCCAATCAAGCTGCCACTGCCACACGCTGACTATGTGCCGGAGAAGGGTCTGCTGGGCAGACTGGCTGTATGGAGCCTCCAGGAGGCGGGCGGGCTTGTGGGGGGGCTTCCATTTTATGTTGGGACTGCTGGGGTGGGACGGGTCAGATCTCCCCATCCTTCAATGGACGCTTCTGAGAACAGAGCCTTTCCCTTGTCCTTCCGGCACAGCTCAGCTGCGCCTTTCACTGCTCCAGGGACGCTTGTTTAATTGCATTCAATGCATTAGCCTAATGAAAGGCACTAAACAGCACTAAGTGATTGCTCTGTAGCTTAACTCCGGTTTGCACTCATTTTTGCCTGAATTCTGCCCAGATACAGTCAGCCCTGCCTCACTGCCTTAAAGCTGCCCAAGGGCATCATTCCTAGTGTATGCTACAAAACGTGGGGGTGAGGGGGCAATTTAACAAACTGCAAAGCCACCTTATCACCAGATCCATCACTGCCAGTCTGGATGGGTTAGCGGGAGCATCTGAACTACACTGACTCCCTGGAACCAGGGATTCAGGTCTCTTCACACTGCAATGATCAGTCGCCTTTCAAGCAATTCATGTGTGGGTGTTTACAACGACACCATCAAACCCAACATTCCTGCCTCTCCTGCGTGGACGTTACAGATCTAAGATCTGGGTTTTGCCCCAGTCTCCCCAGCTGAAGTTACACACACACACACAGTTGTGCACTGCATTGCATGCCACTGGACTGCTGCCTTCTACCCCAGGGGTGGCTGCATTTCAGGAGCGATCTGGTTCTTGCACATACCGTGTTTAAAGAGCTTCCCCAAGGTGCTATGTTAACGTGGGACGTTATGATGAGATTCCAATGACAGAACAGGTTTAATCCTCGGGGTGTTTTAAAAACACCAGCCAATCAAACGCACACGTACGCCAACAGACCCTTGGCTCTAGTGCCACTGCAAGGCGTTGCTATGATGGGACACGGCTTATTATAATGGCTTGGAGTTTTTCCCCTAGTGTGGGAAGCAAAGCAAATGGACTAAACCATAGCAACGATGGCTCCCCCCGTTAGCATAGCTCAGGGCATCTCAAACTGATCACGCGGCCTTGTGGCTTTCTGTCTAAGTCAGTGGTGGAGGCTCCCTGAGCTGTACTTTGGATTAGTCCCTCAGAGCCCTGCCTGCTAACAGAGGGCCAATTAAATGCAAGAACTGGGGGGATCGGGGGGGTAAGAGAACAGCTGGAGCATGATTTGAGCCAGAGGAAAAACGGCCTTCTGAGATTATCCGAATGGAAGCTGGATTGCAGCTCACGGAATGATAAGCTTGTTATGCCGCGGAACAAGCCAAGCGGTGCCCTCATTTGCCATGCTTTCAAAGCTGATGCAGTAGTTCTGCTCTGCAGTCACAATCTGTTCTGGTTGCTAGCCCTCTTTCCCCGCAATTATCAGGCTAATGCACGCCACACAGGTGTTCCCAGCAGCCTGCCCTGCTCAACCCACTATGCATGTAACAGGCCTTGTACTCCAGACCTGCATTCCCGGATGTCTCTGCTGTGGTCAAGAAGGGGAAGGGGCACCGTCTCTTACAAAACGATACAGCTGCTTAGGACCACAAGTAGGTGTCAGCACTTCTGCAGGACAAGTTTAAAAACCCCGCAGTGATGATTATAGCGGGAATGGTGCCAAGAACCTGATCTGACCTTGCAGTTTCCTGTCCGGATTCTCCAGCAGATTGGTACGACACACACCTGTCCTGGGAGGGATCAGTGGGCATTTTGGCTCCAAGGAGAGCTCAGGACTTAGGTCTTCCCCCCTCACTTGAGCAGCTCTAGGAACAGTGTTAGTGAGACAGCCGGTCCAGCCAGAGTGCAGCTGATATGCACCTGGTATTTCGGCAAGAAAGGCCAGCGGTGTGACGCTCTCCACAGCTCGGGTCAGACAAAACTGTGCAGTTGTTCTGCCCGGCTGTAGCTGGTTACCCTGGAGCGCTTCCTGGATCATCATGTCCTTGCTGGTTTTCTCAGCCATTGGGCCCAGTGCTGTTCTAATGGCTTCTGTTGAGTAGAAAGTTGGCGGCTTTTGCAAATAAAATAAGATGCAGCGAGTCTGCTGCATGTTAACATGAATGCTCATCAGTAAACAAGAAGAGAGAGCACTTAGACAGCAGACTGAGAATGGTAAGAAATGGACATTAGTGATTAACAAGCTAATAAAGCCTTCACTAGACTTACGGAAAGAACAAGACCCAGCAAAACCTATTTCAGCCAATCACTTAGATACTTTTAAGGACATTAACGAAGCAAATATAAGAAATAAAACTCCTCCAGGACATGCAAAGGGGAGGGGAATCTCTCTCGGGCCCCAGAGAAGCCCCCGAGCTGGGGAGATCAGGAGAACTGGAAGGAACACAACACTGCAGCGGGGTAAGAGTCGTGGCAAGCCCATGCCCCCTTGGACTGTGGGAGGTGCACAGGTGCCAGAACAAAGGGGAGCCCACATAGGAGCAGAGACAGACACTCGCATGCTGTAGAATATAGAATCATAGAAGATCAGGGTTGGAAGGGACCTCAGGAAGTATCTAGTCCAACCCCCTGCTCAAAGCAGGACCAATTCCCAACTAAATCATCCCAGCCAGGGCTTTGTCAAGCCGGGCCTTAAAAACCTCTAAGGAAGGAGATTCCACCACCTCCCTAGGGAACCCATTCCAGTGCTTCACCACCCTCCTAGTGAAAAAGTTTTTCCTAATATCCAACCTAAACCTCCCCCACTGCAACTTGAGACCACTACTCCTTGTTCTGTCATCAGGTAGCACTGAGAACAGTCTAGATCCAGTGTAGAATCCAAGCTTTCATTTCAGAAAACGTTTCTAGCCCTCGTGGTTGTGAAAACCAACGTCGAAATGTGAACTGAGCCGAACCTCTGCAGAGCTACCCTGCGAGTTTACAAGACAGCCTGGAACGAGAGCTTGGAGCTGGAGCGACCCAGTCCCCAAATTAACCTGTGCGCGTTGACTCTAAACTTTAATGACTGTGCTTTAAATGTCAGCATTAAACATTTCATCGCTGATCGTTTGACTGGATGCAGAAGGGGGTGGCAATTTGGAGTTGCAGCAGGAAATAAAGGCGGGGGAGAGAGAAACGCAAAGAAAGGAGGATGGAGAAAGAAGAGAAACTAAAGGCAGAAATTGCAGCAGCCCTACCAACGAACCGACTTCCCTACTGAATGATGTTGAGTGCCCCAAAGTACTGAACAAATACCCAACAATTACTGGGAGTTCGGTTACTACAGAAAAGTCAGATTCTACCCTTGATGTCTGTGCAGCCCCCACCCGCCATCCATGGGAGATGGCTGCAGATTGAAGGGAGTGCGTGGTCCTCGATACGTACCCCAGCTCATGGACTCCACTTAAGAGTGGAATTTGCCTCTCTCCCCCAAATGAGTCTGACATTCTGGCTTTAACGCAATCATCTGGTGCAGTAAATCGCACAGTAGGGGCCACGCCCCGCACTCATCAGTGTTCAGGGCCTCTCACCACTGTGAGGTTTCCACCTCCTGTGCAGTTCACCAGGGCTTGGAATTGTTTAGCTTTTCCTTGATGCTTTCACTGCTTCAGGGGGAAGCTAAACTTTGACCAAAAGAACTCACACCATCTTTCTGCTTCCTAATCATCTCCCTCAAACTTCCCAGCGCGTCAGAACTGATTTCATGAGCTGCCTGCTGCCGGAGATTTTAGTTAAAGCACAGCGTATGAAGAAGAAAGAATTCAGCGTGACCTCCCTGATCTGCTGGGGGAGGAGCGCTACGCTGTGCTGTGCTGACAGCGAAAAGTGCCCTTCCTTTTTCAGACTCACATATGAACCCAAACACGGCACAGACGCCTCCCCCATCCGAGACCCCCCCCCCCCCTTTTGGCATCGGATGATGTACAGAAAGTGAATGGGGAGACAGAGCATGAAACATCACAGAACATGGGACTCTCGGCGGCAGAGTAACGCGAGGAAATCGAGTTGAGCAAATTAGCCGCTGCAGAAACTGTAGATTAGTGCGAGCAAGGAGAGAGTGAAAGGCAGCAGGGCCTGGCTTCCTGGGCATTGTACAAACACCCTGCGGGGGCCTTTGGGTGCTGCTGAAAGGACAGCGGAGGGGGGTGAGCCTCAGGCTCCAGGCAAAGCATCCCAGGAGGAGAGAGAGGGAGGATGGGAAGAACGGGGCTAGCGGTCAGGGCCTTTTCCAGACCAAGCCGTGGGTTCATATCCTGAGAGCGTCGCAAGTGAAGAGGGGCTCAGTGCCAGTCCAGCACGACCCAGGTCTCTGCTCTGACAGGCCCGGCGCAGGATACCAGTGCACTGGCACCTGGCGAGTGCCACTGCCGCACCTCGTCCCGCACAGCCCTCAATGCTCCTTCTCCTAGCAGCGCTTCAAACGAGCCTGAATATTTTATCCCAGAAAATAGGCCACCTCTTCCCTTCCTGAGGCCGCGAGCATCACCCTGCCCTTGGGAGGCCCCATTTCCACACTTACGCAATTCAGGCTGGACAGGAGGAGGAGAAATCAGACTAGATTACAGGGAAAAAGCCCCTAACAATCAGCCCTCCCTACGAAAACCTTCCTGTTTAAAAATCTACCGCAGAAGAGCTGTTCAGGGCATTGTGAATTAAATTATCCTGGAAAATCTCTACCAACTGCAGCATATGTTCTAATGAGCCCAACAGCGGCTCAAATTAAGCTGCATTCAGCGTTTCTCTAATTAGCAGGTAGAGCCATTGCCAAGATCCCACTGCGCATTTCCAAATACCAGAACTACCGAGAGCCACCCACCGCACTTGCCAACGTGACCTCATCTTCTTCCCCACCTGCTCTCCCTTCTGCATGGACAGGCAGCCGTGATCTGCAAACAGTCCTGGGACGGCCAGCCTGGCCCCTTCCCTGCGTACCACTGAAGCCGCTGCTGCGTTACCAGCCTAGCGAGAGTGACGAGCAGAGGGGGAAGCCTGGACATTAACGCTCCAGCTGACACCGCTCAGGGCAACATGCTTGCGGGAATCACCTGAAAGGGCCATCAGGTGTGCAGCTTACCTGCTCCTCCGAGAGCTGGGAGATGTGATTCACTGCAGCGTAAGACTCGATCTTTGGGTTGAAGTGGTTGATGATGGCTCTGAAAGAGAAGGAGGAAGGCTGTTAGGAAGAGATTCCAGGGGACGCGATTCTCTCTAGCAACAGGAGCCAGTGCATGGGGGGGTGGGGGGTGTCCTTCAAAAGGCCCTCTCCCCTCACATGCCTCCCCACACACACACACACTGCTCAGTCTCCTCTGCCAGGCTGCAATGCTAGCAGCAATCACCGTGCTGCCAGGCCCCCGGTGATTCTGTCAAACACGGCGCTTGGCCCCAAGCGTTGCGCTCCCAGCTGCCTGGACAGGGAGTCATCGCCGCGCCAGGGCAGGCTGCAATTCACTCTGCACCTAGTGGGCAGAAAACGAAGGTGGGGATCACAGCCAGGCCCTGCTCGGAGGGATCCCTCTCCCCAGCCAGTGAGGCACTTTCCAAGCCTGCTGCTGCTACCTCCTTGTCTGCGAGGATCCCCACCTCCACTCTCACTTGCCTCTGCGCACTGGTCATTCCAGCCTCAACCCTGCACTCCCTCCCAGCCCAAGGCCTTAGGTCTGGCTGGGCCCTCCCCTCGGAGGCAACGTGTCAGAGCCCAGCAGAGCAGCTGCGAGGCTGGTCTCTCTCGTCTCATTCACTTCACCAGCAGAAGGTCCCAACCCTCAGCTCCGGGTGGGCAGCAGGGGTAGGAGCTGGGGAGCCCCCAATGCAATCTAAACCTGAGCACAGCAAGCCACGGCGGGAGATTTCCTCTTGACCTCCCATCGGGCTCCCCATGGTGCCGCTGGCAGGACAAACGCTAAACCAACCGAGTCTCTGCCGTGAGGCAGCCGGGATGGCGCTGGTGGCAACTGACACTTGGACAACGCCCTGTGCCAGGCGGAGCTCAAGAACACAACGGCCTTCGCTGCGGCTCAGAACTGAGGGCGCTGGGATAGTGGCCTGGAGGAAGCTTGCCCAGCCCCGTTATGCTGTACCAGTAGTCAGGGCTTTCGGTCTCATGCAAATTGCAGTAGTTGGGGTTGGTCCTGCAGTGAGCCGGGGGCTGGACTGGATACCTCCTGAGGTCCCTTCCAACCCTGAGAGTCTATGATTCTATGAAATCAGCATGAAAATCCACTCAGTCTCCCACCCGCACGGTCTAATGGGGTCTCCTCCTCCGGTCCCCCCGCAGGCCCCAGAAGGCCTGTTCGCTGCTAAGGCTCAGGGACTGCTGAGATTGCAAGGTGCTGAGCAGAGGCAGCAGGGAGAGAGGCTGCCTGGGAGCATCTTTAAGTGCTTACATGGCAGACAAAGAACAGAGGCAGGGAAACCTGAAAGCAGAATTGCCTCTGCCATCTCCTTCCTCCCGTAACATTCCCAGTGACCCGAAGCCAACTGGCGCGAGGTCTCCAGTGCACACGCAAGAGGCAAGCAATGTGAAGACCGAGCCCACAGCTCTGATACGCAGAGACCTCATTACGGTTTCCACTCCTTTGACAGATGACAGCGGATAATGCAAGTGCGGAAGGTCGCCTGCCAGGCAGCTGATCGCCCCGCAGGGAGGAAGGGCGTCCGGAGGCTGGTGGCGAAGGGCCCTAGCTTTTCCCATTTCACCTGCATGACAGAAGCATCAGTGAGTGAGAACCTCACTCTCCAGTAGCCAGGCCTCCTGACAGCTGTGGCTTTCAAGCTGCCTGTAGTAATGTTTTCACCCCTAACGGCTACCCTACAGGAACAGAAGAAAAGACGCACAACTCCTCCCACAAGGGTTGGCAGCTCAGTGGGACTCGGTGCACTCACGTGGCGCCAGCATTTGTTAAGGAACAGATTGAGCAGTCACTTGGACCCACGGCTGTGAAGCACTGTGAACCGGCCGTTGCTTGATCCCTGCTCAGCTCTGAGCTCGTGGATCGGTACCCGCAATCACCCTGGGGAACTGGCTTCGGTTGGAATCGGGGTTTGGAAAGCCTTTAACTAAAGCACACGCCCCACGGGCCAGAGGAGGCGCTGGGGAGCGTGGGCATGTTCAGCCGTTTCGTTTCTTTAACAAACCTCCTCGCGCTGTCCCACTTCCGTGACTAAACCGTTCCCAGCATGCTCTGCTGCGGTGCTGCCTTCCTCGGGACAGCGGAGCGAGACCAGCCCGGGCTGAAATCCTGGGCCTGCCTCTCCGGGTTCTTCTCTCGGTCCCCAGCACCACGACACCCGCGGACACAGCACAGCTCCATGGGAACAGACCCACTCTGCAGCTGCGCCTCTGCGCAGCACATGGGCACTGGGCTCCGTGACGTGCAGACACCCCCTGCCTGGGCCCCCCAATCCCTGCTTCACCCCCATCCTCACAGCAGAGCAATACCAGGGCTACTGCAAGCCTCCCAGAAAGCCCTGCTGCGCGGGATTCCTTTCTCCATCAAAGGGGAGATAACTCGGAAACCTCTCGGTGTTTTACCCCTCAAAACTTCTGCCGTATAGACGTGAAACTAGGAGCCATCAGCTGCCCTGGGATGCACCTCAGAGCTGCCGTACGTCTCGTTCCCAGCTGGAATTTCACTTGGCAAAGCAGCTACTCCACAGGCTGCTGCAGCCAAGCACCATAGGGAGAAGAGCAGCTCTTGCACAAGCTCCCCTTATGGGCAACAAAGCCACTCTCTTGGCTTGAGTTGCCCCCATACAGCTCCCTGCTTTGGGGGCTGGGATAATTTCACCCAGCAGTAGCACGGATCACAGGGGTATCGGTCAGGACCCAGTGCTGGGAGGTGCCCAGAGCTATTTTAAAAGATCTCCGAGAGAGAGAGAGAGAGAGAGAGAGAGAGAGCAAGCTGCACCCGGTATTCGTGAGGAGCTGGCGAGCTCCTCGGCACATCTGAACAGTGAGGAAACCGTTCTGACTGCAAGAGGGAACGTTTCGATCCCCAGGCCAGCCTCTGACGCTGTGCACGCTTACCTATTCCCACACTGCACGCACCCGGGGAGGGGGGCGGGGGGGTTGTTGCTATTTATCAGGCAGACTTCAGAGCAACCTGGGGAGGCCGTTCTCCAGGGTCTGTGGCACTCAGCAACTCCATGGAGGAGCTGCCTCTTCTCCGCCAGCACCACATGCCCTGCCTGATCTACCGCGCAGTGGCCGCTGTGTCCAGCTGGCAAGAGCAGAGGCTGTCGCTGCTTGCAGAAGGGAAGAGAGTGAAATGAGGGCCCAACCATCCAAGAGTGGATCCCAGCTGACCTGGTCTTTGGGTTAAGGCCGAATGCAGCGAGGGAGAACGCCCCTGTGAACACCCGGAAGAGCGAGAGGTGAAGAGGGGCTCAGAATACGCTGCACGGATCTCCTCCTCCTCCCTAGGAGGACCCTTGCCCACTGACTAGTCAAGTCCAGTATCACAGCTCCCTTGGCTCTCAGACCTGCTCTGTGCAGCATTTCGAGCAGAGAAAGGCACTCGGGGACCACGTGAGCACCCAGAAACCAACAGACAAGCTCATGTTTCTTTCCAAAAGAAGGACCAGCACTCGGATACCAACTGTGCTGTAGAGCGTATTGACTGGGAGCCGGGGTGGGGGAGCACACAGGGGCTAAGGGCAAAGTTTTCAGAAGTGACTTAGGAGCCTAAGTCTCATTGAAAGCCAGTGGGATTTAGCCTCCTGAATCACTTGATGCTTCCGAAAACGTTAGCCGAAATCCTCCATGTCTCAGGGCCTCGCCGCTGGAGAATGTGTTTTCCGCTGTGTCCGGCCTGGGGCCGTGGGGAGAACACAGCCAGAAGCAATGGGTGCTGCATCAGGAAGAAGCCTATAGCGAAATGCCGCATGCAGCCTCCTGGCAGGGGTAAAGGGCTAAATGCCATTGCAGGGTTTGTCAAACTCGTTGCATGCTGTCATCAAGGCACGTGAGACCCGGCTGGGTTCCCTGACCACTGTGCTGGCCGCAACAACCAGGGGGCCTGGGTGCAAAATGGAGCGAAGTGAGGCAGGCAAAAGGGGCAGCGATGCTGAAATGTGGCCAGGAATTGCATTGCTGATCGCTGACTCGGGGGCTCTCCCTGCTCAGAAATTGAAGTGTTTCCCAGGGGCTGGCAGGGGGCTACAGGAAGGAGCAGGAAGCCTGTTAGCAAGTCAGCAATACTGGCCTCCGTTCAGTCCATTTATCAAGCCCTTGTTGTTCCCAGTCCAAGGCAGGTCAAATACCAGGCGCTGGGCACAGAGTGTAATCTGCAGCCAGAGTTGTTTCACGCACAAAAGCAGCATCACCGGCTCATCTTTCTCTTACCCCAATGCAGCTCCGATTGGCCAGGGTTCCAATCTACTCAGCATTCAGAGACTGTGAAATGCTCCTAGCATCACCCCCCACTGGCTGGCGTTCATCCCTTCACGGCTGCACAGGTGTGATCTATGCCCACAACAGTTCTGTCAACTCAACTGAACATCGGTGAGAGTCTTGTGCAGCATTGGCAGCACCTCTGGCCACACTGTGCACAGCATGACGCTTAGCATCAAAACCAGAACACCAACCAAGCGTTATGACTATTTGTATAGCCGCAGCCCCCAGGAGGCCCTGCCGGGGACCAGGCCCCCATGCATCCTGTTAGAGGCGGTACAAACACAGAGCAAAAAGATGGTCCCTCCCCCAAGTCTAAGTAACTCAACACCATCCTCATTTCTCTTTGACCTTTGTCGGGGTAACAGGCCACTTTAATTAAGGTTTCATTTTTTAAACAAATGCCTATAGGGCTGTCACGGAGTTGGGGGAGGAAAGGCCCTGCACCCCCGGCTTCCTGCGACTCACCATGACTCTCAGCCAGCCAGTAAAGCAGGTTTATTTAGATGACAGGAACACGGTCCAAGACAGATCTTGCAAGTACACACAATAGGACCCCCTCAGTCAGGTCCATCTTGGGGGGCCAGGGGAAGCCAGGAGGTCTGTCTGGCCTCCCAGCCAGCTCCAAACTGAAACTCTCCAGCCCTTCCTCTGCCTTTGTCTCTTTCCGGGGCCAGGAGGTCACCTGATCTCTTTGTTCTCCAACACCTTCAGTTGGCACCTTTGTAGAGGAGGGGCCCAGGCCATTAGTTGTAGGAGACAGAGTGTCGGCCATTCTCTGTGCAGACAGTATCACAGGGGCCCTCTTGGGCTCTGCAACAATCACACACCCTGATCCCCCCCACCTAGATACCTAAGAAATGCATAGGGGAAACTGAGGCACCCACACAGTATTCAGAGAAAACATTAAGAGCATTCCCACTTCGTCACAAGGGCATTTCTAAAAAGCAGGCATAGATTAAACACAAGCAAACCATCTCGAATGGCAGAGTAACTTCTCCTCCCTATTCTGCTTTAATCACAGGCAGCTACTTTTGAGCAGGCTGTTGGACTTCTTCAGCTCCCTCAATTTAATGAGCCCACAATTAACCAAGTCCACAACTTGAGAGAGCGCATCTCCTAGCCACACAAATAAACGGCAGGGGAGAAGACAAGACAAAGGGCTATTTTAAACAAAAGAGAGCTCATATTTCAGCTCACCGGAAACATCTGACTCAGCACTGTTGTCATTTGGTAGAAGAAATAAGCCCGCTACACCTGTTCAGTTCTATCACACTGAGACTTATTGATTGTGAAGACAGGCTACGTGTTAGGTGGAGACGCACGTCCTATTTATTTAATGAGATGGGGACAGAAGCGTAAGCGTGGGGGGAGTTGAGCTTTGGCAGGTTTCCAGCTTTCCTCATTTGATCCAGCTCCTTCCACGACGGGGAGCATGCAGAGTGGTGGTGATTTCTACCCTGATCCACGTCTCTCTCCAATGCGCATTTCCACCTCATCACTTGTGGGATATTAAACAATTGGTTACACCAGCCTTGTTCGAAGGATGAGCTAATTTTCTTTAGCATGGCTCATCGCCAGAGATTTAAGCCAAGTGAGATGCCAAAGTCCCACCCTTTCACCTAAGTCGCTTCCTCTAGGCTTCTTGTCTAAGGCCGATCTGCGAGGTGAGAAGAGAACTGTCCCAACACAGTCCCAGCAGTTAATCCAGGTGTCCTGGACCGCGCATGGGATTCTAGCCCCAGCAGTAGTTCCACACGGCCAGTCTGCTGCTGGAATCCTGCCAGCAAGGCTCAGCCGAGTGCCCTCCACGGCCTAGGAATCGCAGACTCGGGCTCTCCGGGCAGTGAGCCCCCCTTTGGAGTGTTAGAATTACTCATTAGGCTTAGCGAATGGCTTTACTAAATTAAGCAACATAAATGATCAAAACATTGTCAGAGGCTTCTTAAACGCCAAATGTTAGCATGAGTATTATTAATGCATGGGAAGAAGAATTTCAGACCTAGCATAGGAGACTAATGGGGCTAACGTGCCCTCTCCCCGGCCAGCGCACTGCTTGTTGACTTCATCGTTCTGACGAGATCCTGCCTCAGCGACGCAACGTCCAGGGGATCACCATGTTAAAAGGAAAAGCAACACTCCCTCCATACCTTGCTTCCAAAAGCAAGAATTAAAGCTGGGAGATACTTCGGAGGGTCAGCGCTCCTTCGATGGGTGCTGCCTGATCAATGCCGTACACCAAGAGCCGTTCTCAGCGTCTAGAGCTTGTCATCTGGTTCCTGGCTGTTCAACAGCAGAGCACAAAGCTCAGCAGGTCCAGCCTGCCCAAAGTGCTGATTGACACGCCCTTTGGAGGTGGGCTAGAAGGGTCAGAGTGCAGAGTGCTTTGATACAAGCACAGGTCACAGCGGGCGTACCTGAGGTCATCTCTTCCCCCTCTAACCCCATCCAGCAGCCTCTCTAAATGCCTGGGGCACGCTCCTTGCAGGCAGGGACTCTCCCTTACTATGTGCATTCAAATCATCTAGCACAGCGGGGGCTGCAACCAACCAGCACTGAGGTGTCCCTTCCAGATCCTAACTAGCCTCTTACCCCAGCCACCTCTTGCCCAGGGTAGTTCCCACACTGGCCCTTCCAGTAACTGGCCTGTATCTTACAAATGTGCCAGCAGGCAAAAATACAGGGTATTTACCAGACAGGCCCAGATTCTCGCAGCATCTTAAGCACCCTGCTCCCAGCCAATTTTGTCCCCTTTGGCGCAAACAGCAGGATCCCCCCAGCACCAACAGCCATGTATTTTACAGCAGTGAAATGTGCCAAAACACTGAGTGAAATCACTGAATGTAATGTAATCTCTTAGTAAAGGCTATTTTCTTAACTCTCTAGTTCCTGAGGCAACCAGTAGGTAAGGAGCAAATGACAGGGCAGGGATAGTCCACTAGTCCAGTGATGTTCAGTGACCGCCCGCAGAAAGTCAGTTCTGCCAACAGATACCGTACAGAGGTATTGAATGCCACCATCTCCCTCTCTGCTGACAACAGTTAATAACGGAGGACAAATATTGATTTATTCATAGCGACCACTGAAATTGGATCATCATCCACCAGCTGCCTCACAATTCGCATGACAAGTTTAGATTCCAACTCTCGAGACTCAAAACATTGCAAAACCTGGCATGCCTGTGAAAGCTGAAACATTTTAATTACTCGTTATGCCCATTAGTAGCCTAATTAGTCATTTTAGTACAGGACATTTACCTTTAAGAAAAACAGAATACCTAGTTCGTTGGAGGCTTCTTTTACTGCTGAATACCATATGGCTCGCAGGCATCGGCTTCCAAACACGCCAAGCAATGAATGAAATTTAAGAAGTTTATACTCCATCCCACCAGGACCATGTAAAGCTCCCTGGGAGAGGCAATCAAAGAGGCTGTTGGGCTAATTAAGCAACTGAACATTTACCATAAACTCCGTGTCACTTAAAGTGAATGCAGATGACTCTTACTGTGCTGTTCCGTCAGGGTTCAGCCCCCAGGTATTGCATGGGGTCCCCAGCTGCATCCCTACAGATGGTGCCAGTGAGAGAAAAGCCCCTCTCTTTAGGTCATAGAAAAGAGATTTCTTCCACTGCCTCCAGCAGTGAGACTGGCTGCCATGGAGGGCCGGCCCCTCCAAACTGCACCCGTGACAGGACCCAAGAGAAGGTGCTGAGAAGCCGCTGTCCTTTTCAGGACTGGGTGGATGAATGGTCAGAACAACATGAGCAAGCCATAAATGGCTAAAGCATTGAAGGATTCTTGAGGGTAGGGCTCACTCACTGACTGAGCAAGAATCAGCCACAGTCGAGGGAAGAGAAACGTAGCCGCACAGTGATATTTAACTGAGTTAATAATTACACCCGTGGTGTTGGTTACGGCTGTGTCAGCGCAGCCGTGTAACTCTCAAACCCATCCTAACCTCCCAGACGCTACCTGCTGCTACGCGGACTGGAACCTGTTATTTACAGCGCCAGTCTCTGCAGAGACAAGCCTGGCAGCGGGGTCTCATCAGACGAGTGCAAATGGAAATTCGCCTGCCAGTGCTCAGCGGCAGCAGAGAATGTTTAATGGAACCCGTTTGGGCCATAGTTCTGCTGCTCAAAGGCCACGACCTGGGAAGCGGGATGTGGACTCAAACGCCAAACCTGGGGCATAAACAAAGCGTCACTGATCTGATCAACGCAAACTTGCAGGTCATTTCTAAGGGGGGGCGGGGGGGAATCTTCCACGGAGATGCTTTGCCAGGGAAAGTCACAGAACCAGCCCTCTCTGAGCAGCTACATCCAGACTGAGAGCCTGAGGATTTGCAAGCGCTCTGATCTCCATCTCGCCATGAACACACGTCTCTTCCGCTCTCGGGCTGGAGGACTCGGAAGGGTTCACCCTGCGCCCCCTCAGTCCTTCTTTCTGCCGTTTACACCCCTTTGCCAGCAAGATACCCTCTATCTGCCCCATGCCCACATCTCCCGTACCTGCTCTGTGTTGTTCTAGGGCACTCAGTGCCATGGCATTGGTGAGAGTGATCTTTGGGCACCTTGCCCAGCAGTAGCCCTGCTCCAATTTCTACCAGACACTAAGATGTTCAACTGGACTGGACAAGACCGAGACAAAAGCTGGCACATGTTGGGAGGAGACTTTTACGTGCTGCATCCGGGACTGGAAACAATTCCCATCTCGACCGGCCCTCGTCCCCATGGTATTAGAGCACCTTCCTGCAGTGCCCTAAGCAACACGACTAGCACGTCTCATGCAGGCTGCACTCTCTAGCCAAAGGGGAAAAGAGGTGACGGTTTGTGTTCCGTTTTTTCCATTTATATCTGTATTTACTTTCCATCTGCTGTGCTGCGTGTGGTTATTACGGAAGGCAAGGTTAAAGGAGCACATCTTCTACCTGGGATGGAAAGTGGCGAGGTAGAGAGACTATTCAAAGTTATTTGCTGACTTTTTCTGCCATACAAGTCGCTGGAGAAAGGGCCCGGTGTTAAAATTCCTATGATATTGACATGCAGCACCACAAAAGGGCCTTCTGGAAAATAAGCCGTCTATGACCTTATTTTACCGGTCTGCTGGTTTTAGAACAACAAAATGTCGATAAAAAATGTAACAAAATAAAGCAGACATTGCAGATGGTTCCTAAGCATCATTACACACGACATAAAGCAAGTGGCAGTGAAGACTGGCACACAACAACCAGTCCCAGACTTCTCCGTAGGAACGCAGAGCAGGAGGTTTGCTTCTGACCTCTCACAACAGTCAAATTTCCCTGACGAGATGCAGCCGTGCTTTTACCGTGGAGCTGGAATTACCGTGAAACTGCAATGTCCAGAGAGGAACGTCAGATCTTCAGGGTCAACAGCATGAAACGGATCACATGAGTTGCAATTATACAACTTTGTAAAGCTCCAAGCTGCTACAGACGGCTACACGCTTAAGCCAGGAGCGTCTGATGTTACGGGTCCCATTTTGGGGTGCCCAACCGGAAACCTTTGGGCCTCATTTCTGGAAATGTTGAACACCCACAACTCCAACTGCAGCCAATAGGACTTGCAGGCGCTCAGCACCCTGAACTCAGGCCCAAAGCCTCTGACGCTGGACATCCAAAAACTGAGGCCACCTTTGAACATTTTAGCCTTCGTCAATAAAATGAACATTCAGGAAAAGCACAAGCAAAACGGATGGAAAAAAGGCCAGGCAAAATCTTTCCTCCATGTTTGATAATTAACAAATGTTAAAAATAGAGGCCAGACCCTCAGCTGATGGAAATTCTGGGATTTGGCCCAAAATTAATTGTCATTTTAATATTAAACTTGCATTAACAAAACTACAGTGCCAGCTTGTTTTAAAGTATTTGTTTCTTCTCTATCCCTTTCAGCACCCCCCGGAGAACGTTGAAATGTTCCTTTCAGACCCATTTTTGCCCTTGAAGTTGGCCTGTACATTGATTTCCCCCGTGGTTCTGAGGGAGCTGGCATTAACATGGCACTTTGCTTATGTTCTTGTTTGTGAACCAGCATCACGGACGTCTGCCCAGCACAGGAAAATATTTTAAACAGGGTTATTGTTGCACACCTAGCAGAGGGAGCTGCTCACTTGGAGAGGTAGGTTTGTGGGGTGAGTGGAACGAAATGGGGATGTCAAAAAAGTCTTCACATGGTCAGGTCACTACTAAAGCCAAAAATGGCCAATAGTTGCTCCCCAGTGGTATGGGCCATGCCGTAATTCCCCCTATGCTTGGAAAATACAAACTGTGGGATTTCCACGCCACTGTTGGCAATCTGTGCACACAAGGACATTATTTAAGGGTGCGTGTGTAATATATATATACATACATACATACACACACACACACACACACAGCTACATGCTTTCCTAGATAATTTAACACTGGTTCTGAACTGCTACACTAGGTAATAAAGCACTGCAAAGATCTTGCTCTGATAATATTAGTCTAACTTGCGACGGGAATGCTGTAAATGCAGCACAGAACAATCACACTGCCCCCGGCTCGGCTGCTAAAAATGCACTCTCTCCTCATATGGGCTTCATTTTCCTATGCCCAAATTTTCCACGTGCTTTCAAAAATTGTATTGGCCATCTTCTCTCCTGTGCTTTGGAATGGACGAACAGGTCACTGGACTTTGGGCTGGCAACATTAGCTGCCTCCCAGGGGTAAAACCAGTCTGAGTCATTAGAGAACTGATTATTATTATTTTAAATACTAGGTCAGATTTTCCAAGACTCCGCCAATATCATGGGAAGTAATTGCTGTCTTTAACACGTGCTGGCTGATCAGCACATAAGCAGCGACATGGACCGGGGTATTTGATGCTAATGATCAGTGACATGTATCAGTTTCACTGAGCCAAGGCTGGGCAATGTCTCTACGATACTGAAAAAAGGAAAATTACGTAACCCTCTTGGGAAAAACATGAACTGAACCTTTCCTGTGGGGAAGATCGAAATTTGGGATGCTCTCCAGGGACAGGATTTAAAACTAGAACAGAGGGTGAACAAATTCCATTTTGCAAAGGGTTTTCAGATTTCAAATCTAGCTTTGTTTCTTAGCGAAACCCCCAATCTCCACAGAGTACATTTCTGAAAAGATTTCCATTTCAGAGCAATCAAAAAATTTTGTTTTGACAAAAGAAAAATGTTTATATTGTATTAGATTATAAAAATGAACATGAAACATTTCTAAACAAAAAGTTATTGCAAGAGAAGAGAAGAGAAGAGAAGAGAAGAGAAGTTTTATTCTGACAGTGTCGAAACGGGATATTTTAACAACGGCCAAACTTTTACCCTCCATTTTTTCTCCACAACAAAATTTCATCAAACCAGGTAGGATTTTCCTAAGTGTTTCCATTTTGTACAGAACTGCATTTTCCAGCAGAAAATGGCTATCCAAGGTTTTCCGACCAGCTTCACTTATAATAATAAACTCACTTGCTATTGGACAAGGTTTGACATCACACGACCAAGGTGCACACAGCGAAGCTGGCCATACAGTTCCCATCGCAAATCAATCCAATTCTCCTACTTCAGGGATGGCCCAAAGAGCAGCCCCCATCTCCCTGGTTACCACCACCGGTTCTAGTCAACTGAACAACTGACAGGATCCTCAGAGGCAGCATCTCTGCATTAAAAAGTGAGGGCATCTGATAGCTCCTCTACTGAATGACTTCCTGAAAGTTAAGCGTGGCCGCGGACTCCCGGCAAGTTGCCAGAGTTGTCCACAGTTGGGCAAAGTTGTGGTAGGTTGTCACGCACACGGCTCAGAATACTTGCAGGGCTGCTATAGAAAGCCAGCTGCATCGCAACTGACCTTCACTGTCTGAAACTCTCTTTAAAGAGCCTGAAAAATTAATATTCACCCAGCTTCCGAGGCTTCATCCTGCACAATGAGCGACAGGGAAAGACACCAGAGAGACAAGGAGCCTGTCTCTTCCCAACCGGAGTAACACAGCAGAGAGCTAGGTAAACAGAGAACAGTTAACCTCAGGGATAGCAATGACAAGCCGGAAAATGTCAACAACCCTCAACTTATTGAGTTAAAACCCCTCTTCCATTATTTAATACACACAAAGGAGAGAGGGGCAGCATGAAAAAGAATAAAGATGCATGTACTCTCTCTCTCTCTCTCACACACACACACACACACACACACACCCACACTTCACACCCTCAAGGTTATGGAATAGGGAGCAAGTAATCAGGGATCCAAATGAGGTGGTTGTTTAAAGTTGCCCTCAAACAAAACCTTAAACCCAGAAGGTTCCATAGGAGTTGCTGTGTTGAAGTGCTAATTGCATTTCTTGTCTCCTTTTAAAGAAAAACATTTTAACACACTATCAATAATTCACTTTTAAGTGGCTTTAGTTGTCTCATCAAGAGCCAGTTCAGATAATTAAACATTTTTGGATCAGGTTCTCATTACTCTAGAGGGAATTGGGACTCAGCAAAGTCTACTCTGCTGAGGCACAGTCCTGCTTAGTTTAATCACCTCACACCAAAAAATCCCTAAATCCGAACGCGGAAGCCTTTTGCTGCAGCACTTTTGTTTATGAGCCAGTAAAACAAGGTCACGACGGGTTTTATGCAGCCGGCTTGACTTGGTTTACTTTTTTGTTTGTGGGCATCAAAGATTCAGCTCCTGCTCCTCTGGGCTTCCTGGTGCTCACAAGGTGCGTCTCACAGAGTAATCGCTCCTCAGCCTCAGTTTTCAGAGCTCGTGAAAGAACCGGGAGGGACGCCTCCTGCAAGTGCCAGGCACGCTATGGGCAGGTGCTAGGAGAGCTCTTCCAAATGCAGTTTGTCCTGAGCCATGGTGCGCCCAAGCCTGGCCTTGGAGCATGCCAGGCGATGTCCGATTGTGCAAGAGACCAGGCTAAATCACTGCTCACATGGCATACGTGAGGACGTAAACCCAGCTCTCCAGAGGAGAACAGCTTTGGCATTATCCCATTGTGACACTCTAAACCCTCCTACTACTTCACATGTCAACTCTGGTTTCATTCTGTGCCACCAAATGAGCCGTCAGAGACCTGGCCCCAGAACTCATTTCCAAACGTGACTTTCCCTCCACCGCCCTGCCGGCAGACTTCACGCTGTGCAGAGCAGCCAGGGCCACCAGGAGAGCATTTCACAACACACGTCAGCCAAGCTGGCAAGTGGGATTTTAAATGTCATTAACAAAGGAAACGTCCTGACGTCCTGCACCGAGGGCAGCCACGGCTGAGGGCACCCTGGAGTACACAACTGTTAAGAACCGCTACAGTAGGATGCTGTCTCGCTAGCCTTTTCCAGAAGTCCTAAGGAAGGCGATAGAGACTATGCTGCACGTGGCCCCACTTCACCCCTTTCCGGGAAGATATGAGGGGTCTCAGAGCGAGGAAAGCTTGTTTCTCTCCCCCCACTGGGACTGCGCAGCTCGGACAGTTCCCCGCCTGTGGGATTACGCGATTACATCACTCTGGATAAACATTTCTTTTTAAACCGAACCAAACAAAAGAATGATCACAACGCTGCTGCACTCTGGCTCCCCAGTGCTATAAATGCACTGGTTCTAAACCTGCCACCGTGTGCAAAATCCTCAACTCCCCTGGAGATGGTGTGAACCGGGTGCGGCTAAACACGTAAATAAGATCAAACCCGACATTTTGACCAGGAGGCCAGGCTAGGGACTGATTTCCCCACAACTTGCTGGCAGCACTGCCCCCAGCACTTCCTCTCCAATCTACATTCTCCTCTGTAGGCCCCCTCCGCCCCCCACAGCCACATCCTCATGTATGATCATCGCTGGGACTGTCAACTGAGGCAAAAACCACTTGTTTGGAAAAATCAGAGGTTTTCAGCCTACAGATGTCTCACTGAGCATCTTCTGTTTCACTGGACTGCACCTTTTATGGGACAGCTCTTCCAAACCTGCTTCCAGAGCAGTCATTTAGTTTAATTGCTGTGCTGATGGATTTTGATAGTTGTTGGACGCTGCTTGGCAAAGAGCAGCATTTTCACAACAGGGAAATACAAGCCTCAGGTGCAGGAACGGGGATTGTTCATGTTTAGATTTAAATGGCAAATGAGACCTCTAGCGAGACAAGGTGGGGGAGGTAATATCTTCTATTTGACCAACTTTTGCTGGTGAAAGAGACCAGCCTTCGAGCTACACAGAGCTCTTCTGCAGGTCTGGGGAAGGTACACTGAGCGTCACAGCTCAGTGGAGTGCAGACAAGTGACCAGACAGACCATCTCTGGAGGGACTGGGCACAGCGGGAGGAGAACTATTAGCATTGGAAGTGGGATATGACCAAACGTAACAGAGCTAAAACCAACCCCCCAACTTGGATCTGGGTAACTTGTAACAAACAGCAGCCAGAGAAACGCAGACTGGAGCGAATTGGTGTGTGAGAGAAAGGGTATTTTCTCTCAATTGATGGAATCATCCCCTGGCTGATCTTGCTAATGTAGACAGGACCTCAAGCTCAAATATTTACTAAACAGTTGGGAGAAGAAACCTCTTTGCTAAAGATTCAAACTGCCGTGACATTCTTGCTCTTTTCAACGTAACAAGTCAACAGGGGAAAAACCTTTTCCCTCTTTAAAGAAACCCAACATCTATCCATCTTCCCAGACTTCTATATACATCACAAAGACACAATATAGGGCACAAAGCCAATTCTGTTTCCATCTGCAGGGCACCTCCTTTAAAGATCCCAGGCACCTTTTGCAAGAGAGTCGGGAGATTTCATACAGGTGTGCTGGATACATTCCAGTTGGAATAATTATATTTTGGCTACCTAAAGCCCCACAAGATTTCAAATGGATAAATTATACATCCTGTCCCCTCGTGAAACGTGCTCTGCAGTGCCACTGGTGCAAAATGGCTGTTTGTTCTGAGTTATTTTATACACGTGCACACAGCCTATAAGCACTGTGATCTTTGGGGTAAAAAGGGCATACAAATGTGAGGATTATGCAGCTAGGACACAGACCTGGGACTGGATCTTGCTGTGGTTCCCCTGCACGGATTTGATTTCTGGCTAGTCTGAAATGAAGTGCTGCAATATTTGTATGTTCAAAGCTATTGGCTTTAGATGGTTGATTACTGCTCTGAGGTATAGCTTACCCGTCCCTGAGTAGTGACTAACACAGTAACCAGGTAAGCAAATGAACAATCTACTTTTTACTCTGGTTAACTGAGAAAGTCCTAACCCGGATCAGATAACCTTAAAGCAACCCAATCCCTAGGATGTGCCTACAGCACACTAGATCTAGTATCTCGGCATTATTTATGGCATTTACTCAAAGAGAACTGGAGGCTTTTCTAAACGGAGATACAGATCAATATGAGCTCTAACAGATGGGGTCTTTGTGGGGTTCTGCCGCAGCAGCAGCATTCAATGCTGAGCAGAGTCTTTCAGCGGAAACACTGCTTGAGCAGGGAGGTTTGCTTAGAAAAGCCGGAGCGAGGAGAGATTCCAATTGCCGGCATTTCACTGAATGTTGCCTATCGCTTCGGGAGGCCAGCGCCTTCAGAGTCACATCCGCACCCGGGATCCAGCAATCAAGAGAGCGGGCCCTAAGCCCATTTCACACTGAGAGTATAAATAATGCAATGAGAATACAGGCCAGCTCCCTCACTGGGCTACGGCAGCAAGGCTGGAACAGATGGCTTTGCCGGGCACAGGCATCTCGGCTGGAGGAGAGACGGATGGGAGTTGTATTCACGGTTGGCACTTGTGACTGGGTCGAGGGAGACTGTTCCAGATCTCAGCTGTGTTGGCGTTTGCTTAGAGGCAGCGCAGATGGACGGGTCGAGCTAGGTGGTAAGGCTAGCTTTGGTATGGACAGAAATATGGGCTGGAGCCTTTAAGTGACAGTTTAGCAGCAGGTGAGTGCGTCTCCCCCGCCCGCACAGAGAAACATCCAAGCCCACAGCTGCGTAGATTTAGGATGACAGGTGCCAGCAGAATACATTACAGGCTCTATAGAAAAAACCTTCACATCTGCCTGTCTCTAGCTCCTGTCAATTACAGTCGCCTCGGCTGGGCTCCCCAGGTAAGAGCGTATGGCTAAGAATCAGGGATCGTTTGAGGCCGAGTTAGATCAGGGTCAGAGACCCCAGCTGTATTTGTTTTTCTATCCTGTCTGCTTGGCACATTGGATCAAAACTGATCACCATTTATTTCAGATTTAATGAAATTGAGGTTTGCCCACAGAGAATTGCGCAAAACTGCCTTTTGAATGGCTATTTATAGCCTGACAGTTGATGACCTACAGAGGGAGAAGGGAATAGTTATTGTGACCCCTCACACACACACACACACACACACACACACACACACACACACACACACACACACACACACACACACACACACACTTATAACAGTGCTGTGCAACAAACAATCGGACTGGGCCCTTGCTTGCTTCTTTGCTATAGAAAGGCTGCCTGAAAGGATCGGGCCCATCACAATAAAACTTCTGCTTGCTGCCTTGGAATCATTGGAAGCATCCAAACGTGCTTTGCCCTGATTTTACTGGAGCGCCCAGAATCTCACCCTTAGCTGAAGGTGCACAGGATGCTGAATGCTTAGCAATGATCTTCCCACCCACCTGTTTGTTCAGGTGTTTGAGTTAAACTGGGGTAACAAGAAACAAAAGCGTTGAAAAGTCATCCCAGATTCCAAGGCCAGAAGGGCCCATTGTGCTCATCATCCGGCCTGACCTCCTGTAGAGCACAGGCCAGAACAGTCCCTACTGCCGAGCTTTTAGACAAGCAGCCAAGCTTGATTTAAGAACTGCCAGTGATGGAGACTCCACCATGACCCTTGGGAACCTGTTCACTGTTAAAAATGTACGCCTCAGTTCCAGTCGGAATTCCTCTAGCTTCGACTTCCAACCACTGGATCATCTTGGACCTTTCTCTGCTACAGCCCAGTATTGAATATTGGTTCCCCATGTACGGTACTTACAGACTGATCAAGTCAGCACTTACCCGTCCCCTTGTTGAGCTAAATAGATTAAACTCCGTGAGTTTCTCACTCTAAGGCAGGTTTTCTAATCCTTTAATCATTCTCGGGGCTCTTCTCTGCCCCCCTCCAAGTTATCAACATCCTTCTTGATTTGAGGGCATCAGAGCTGGAGACAATATTCCAGCAGCAATCACCCCAGTGCCAAATATAGAGATAAAATAAACCTCTCTGCTTCTACTCGAGGTGCCCCTGTTTATGCTCCTGTGACACAGAGGCCTGTTTGTGGTTCATGATTCTGTGTCAGCAACTCGTCAGGCCTGACATGCTCGCTACACCTCACGCACTGGTGTCAGGATACCGATTTAAACGGTGACGTGTAATGGACTGTTTGAAATCTAACCCCACGCTGGTCATTGATAGCACTATGAATGCTTGTAACAAGTTGGGAGGTGAAATTGTGGATACTCTCTGGTATTATGTCCTGGAGACTGTACACAGACAAAGGGGACAAAACAGGTTTCTTTTATATAAAGGGAAAAGCAAATATGGTGGCAGATGCCCTGTCCAGGAAAGAGGGTTCAGACCTGCTGCCTCCAGGTCAGCCAGTGGCTGGCCCTCCTGCCGCTTTGTAAGGACGATGGTGTGACCCTCCCATGCCAGCGGCTCACTGGTGTCAGGTAATGCATTTCAGCTGGCCTGACCAAGTCCGTATACCCCAACTCACTCTGAAAGTGTGTCATGTAAGATAGCACTGGAAAACTAACGACTCACTAATCATTAATATTCTTGGATGATGTATGCACAGTGTGTGTACAAAGAGTTGTGAATATGCACTAGAATTATATTCTTAACATGTGTTTGGCCAGCAATGCATAAGCACAGGTGCTTCAGACAAAGGGATGTGTATTTGATTCTCTGACCAGCCTGGTCTTCAGGCAAAGACAATGAAGATCCATTTTTACATATTAGGTAAACAACGTTCTTAAGCCAACAGCTGGGGAAGGAGACAACGGCATCTATGCCACAGCCAGAGAGAGAACTTGGTCTGGGATTTGCTTTTCAAAGAACATTTTGCAAAGGTTTACTGGTCTGTAAAGACAGGGGGATGAACCTCAAGTGATGAGCTATTGAATCAAGTGATTGTATACACTATTACTGTATTACAAAAGTGTATAGAGGTCTTTTCTGCACGCTAATGACACACCAGTGCTTAGTATCATTGTGAAATGTACGTATGAACAGTATAGGAGGAAATATGGATACTTAATGATATTATGCTTTAAAGTCTATGGCCAAACAGGGAGAAACAAGTTCCCTCCTAGACAGGAAAGAAGGCAGCTATCTCCCTGTCTCCAGTGAGATTAAGCAAGGTCTGACCAAAAACAACAGAAGCGCCACTGACACAGAAACCAGCAAGAGGATGGGAAGCCCACAGGAATGGAAGAATAGCGTGAGGTCTTCCTGCCTCTTGAAACAAAGTCATTGAACTTTGGAAGATATGAGCAAAAACAGAAGCCATCTTTGGCATCCATCGCTAGACAGGACTCAGGAGAACACAGCTCTTGCATCCTGAGAAAAATAGGTCCTTCAGCCAATGGGGGAGAAAGAGGGGAGCGTGTTGAAGTCTCTGGAAATTGAATACAATATAAGTGAGAAATCATCTTAAGCAAAGCCTGTACCTTGCTAAATGAAATTTTAGCCTTTCAGATGCACGTTTTCACATTTATTTGCTTGTAACCCTTTCTGACCCACAAAAGCTTATGCTCCAATATGTCTGTTAGTCTATAAGGTGCCACAGGACTCTTTGTTGCTTTTTACAGATCCAGACTAACATGGCTACCCCTCTGATAGCCAGAAGTGTACATTTACATTTAGCTGTATTAAAACACACATTGTTTACTGGCACCCGGTTTCCCAAGCAATCCAGACCACTCTGAATCACTGACCTGTCCCCTTCGTTATTTACCACTCCCCCCATTCGTGTGACATCAGTAAACTTCATCCGTGATGATTTTGTGTTTTCCTCCAGGTCATTGATAAAAATGTTAAATAACCTGGGGCCAAGAACAGATCCCTGTGGGACCCCTCTGGAAACACACCCACTTGACGACGATTCCTCATTTATAATTACGTTTTTAAGTCTTTCAGTTAGCCAGTTTTTAATCCATTTAGCATGTGCCACGTTATTTAGATCACTGTTTTTTTAATCAAAATGTCATGTGGTACCAAGTCAAACGCCTTACAGAAGTCTAAGTCTATTACATCAACCAATCTTGTAATCTTATCAAAGAGATCGTTAGTTTGAGAGGATCTATTTTCCATAAACCGATACGATTAATGCAAATAAACATTCTCCTCCTTTCGTTTTTCATAAATCAAGTCCCATATCAGCCACTCCATTATCTTGCTCCGGATCTATGTCAGACTGATAGGCCTATAATTACCTTTATAAAATACTGCCACATCAGCAGCTTTCTTCCAGGCTTCTGGAACTCCCTCAGTGTTCCAAGACTTAATGAAAAATCAACATTAACAGCCCAGAGAGCTCCTCAGCCAGATCTTTTACAATTCTTGAATGAAGGTTATCCAGACCTTATGAGGCGAGGCTGAGGGAACTGGGATTGTTTAGTCTGCAGAAGAGAAGAGTGGGGGGGGAGGGGATTTGTTAGCAGCCTTCAACTACCTGAAGGGGGGTTCCAAAGAGGATGGAGCTCAGCTGTTCTCAGTGGTGGCAGATGACAGAACAAGGAGCAATGGTCTCAAGTTGCAGTGGGGGAGGTCTAGGTTGGATATTAGGAAACACTATTTCACTAGGAGGGTGGTGAAGCACTGGAATGCGTTACCTGGGCAGGTGGTGGAATCTCCATCCTTAGAGGTTTTTAAGGTCAGGCTTGACAAAGCCCTGGCTAGGATGATTTAGTTGGGGTTGATCCTGCTTTGAGCAGGGGGTTGGACTAGATGACCTCCCAAGGTCTCTTCCAACCCTAATCTCCTGTGATTCTTCTATGCTGATTTTAAAACATCTTTAGCAGCTACTGTGACATTCTCCTGAGTTATTACTGGAATGCAACGCGTTTCCTCATTTTCGTATATGACATGACTGCCTTATCTGGCTTTTCCCCAAATACAGAACAGAAATATTTAGTGAACACTTTTGCCTTTTCTGCATCATCATTGATAATTCTATTATTTCCATCTAGTAATGGACTAATACTATTCTTCATCATCATCGTCATCACTCCTATAACCGCACTGGTCACTGGGGCACCATCACTGATGAGCAATCAACCAATTGTCTCCACCCTGACGATTGTGTGTCAGTGCTTGAGTCTCCGCCAAGTCCATTCCTGCCCACTCTTACGTTGTCAATCCATCTCTTCTTCTGTCTACCTCTTCTCCTCTTCCCCTGTACTGTCCCTCAGAGAGGAGCTTGGATAGGCCAGATCTTGTTACATGGCCGTACCACCTCAGCTTGCACTTCTTCATGGTTGTCAGGAGATCTTCATATGACCCAGCGCATTAGGCGATGAGGTTGCAGACCTCTTCATTAGTGACGTGGTGGAAGTAGGAGATGCCGAGGATTTTACGGAAGCATCTCATCTCTACCACCTGTATTTTCCATTCAAGTTCTGCCATAAGGGTCCATGTCTTGCACCATACAGAAAAATGGAGACGACCAGTGCATACAGCAGTTTCAATTTGGATTCCAGGGAGATATTCTTGTTCCTCCAAATTGGCTTTAGCTTTGCCACTGTTGCAGTTGTTTGCACAATACTATTCTTAGGATTCTTTTATTCCTAATATACTTTAAGGAGGAGATTTTACTGTCCTTATCTCTGCTGACCATAGATGTCTCTCTGTCCCTTTGCTTCCCTTATACATTTTCTACAATTCCTAGCTTCTGATTTATATTTATAACTATCTATTTCCCCTTTCTTCCATATTATATACAATGTTCAGAGAAGGTAGATACCTCAAACCCTCCAAGCTCTTGGGGTTGAAATATTGGATCAGGAATGATATATCTGACCAGATATATGTGGCCTATGGCTGTGATTGCAAACAGATAAGATGCAATCCTTTACCCAGCAGGCAATGGAGGTCTTGAATGCACCTTGTCCTTCTTACAGCCTTCGAGCAAACAATTACTTAGACTGCTCCTGAAAACCTATGAACACAGGTAAAACTTAGGCACTCATTTAACATCCTGGGCTCTGGAGACCTGGTCAGTAAAACAATAGGTTCATTAACATGAAAGCCTGCGTCAACCTTCTGGGATAAATTCTATGGGAAGGCAACACACTGACCTATCTGGAAAAAAACTAGATAAAGGGCAGACAGATAATAAGGGGATCAGCCTTAGATCAAGAGAAGTCAGAGAATAAAAACACAGATTCCCGTATTAACTTGGCCACATTGTAAATCCTCTATCTAGTGAGCGTAAGCGGTAACCAGTTTACCACTGTGAAATGAGGCCTTATTAATGTTGTTGCGAGAACATTAACTTGTGTACACTGAAATTCCCAAGCTTAATATTGCATCAACCTAGGGTGGTTTTTTTGTGTGTGCGCAAGTAATCAGGTTTGTACTGTACAATAAAACTCTGATATCTTTCCAAGGAAAGGAGAATGAACCGCTACTTCAGGAGTCTGAGGCAATTTTTATACATATAACGTGCGTGTGTACACACACACACACTCAAAATGGCTTTACCTGGAATCTACATCAAGTTGACTAGTGTTGACTTCCCTTAATATCTTAGGCCGTTTGCATAGGTGGTGCTGCCATTCACACCTTGTGTTGTGATTCGGCCAGACCCCGTAAGAAAAGCAGGCTTTAACCGGGTCAGTATTTGAGTAGGAGTCCTCCAAGAATGAGGCCTAAATCAGCCCTGAGCCGACACTCCAGCCTAGCTGGGAATGCTCAGCTGCTGTCTTTCAGGTGCAGACACAAAACACGGGACCTGACCTTCTGGGGTCAATAAAGATTCCACACCACTTTCTGCAAAAGGAGGTGGGCTAGTCTCAGCCTCCTGGACAAACTCCTGTTTGGGTGTTTGCACCAAGAGCGTCACTTGGAAACACGTGCTCTTCATTTCTTATTCTAAGTGACTGCGTAGTGCAGCTGCACGCTGTTAATACAGCTGCTCTGTTTCAGTGGCAGAAGAAGAGGTCCCCAAGTGTCTTCTCTGTAGCAAGTTGCTACCTTTATAAAGCAATCCAGGATCTTTCTGGAGAAAAAGGCAGAAGGTAGTGGCCAAAAAAGCAAAACATAATGGCTTTTACCCATGCTAAGAGAAAGCATGCTGAGCTAAACGTTTATAAAATAATTAAACTAAAGAAGAGAAAAAAGTCAATGTAATTAACATACAGCATGGCCGAGCTAATCACACCGGGAGGAGATCAAATAAAGTAGCGTGCACTTTTATGGAGCAATTTGATCTGGCAAGCTATTAATCGTGGAAGCACTAAGTCAAATGAATAGATTTCCCTTTAAGGAGATCACATTCATCAGCTGTATGGATTCCAACTGGCAATTTGTTGGCCGGCCCCTGAATTTTACAGGACACATTTATTGCCCTGTTGAAGCTGAAAAGTGATTTTCGACTGACCAAAGGGAGTGGCATCAGGCGTTCACGTTAAACATCAGAACGGGAACCCCAGTACCCCGACTACCACCACAATCATCCCATTACTGACACCGTAAGGACAACACCCAAAGACCCAAACAAGATGCATTCACACACCTCATGCTTTAGAACCCCTCCCCTCCCGTGTTTAGCAGCCTACTTGGATCATTTTCTAATGAGGGTGACCAGTGTTTTGGGATGCGGGGGCACCACCAACCCTTCTGAGGGGATGGCTTAGCTCCTTTGGAAACCCTGGCATGTCTGCTAAGAACTTTAGGCGAGACGGTTCTCCCAGCGGCTCGCTGGCTCTCTCAATACTCCTGTATCAAATCAGTTCAAACTGCACCTTATGCTCTTTCCCCAAAGGGGAAGATTTTCTGTTGATTGTTTCCTTGTCCTCACTGCACAAAAAATGTTTTTGTTTTTCTCCTCGAGTGACTAGTTTGGCTCATGAAGATTAACTGACTGGAAGCACTGAAAGCTCAAGTCCTCTAACTGTCCTTGGGCCGCAGGCTGCTTCCGCTGGCAACCCTGCCAACCACATTAAAAAATACGACTAGACATGCCAAGGGCCAAGAGAGCGAGTCAATTGCTATGCACACTCAGTCCGAGCAAGGACTGCTAAACTTTGTCAAACAACACGTGGGGAAGTTTTGTTTAACTGGATGAAACTGAGCAAAGTTCACTGAATTCATCAAAGACCGTGGGCCAGATGTGAAACAAGATTGCTAGACACACAGCTTCTGCCAGCTCCTTCCTGGCTCTACTGTTGCTGGGAATTGATTCCAATGACAGATCTTTGCTGGCTGCAGAGCTGCGCTGCTGACAACAGAATGATGAGGGGATGAGACGTATCCGAGCTGCTTTGGTCTTCATCTATCTCTAACCTTTCTGCCATGTTCAACCTAGAGGAAAGCCATGAATTTAAAGTAGCCTCTTGCCAACCCAGAGCTAAATAAATATTCTGTGGTGTATAGTGCGGTAAAAAAATCCACGGACCATGTTCCAGATCAGGTTCATCTATTACTGCTCCATACAGACACCAGTTAGAACAAGACCTACATGAAACTAGCGGCAACAAAATCCCCCTTTGCTACAATGTCACATACTGTATATGAAGGCTCAGCAGAGAATTTCTAAATGCAAAACTAATCAAAATCTGCACTAAAACACTCACAGCAAGAAACATCTGTAGAGGAGTGACACCGAGGGACCCCCTTCATGCCAACGGGCAGAGGGCATGCATAAGGGTTACAGGGATCCTTCTGGCCAGGTATATGCATAGTAAGGGTGGCATATAAGCCAGAAGCTTACTGGTCATCATAATCATTGCCAAATATAATATTTAAGGATTTATATAGGTATCCTGAAAACTACGTTCATTCTTAAGGCACGTGAGTGAAGACAGGCCGCCAGAAGGTGATAAACAGGTTCTGTTCAGGCAGGAGGCATCTCTCTGTTGGGTCAAGTGTGTTCTGAGCATTGTATGTATCACAAAGGATCACCCTGGGCCAGACCCTAGTCAAAGTTTGAAAAACCTACAAGAAAGAAAAACCAGAAAAAGGGCAGGGGACTAGAACGTTACAGGCAGCGTTTGACAGGGAGCTTTCTGTCTCCCTCAGCATGGGCCCGCTTCGGAGGGTTTCTGCTCACAAATGACTGAGCTACAGAGGTGTGTCTCAGCAACAGGACACAACTTCCTGACGAGTGCATATTAGGCAATTGCAAAGCTAAATTCTCCGCGTTCTCTCTTCTAACCCATTTACCCACCGGATTTGGTCTTTCATTTTCAAAACACAAAAGGGCCTCGTCTTCAGAGATGGTCCGTGCCCGCAGCCGCCGCTGATGGGACCAGGTGTTGCTGCGCTCAGCACCTCTGGCAGGCAGCCCAAAGCTAGCATGTAGCACAAGGCAGCCAGTGACTACATCGCTCCTGACACGACAAACCTTCACCCACCGAGTGCAGAGTTAAAGTGAAGCAAGCGACCTTGTTCCTGGCCCAATGACAAGCTCCTAAGCAGCCTCAGGATGGGGGGGGGGGCTACCTCTGCCCTCCCACGTGAGAAAATGTTTGTATTGAACTGTAGAAGCCACGGGACATGGAAGAACGGGTATTAGCCACTGCAAATTCCACAGCCTGTCTCCGCTCCACCACCAAGACGCTGCATGTCACACAGCGGCTGACCTCAAAGCAGCAAGGGCTTTCAAATGCGAACGCCTGAAGAACCTGGAAACATATGGCAGACCATTGGCGGCTGGAACTAGGAGGGAGCGTGTGCTTATCTCAAATGTCCATAAAAAGTTAATGCAGAGTTTTAACTCCAAAGCAAATCAATTATGCCACAAAATTATAAGCAGGATATTAAATAATTCACCAGAGGAAAAAGTCTAAATAAAAGCAATGGGTCTTTTGACTACACGCACGTGCCCCTGTTTGATGAGCTCCATAAGCCTTTGGAGACCCTGCGTAAAGAATGGTCTATAAAATAAAGTGTATCGTGTTCACACCCTCATGTCAGCAGAGAAAGCTTGCCATTAACTTGTACAACACACAACCTTCAGGAAGAAAGATCCAATTGAAGGTTCTGCCACTCCCTCCCCCCGATGTCTGGGCACCATCATTTGTACTCGTCTCTTTGGAATAAAGGGCTTTTATTGCCCCTCACAGCACACACCACCAGCTACATTTCCTGCCCCGAGGGGCAACAGTTCTTGTTACTGTAACCAAAACCATCCTTGAAAGTCAATGGTCCAGACAGCCGAACTCATCCTTTCCTTGGCCACCAAGTCTGCATGACACCCCAACCCTTCCAAACAGACCCAAGCAACTCTTCATAATCCAGCTACGGAGGAGAAAAACGGCGTTGTAATTAACGCACACAGCAATGGCCTAATGAATCCCTAACACAACAAGACGTAGCTCCGGGGCTCAGGCTCCACCAGCAATGTCACCGGTGCCCTGCAGAGCCCTCCCCACAGCCCACCCCCCGAAGAAAAGACATTTGCAAGAATGTTTTTATTCTCCTACAGAACGGGAGTTTGCTGCTGTGATCCCCTCTCCAGACCTGGCCAGCATAAGGAAGAGCCTCTTCTCAGGATGCCCTGCTGAAAAGTAGCAAGGACTGCACTACTGGGGTCATATGGGATTCTCAAGCTCTGCCCTACATGCCTCACATCAGCATGAGATGGCACACACAACGGACTGTGCAGTTCTTGGTAAGACCATCATCGTCCTTCCCTCTGAGCAACGAAATAGCTAACTGACATTTCAAACGGCAGAGCCTTCAGTATTAACCCTGCACTGAGATGAATGGGGCAAGTCAGACCTCAAAGCTACTGCTTCTAAAGGAGTGCAAACTCACGCAGACAGAGCTGCATCCGTTTTCACCCCATTCGTAGCCTGACAATGATCTTTCCAGCTCCACGGGCAAGAGCGATTGTTTGAAATCTCACACTCACATTCTGGAGCACAAGATGGTAGCCTCCCAGAAAATGGGTATGGGCTCTCTGAGACACTAGAATTCAGCCCAATTCAAGCCCTGCAATATTCTAAATTAGATGCAAAGATGCCAAAACCCAAGAGACTTTTTTAAACGTGTAGAGAGAAAACAATTAATTGGAGTTCCCCTTTTTCCAATCGCCAGTGTTCTGATTTCTAAGCATCTCCGGCTGTGCCATCAGGCGCTCACTGGCTGCTGTGATCCTAACACCAATTCTACCGGTGTGACACAGTCTGCTCCATGCACATCACAGAGAGCTCCTGAAAACAAAACATCTTAAACCTTGAAAGCTAGGATGCATTTCCACCAACACGGTCTGTTTTCTTTTAATAAAACAAAAGTCTTATTTTAGCTTTCTGTGCCTTCCTGGGGACTGTTTTCCACATTTTTGGTGTAATCCTCAAATTGATTGCAGCTTTTGGAGTCATGCTAATGATCTATTATCATGGCTTTCAGTACACGACTAAGGTAGGCCCTTCATTATCTTAACGAGCAGATGTACTTAATGAGGTGGTACTTTGTCAATTTAGTCCTAAAGAAAAAAATGAAGAGAAGAGAACGTTTCCATTTCTAGTGAAAAATCAAACTGCAGAATAATTCAGGTGGCTGCTATACTTCAGAGAGCAACAGATTTCCTCTAAACGGGCGTCAGAGCTGCAGCGTCACTGGGCTGGTTTCAGGTCAGGGAGGCGTTATTTAAAACATCACCAGCTCACAACTATATTTACGTTGTCTGGGTTATGAAGAAAACCGCTCAATGATTTTCCTTCATTTAAGTGAATTTTTACTGCTAGATTGGGACCAGTGCAGACAGGAACGCTGTATTTATTCTCAAAAAAGACGCAGCATGGGCTGAATCTGTACAAGCTTCCTTCAACCCTGACCGGGTAGGACCAACACCAGGGGCCGAGTAGGCCAGTCACAGGGTCCATTCCTGGCTTCTCTGCTAGGCTGTGACTACCAACAAAGGGGTCAAGAATGAGGGTGACACTTGTCAATTAGGAACTGGACCGAGGCCATCCACAATCCCACAGAACTAGTTACTAGGACCCTGCTGGTAGAAACAAGAGAGCCTAAAAAAGAAAGCCAAAGCCTTGTGTTTTCGGTTGTCTTTGACATTGAACAACCACCTTAAGTTGTGGGAAACATGTTGGTGAAAACACATCCTGGCTTTGGAAGAGACCAATCTTTTATTACTGGTTACATATCAAGCGTACCTCTGACTCTCTTGCCTTCACACCTAACCAGTAATAACGGCCAGGGAAGATCCAGAAGTCACCTCAGACTGGGCAGATGGAGCGGCTTTAAAGAGGCCATCAGCATGCCCATTAAGGCATCCCCTGCTGGTGTATTACTGGGCCATTAGCAGCAAACTTAAACCAAAGAGGCCATTAGCATGTTCCCGTTCCAACCAGAGGAACATGAAACAGACACACAAATGGGTGGAACGCTATCACAGACAACACCCATGATTGGCACACAGTGGAAATCCAGTCTAGTCAAGCAGTTTAGGTCCAAAAAGTGATTTTCTACAAACCCGTCTGAAGCTAGAAGGAAAGCGTCCAGTGGCTTGGAACTATTCACCACTACTGCCCAAAAACCCAGCCACTGCTAATGTGCAATTTTTGTGTTTCTGGACAGAGGCAGCATTGAGCCAGCAAAGCGAGAGAGGGAGCTCTCCCCTGCTAATACATTTCTGCAGGCCAGATGGGTCAGCTGCACTCCCGTGCAATCAGGCGGTCACCCCAGTCGCACTGAGAAATACTTTCCCCTCCTCCACCCTCTCTGCCCACAGAAGCTGCTCCCAGTGACTTCCACATCTGAAGGTTTGCGCCAGGCTCATTACCTGTGTACAGGTAATGAGCAGCTTAACCAACACAATTGCAGGGCAGGTGTCTGCACCACTGGAGCCAGTGCACAGGAAGGAATCGCCGGTCAGGACTGCCCTCTTTCCAGCCCTGCTGCCATGGTGCACAGCAGATGGGATCCGCACAGCAGGGCCTCAAGCAACAGGGCGGGGATGCAAATAACATGAGCTAAGCAGATTCTGCCCAAGCCTCAAACTGTTACCACCTTAAGGAGGAAGGGGACCAGGCAGGGGGGCCCGGAGGAAGGTGACCAGGCGGGGGGGCCCAGAGGAAGGGGACCAGGCAAGGGGCCCGGAGGACAGAAAGGTTCACTGGAAGGTAAACAGCTCGGTAGGTGAATACTTGTCTGCTAAGGCCCACACAGCCAGGCTGGCGTGTTTGCTGACTATGGGAAGAGATTCCCAAGCAGCTGACTGGTGAAGTTCTGCAGCAGAGGGGCCCTGCTCTCCCAGCAGAACGGGCCCTCACCTGAAGAGGGCAGGCAGTAGGCTCCCAGAGTGCAGGGAGGGGTCTGCTTGGAAATCACCCTCCCCGGCCCTGCCTTGTTGCCTTTCTGAGTGGGGAGAAGGGAAGGGGCTCCTCCAATTACAGGCAATGATGAGAAGCCCAGAAAGCCTGGCTGAAGCAGGCAGTGACCCGGGAGCAAAGTGCTCCTCCCCACCTTTGAGTGGGCCTACATGCCCAGGAGTCGGCTTACTGCAGCCACGGGGAGATGAGAGGGAGGGTAACCGGGGCAACAGGATTGCCAAGTGAACCAACAGGTGTTTGCACCCCTGCAGGCTGCGTTCTCCCTGAAAAAGGGGGAGTCACCGCCGCATTGCCGGGGTGTGCTCCCCTGCAGCACGAGCCGGCTCAGTCAGCACCTCGGCTAGCTCCACAAACCTCCATTTGTCCAAGAGGCAAAACCCCCTAAAAGAATTAACCCAAACGAGCAACAAAGCCATTAAAAGCAGAACAGCAGCACTGGGGCTGGCAAGTGCCTCGGGCTGCCAGAAAACCAGAGCCAACAGCCTTGGTGCACCCATGGCAGCCAGCCTCCTACGCTGCCATGCTCCCTCAGAGGCCACCTGGGACAGCGCCCGGGCGGAGGGAGTGCGGCCTGGTCTACGCTGCTCAGCTGGTACAGTGACACCACTAACCCCCCGAGTGTGGATGCAGGTTACATCAGCAAGAGAGTCCTTTTACCTGTATAACTGATACACCAGTTCCCCAAGCGAGGTAAGCTGTACATCCAAAGAACTCTTGTGCCAATGTAACTGCATTTACACTAGGGCTTCTGCCGGCAGAGCGGAATCGTCAAAGGCACACCCTGGCCGACAGCTATGCCAGCACAGTTCAAGTGGCTGGAAGAGGGGAAGTGTCCCTTGGTGAAATTGGATGGCTTCCTACCTGATCTGCACATGACGGGAGCTGCACTGTCCTTTCTGTGCGGGTGGAACCGGACCCAGAATGCCACTCAACTAACAAGCCCTATTCCTGGAACTGGGCCAATGCCATTAGCGACAGCATTTGACTTAAGCTACTGCAAGAATGAGGAAGGGTGAAGGAAAACCAAGGCAGAATGACACTGGCTCATGCTCCCTAAGAGAAATCAATCAAGGTGAGTCAACTAATTATAGAGCAACAAATGGAAACCAACACAACTATTACGAACAGATGTGATTTTCAGCTGCCTCTGTGGCAGAGTTATACACAAGGAGAAGGGACAAACGACAAGAAACTAGTGAAAAAGTCGCGAAATAACAGGTGGGGACTCCATGGCAAACTGGAAGAGCCCATGTGTAGTCAGTGATGCTTGTTACTTGCTGCTTTTCCCCCCATCCTCCCATTTTAAATTACTAGCCATGCTAGCATGGAAAAACAGGGTCTTTGCTCCTCTGATTCCATATACTCCTACTGCTCCATCCCCAGCTAAAGCCAGAATCCTGTTTACGTCAGAATTAGCTGCTGCAGAGGGCTCCAAGATTTCACTAATAGGGACCCGTGAGGTCAGATGGAGAATGAGCCGCAAGAGCAAATAAACTCAGAGGAACCAAGATCCTCTCTTGCCACAGTCACCACAGCGTCTAAGCTCCGCTTTTCCGTGCCAAAGTCCCTCGCAACAAAAACTGCAGAAGATATGATACACAAGAAGAGATCTTCCAACCCAACTCAAACAGCGGCTTAATGCGTAGAGTAGACCAAGAGTCCAGGACTCCTGGGTTCTACTCCTAGAATATGCCCTTACTTGAGTGCGTCACTATCTCTGCACCTCATGGTACCCATCTGGAAAAGAAGGATTATTACACTTAGCTCCCTCTCGCGGGAGTCATGAAGCTTAATTAAAGTAGGTGCAAAGGGATTTTAACACAACAAATTAAAAAAGCTCTATTCCGAACAGCTTGGAAAATTCTTTCCTCTCCTCCAGCCTGGTGTCTTGCTAACAGGAGTCTGCATGACACAGGGCAGCATCTATTGGAGAAAAGACATTTGCTAGCTCACTCCTGAGAGCACTCTTAGGAGACTGCATTTCTGGAACTATCCCAGCTGTAACCGTGGCAATAACAGGGTGAGGATTTGAAAGCAAACTACCAATGGCACCAGGAGTAATTGTTTTAGTTAGTTAAAGGCCTTTTGCTATTTGTAACACAAGATCAGCCAGGTTTGATTAGCAGTGGCAGCATACCAAAGGTCATTACTGTTAAAACATACCTCAGTGAGCAGTTTAATTGACTCATTATTCTGTCACTAGCCAGCATTTACAATTGGGCATACCAATCAATACCAACAGACCTAGAGAGCAAACCAAGCCAGCCTGAATGTCAGAGCAGAGCCCACGCAACTACTCCCACTGCCAGCCAGAGGCCTGGCTGCACAGTGTGCAGGTGAACATCTAACTGTCCTTCCACCTAGGCCTGGCTATGTTCGCCCACCACCGTGGGTCCCTGCCGATCACAACGGAAGGGAAGAGGATCTGAGAGGCACGAGCCGGTCCCACACTGTGTACAGCCAGCCTCTTTGGTCGCTTGATCCCCTAACGCGGTTTCAGCCAAGCAAGCTCCCTCTGCCTCTTCAAATGCTCAGTTAGTGCTTGAGGGTAGCACTAGGGTAAATTTCTATTTATCTTACACTTCCCTTGGCTAGTCGAGTTCCCATCAAATCAGTCCAAAGCTCGTCCTCTGTCTTTACTCGTCTACTGCTCACCACGGACCCCTCCTTGCACTCTCGAGCTGAGTGAAGCTCCCTGTGATCCGCAGAGAAGCACAACGTCTCCCCAGGACTCCCATGGCCTGGCGCCTGTGTAAACCCGACAGCCATTCATTACAAGACTCCTAGAGCACGAGCAGGTCTCGCCCCACTCTGAGCTACTGACTCCTTGCTGTATGGCACGAACCACAGCTGTGCCCCAGACAGGCTGCAGCTTTCTAAGGAATCCTACGGCCCCTCCTCCGGTGGTGGAGTGGTGAAAAAAGAAGTGGGTACGCTGACCTTTTCGGCGTTGCAGGCCAGGCAGTGGTACGGTAGGTACTAAGGGGGTGCAGACGTACCCTCGTTTTGAACTGGGTTTAGGCTACGATTACACTGGAGGCCAACACGAGAAGCCCCATTACAATGTGTTTTTGGCAGTCACTCACAGACCAACTTAACAATTACATTGTTCTTTAATTATTGTAATAGTTTTGTAACTAAAAGTGTGTAAACTCCATATTCCCCCAGAGAGAAGAGAAGAGAAGAGAAGAGAAGAGAAGAGAAGAGAAGAGAAGAGAAGAGAACTCTGATTGCCCGCTGCCTCTCCCAGCGCTCCAGTCCCCGGCTCTTGAGTTCATTCTGTGGAGCACCCGAAAGACGGCCAGGGGCTGTCGTTTGAGAGCTGGGAGATAGGGCTATACTAATGCAAACAGCATCACAGTCTCAAACTTAAATTAAGCTATTCTCACACAGTCTGACTGCTCACACAGATTGACGGCCAGCATATCCCTTCGGCATGCCCAAGTGATGCTCTGCATACTCCGCTGCCTGTGCGGGCTCAGACAGCAGCCGCAGAACCCGCGGTGCCTTCCGCACAAAGGAAAAGTACCACCAAGGGCAGCTACCATGGAACGAGACTGGCTAGCGTCAGAATGCCCAAGCGGAGATGGGTTCTACCAGCACAAATACAATCACTTAAGACATGAATCAAAAGATCTACCACACCTCGCTACCTGCTGCCGACATTCCCCATTTTAAAAAACTGTTTCAGTGAAAAATAAAATGACTTTAAAAACAATGATGATGTGACTGCATTACAGATAATGGGGCAGTTCAATCTATTAATCATTGGGTTAATCTATTTATTCACCTTGAGAAAATTACCGATTAGGAGAAAGTCTATTAAAAGAGTACAATGATTCAGCCGCCACCTCTCTCATTGTGAGAGCAATCTCAGAATGTCCCCTTTGAACTCGGCCGTAATAAAATTCTCATTAAATGCAAACCTGCAAGATGGTAACATAAAGGGACTTGTTAGCCTCAAAAAAAATCACTTGCCTTGAAAGTTGCTTATTTCCTCCTAGGTGTGAAGGTCAGTTTTCCATCCACTAGCTACTGGGGTTTCTTATTTCAGCCAATCAATGCAGCTGTGACATATTGGAAAACCAACACAATTCAACCACTTGTGCCTGACCCCAACAAACCCATGCACAGCAGTGTAATCCACCACCGATGGAGCATGTACTCCACTAAGCCGGGCCCGAGCCGCCAGACCCTGCCGCTAGGCCGCCTCTTCCAAATGTTGTTTTTCTCTCAGTTGGCAAGAAGCTTTGTGGCACAGGGGAGAGCAACAAATGTGGGCAAGATTCCACTGTACACTCACAGCTGTCCCCACACAGTGCACTACTGGGCCCTGGCATTAAACTCATGAGTCACAGGCGCAAGGTCTGGGATGGACGACAGGCCGACTCAAAGAGACTCTTCCAACACCCTGCAGAGATCAAACCGATGTCAGGCACTGACGAGTGTAGAAATTGGAGGAAGTCTCTCTTCCTCTGTTAGCTCCTCCGTGGCCTGCTGCCTCCACATCTGAAGAGTCACAGACTTTAAGGGCAGAATGGATTATAAGATTATCAAGTCCGACCTCCTGTACATTAGAGGCCATTAAATTTCACCTATTTATCCCTGCATTGAGACTAAGGCCTGGTCTACACTAGGACTTTAATTCGGATTTAGCTGCGTTAATCCGAATTAACCCTTCACCCGTCCACACTACAGAGCCAGTTAATTCGAATTAAAGGGCACTTAAAATCGATTTCTGTACTCCACCTCGACGAGCGGAGTAACGCCTAAATCGATTTTGTTAATTCAAATTAGGGTTAGTGTGGCCGCACACCACCGAATTACTGTGTTTAAGTTAATGGGGTAGTGTGGCCGCACACCACCGAATTAATGTGGTTAAAAACCGAATTAAGGTGCTTAGTGTGGCCGCGCACAATCGAATTTATACAACCTGTTTCCCAAATTCGAATTATCTAAATTCGGATTAATCCTGTAGTGTAGACATACCCTAATAACTTGAGTTTGACTAAAACATCTTCCAGAAAAACAGCCAGCCATGATTTGAGGACATCAAGACATAGAGAATCCACCACTGCCCTGGGGAACTTGTTCCAGGCGTTAATCACCCTCGGAGTTAAAAATATGCGCCCAATTTCTAATTTGATTTGTTTGGCTTCATCTTCCAGCCATTAGTTCTAGTTTGGAGTTTCTCTGGGAGATTGAGAGCCCTTTAGTACCAATATTTTCTCCCCATAAATCACTGTCATCAAGTCACCTCTCGGTCTTCTTTTTGATACACTAAACAGACTGATCTCCTTAAGTCTCTCAGTGTTGGGCATTTTCTCCAGACCACGTATCATTTCGTGGCTCTTTTCTGCACTGTTTCCAGTTTTTCCAACATGCTTCTTAAAACGTGACCACCAGAACTGGATGCCGTATTCCACTCCCAGCCTCATCAATGCTGTGTACAAAGGTAAAACCGCCTCCCTACCCCTGCTCATTACTCCCTTGGTTATGTTTGCAAGGACCGTGCTGGCCCTTTTTGGCCGCAGCACCTCACCGGGAGCTCATGCTGGGCTGCCTGTCTACTCTGACCCCTAGATCCTTTTCAGAGTCACGGCTTTCCAAGACACTGTCCCCCTTTCTGTGGATCTGGCCTGCATTCCTTCTTCCTAAATGGATAACTTCCCGTTTGGCTGTATTAAAAAGCGTTTTGTTTGAACAGGCCCAGCTTAACAAGTGATCCAGACGACGACGCATGACCACCCCACACAAGCACGGAGAGATTAACGTGGGCAGAAGGAGCTGTAACGGGGTTCATGCACCACTCCGACACCTCCTTGTGGCGGATATGGGAATTAGCTCTGGTAGCCAGCGCGCACTGCTCTGGTGGTGCTCCACCTCTTCTGCTCCTGGACCCACGTCCCTCCAAGGACTGTGGTGTCCTCGGCCTCTGGCTGCGACACACTCTGTGCTCCCCCCTTCCGGGGGATGTCTCTGCAATCTCTGGCCAGCCACTTCTCTCAGTGGCGACTGCAGTCTGTCTAGCCACTTCCCCAGTGGCGAGGGGGAGCCTGTAGAAGGCTGCTGCTTGCTGCATCCCCTCTACCTCCTCAGTCAATTTCCCTGGGTTACACTCCCCACAGCCCCAGCACCCTCTTTGCCCTTGCCTCAGGGCCTCAGCCTGCAGATCCCTGCAGCCCGCCAGGATCTGCCTGCTCTGTCCAGGGTGATAGCCACCTTCAGCCTGCAAGGCAGCCAGTCCTCCTCGAGCTCCAGGGAGTAACTGAAGCTGCTCTGCCCTGCAGATCTTCTTATGGGGCCTGCCCAACTCTTATTGGCTGCTCCCCTCAGGCCTTCTCTGATTGGCTACCTTCTGCGTAGCCGCCCGAGGACTCTATTAACCTCTTAGTGCCCAGTGTGGGGCAAATCACATGAGCCAATTAACTATATATTCTGCACGTGGAGGGGAAGTAGGGACTGATACAGCCTAAGGGCTGGGGGGGGGAGGGGGGGCGGGATTATAAAACAGGAAGTCAGAGCAGGAAGAGGTTGCAGAGAAGAGATCTGCAGTCACTTCCAAGAAGGAAAGGGAGTTAGCCAGGGCCAAGGAGGAGATCAAGGGGCTGAGTAAACCCTAGGGTCCTACCCTGGCCTAAGGAGTCTTGACAAGAGGCCAAGAGGGGTGAAGTAGCCACAGGGAGTGGACGAAGCTCTGGTGGCAAACTCCAGATATAGTCAAGGAGATAGAGAGGTGCGGTAGGAAGAAGCCCAGGGAAACAGTCACCAGGACCGAGCAGACCTAGGTTGCCAGTCATAGAACCCTGGGCTGGAAGCTGGAGTAGCAGGCAGGCCCAAGTTCCCCTACCAGCCACTGGGAAACAGACACAGGACCTGGAGAACTGGAACGAAGACCATCTGAGAAGGCATCTGGACAGCTTGTCCGGTGGGACCTTGTTTCCCTGGAAGGGCGGGAACGATACAGAGACTTGGCCAGAGGGCTGAGTCACGGAGAGAGAGAGAGAGAGAGAGAGAGAGAGAGAGAGAGAGAGAGAGAGAGAGAGAGAGAGAGAGGAGCCAAAGTGTGAGCAACCAATGGAAGGGGTCACCAGACAGGGGGGAGAGCTAATTCCCAGACCCAGGCACAAGGAGGCGCACCTGCGGCGAGGGGAACCCCTTTTCACTACCCTGTCCTCATCAGCATTCACCATTCTGCCAACGTTTGCGTCATCTGCAAATTGTATCAGCCATGATTTTATGTTTACTTCCAGATGATTGACAAGAACGTTGAATAGCATCAGGCCTAGTTCCATTCTATGAGAGACCCCACTAGAAACTCCCCCATTCATTGATGGTTCCCCATTACAACTACTTTTTGAGTTCTGTCACTTAGCCAGTTCTTAATCCATTTTATGTATGCTTCACTGATATTGTATAGCACTTATTTTTTAACCAGAAAGTCATGTGATGCTAAGTCAAACCTCTTACAAAGTTTAAGTATATTACATCTGCAGTTATCTTTATCAATGAAATTTATCTCAGAGAATGAAATCAGGTTTGTTTGACAAGAACTATTTTCCAAAAAAAACACATTATTGACAATAATTATATTCCTAGCCTTTAATTTTTTTTGTGATTGAATCCTGGATCCGCTTTTCCATTACTTTGCCCAGGCTAACCAGTCTATAGTTACCCTAGTCATCCCACTTGCCATTCATGAATATTGGCACAACGTTAGCGCTCTTCCAGTCTTCTGGAATTTCCCCCGTACTCCAAGATTTATTAAAATTTAACAGCAGCAAGCTATACATCTCCTCAGCCAACTCTTTTAGGACTCTTGGGTGAAAGTTATCTGGGCCTGCAGATTTCAAAATGTTTATCTCTAGCAGGTGTGTTTTAACATTCTCCATCATAGGTACTGGAACCAGGGGTGCTGCTGCACCTGTTGGCTTGAAGTGGTAGCAACAACCCAAATACATGATTTCAGCACCCCCATTATAAAAACTGTTCCAGTACCACTGTTCTCCATAGTAACTAATGGACTGGAAAATACTTCCTCATCCTCGTGTGATTTCAATACATCATCCTGCTCCTTTTCAAATGCTGAATAGAAATATCTCGAAAATTTCGGCCTTTTCTGCATCATTAACAACAATGTTACCAGCTCCATCTGATAATGGGCCTATACCATCAATTGGATTTCTTTCATTCCTAATATACTTAAACTCCTTCTTATTGCCCTTGGCTCTGCCAGCCATAGATTTTCCTGTCTTTAGCATACCTTATCAATTTTCTAAACTTCATGACTTCATTTATATCGATTGCTATCTATTTCCCCATGCTAGACATTGCTTTTTTATTTCTAATCTCTGCTTTCACTCCCCCAAATGAACAAGGATGGGCTTTTAGCCAAAGTTGTCCTCTTTCTTGATTGTGGAGTTGTGGCTTTTTGGTCACCTAATCAGTTAAAGTACTCCCACTTTTCATGCATATTTTTCTGTCTAAATTTTTCCTCCCAAATTTCCCTGATAATTTTCCTCATCTTTGGGAAATGAGCCCTTTTGAAGCACCAAGTATGTATATCATTGGCTGGGACTGTCCTCCATTTGCCTTTATTGAAAGCAATCAGGTCATGATCACTGATCCCTAGGCAACCACCAACTTCCCATCCTGGGAGTAATTTAACTTTAGCCATCACAATGAGGACCAAAACGTAGCTCTGCTTGTATGCAGAGAACAACCCGAATCTCTCATGATATGTGTTCTTGACGGTAGGAGCGGAGAGTCTTTGAACAAGACATGCCAACAGTAGACAATGGCCCACTGGCACCAAGGCATTGGTTGGGGTTAAGGGTAAAAACCAGTTTCTAAAACTTCCATGATATGCCAGTCCAAAATGCAGGAGTGCCCACATTTTGCCCAGCTGAGACCTGCATAAACAACCTGCCTAAATCTGAAAGTCTTGCCTTCCTTGGATGAAACGCAGCCCCTCTTGCCTTTCACACAGTACGTGTGACCAGCAGACACTGCAGGCCCCAGCAGACAGCACAGAGCAGCGAGGGGAAATTACAGAGACTAAAATGGGAAACAGGTTGATGGTTTACGTGCGATAGTCTTGAAAGTGTCCCGTCCGTCCGTCCCCCGCCCCCCACCCCTGGCCACGACCCACTGAAATGAAAGTGTCCCTCGAAGCCCTGCTTGTGAGACGGAAGAACATAGTGATGTGGGAAAATTGATCCACGCGTTTAAGGCCTGTAAGCAAGCTTGACCAAACTCAGGGCCTTGACTAAAGTTTAAGGCCTGCTAAATTTTCCCTCACAACAGCTTCACAACAGAACCCAACACTCCACCCCAGTCAGGGTCGGCAGGTAAGTCCACGCGAGCTTTGCTCAAGCTGAAGCAGCATGAACACAACCTCTGTCAACTGCTAGAAGATCAACTCTCCCAAGCGCAGTCTGGGCTGCACCCAGGCCGGCCACCAGGTTAATATGGATTAAAGAAATCCCAGGGTTCTAACATGATACTGTAGTTGCGTTACCAGGACCTACTCAACAACCTTAGCCCAGGAAGAGGGGCTCTAATTAGTGCCTCCTCAGGCACACACCTGGCAACTACGTGTTTGAGGCAGGCCGGCACCCTGACATCCTCCCGTAGGGAACAACAATTCATGACAAAGAAGGGATCTGAACTGAAAGGGAGGGTGGAAGAACAGCATGCACGGAGCAACAACAACTAAAATCTATCTCAAGGCTAAAACAGGAACCCGTGGGGCCAGTTTCCCCCATCCACCCGCTCTGCCGGCTCTTGGATGCCCCCGGCGAGGGCAGCAGTAGGAAGGAAATCACGTTGCCAATTGTTTGCTTTTATCTTTTCAGCTGCTTGAGAGGATCAGTTTTAACGAATCAGTGTTGGGGAGACGGGGCGCCGAGAAGGGAAAGTGAACCTGCTCGTTTACATGCTACAGAGCAAGCCTAGAAACCTGGGCAGCCACATCCTTTCCACCTGTGAATACTCCCTTCCCAGTTTAGAGACGCTTCTGCGTTTCCAGAGCACTCCGAGGGCAGACACTTGTGACACTTTAAATGCTATCTGCTCTGCAGCTTCATTGAGGGAGTATTATCTGCCCACAAAGCTTTCATTGAGATCTGTTTATGAAAAATAAAGATGGGAACAAAATAAGTCTTCTGGAACCTCTATGTGAGGAAATGAAGCTTACAGAGGAAACCTTCAAAGGTGATTTATAGACACATAAAACACATATTTTCCTTGAAATGTGCCCTGAGAGTTTGCCTTGTACACACTGTCGTCTGTTGTGAGAGAATTGCAAAGAACCGAGACAGCTCCACCGAGCTACGTTCTGCTTCCCAGCAAGGCAGCAGGCCTCGGGGCAGTTCCAATTCTGACTCTGCTCCTGACTTTTAGTGTGGACTTGGGCCTCAGTTTCCCTTTCTGGAAAATATGACCAATGCCACTGATTATTTACACGGTGGTGCCCACACGGTGTTTGGTGCCTCCCAAGCACAGAACAGTGCAGTGCCTGCCCCACGGAGCACCCCATCGGCAATGAGAAAAACACACCAAAAGGTGGGAGAAAGGAGTCCCACGCCCAAGGAGTGACTGGGGTACTGCTGGGCACAAGCCTTGGTAGCTGACATGGGTTTTTTATGGTGGTCAAACACTAAATTCCCCTCCCTCCACCTTCCAACCAGCCTGGGTCAGACCCATGGGCCATCCAGCCCAGCATGCTGTCTCCAGCAGTGGCCAGGGATTAGAGATTTCAGAGCAAGAAACCCTGAAGCTACGATGGAAGCCTCTACAGCTGTGGACTAACGTGGCAATAGGGACAGTTACTCCCGAGCCCCATCAGCTAGTGACCGACTTGTGGCCCTGGGGCAGGAGAGTTCAACAGGTCCAACTGAAACCATCTTTAAATAAGCATTTGTACATTTTTTTTTTTAAATTCCTTGCAGTTTTGAAAGGGGTTTGGGAACTGGCTTAAAGCCTCTGCAAAGACGTTCTCTGTGGGCAAGACTGACACCATGAGCAGGTGACTCAGAAGCAGCGATTGTAGTCTCATGAATGCAATGGAATCAAGCAAGAGTGAAAGCCCATTTGACCCACAATCGCCCTGCCAGCATGCCAGGGGTGCAATTAGGATGACCTCATTCCTGCTTTGACCGCGCAGAGCCCCCTGGAAGAGCTAAGCATTATTATTATAGAAATTAATTCAAACTTTCATGAGCCCTCCACCCCCTTTGCTTAAGGCAGCAATTTAAACTCCAAAACAAACTCTGTGCAACAAACATGGAAGTGTCAAACCGGCAGAGCCACACAGAACACCTCCCAAGAACTCCCACGCTGCTATTCATTCCCACGCCTTACCTGATATTGACTAACGCATGCGTCACCTTGCTGGCAGGCTCCTTCCACTGACCGGCATTGGTCGAAAGCCGGAGCACTGAAAGAGAGGGAGAGAGATCCTTAAGACTGCTGGTACTGAACCGACAACAGAGCGACACTTTCTAACCTGAAACATCCAGTAAAACAGCAGCTGGAGATCCAAGTCACAACGAGACCAGCCTTCAAGAGAGCCAGCAGAACCCCGCCCTCCGCCCCCATTCTGGTTGTCACGACCTGGGTTCAGGGTCTCACTCCCAGGCCATAATACGCAGCCTCTTCTGAAGCCATTTCAGAGATTTTAGGAATATAAAAAAGCTATATAGGCCAAAGCGCAGCCTCCTTTTCTGGAGTGGGGTGAGAGGGGAATTAATCCTGCCGACCTGATTTCATCTCCGTGTCTCCAGATCCCCTTCCTCCAGAAATAAGAGCTTAGCATCTTGGATTCATTCATTGCTCTCTGCTCATGCCACTTTCTCTGGTATCTTACTCCACATTTGCTCCCCTTCTGCTCAGCTCCAGTTCCTATTTATTCAGGGTTCCATCTGTTCTAGACTATGCCCTGTAGTTTCAGACTATCCCCATGTCGAAAGTTTCTTTGGCTCTGTTAATCAGCCTTGCAGAGAAAGATCATACCCCGGCATGGGGAGAAGCCTGCTCCCCAGAGAGACCAGCACGCCCCCTCTGCCTCACAGAGACAGGGAGCAGAGCTGAAAATGCTCCAAACCAGGCAGAACGTCTCTGGAAGCCCATCGTGCTGCTGACAGAGTGCCCAAGGTATTTATTCAGGTCCAGAGTGTTTCCAGGCAGCCCATCATCTCGGCACCCACACCTCAAACCCAGTTGCGAAGCAGTGAAGAAATCCAGAACAAAGGGCGTTTTCGTGACGCAGTGTGCTCTGCCGGAACTGTGGGTGAATTTGTACGGTCAAGGAATAATCCATTTATGATGCCATGCCTGGAGCTAGGATTTTCTGAAAAGGGGTACCTGGCACTTGTATATGAACACAGCTTCTCGCCCCTGAGCACAGCACCCTCATTAGGGCTGTCTATAAACATCAACACTACTTCAACAAAGCCCGTGAATCCATGAGCAGGGTGGGTTAATGTACAGTGCTCACCAGCTCTGCAGACCTGGGTAAAGGAAGATTCAGGGCACAAACATACATAAGAACGGCCAGACTTGGTCAGAGGAAAGGTCCATCTAGCCCAGTATCCTGTCTGCCGACAGTGGCCAATGCCAGGTGCCCCAGAGGGAATGAACAGAACTGGGAATCATCAAGTGATCCATCCCCCATCGCCCATTCCCAGCTTCTGGCAAACAGAGGCTAGGGACACCATCCCTGCCCATCCTGGCTAATAGCCATTAATGGACCTATCCTCCAGGAACTTATCTAGTTCTTTTTTGAACCCTGTTATAGTCTTGGCCTTCATAACATCCACAGGCAAGGAGTTCCACAGGTTGACTGTGCGTTGTGTGAAAAAATACTTCCTTGTATTTGTTTTAAACCTGCTGCCTATTAATTTCATTGGGCGACTCCTGGTTCACGTGTTATGAGAAGGAGTAAATAACACTTCCTTATTTACTTTCTCCACATCAGTCATGATTTTATAGACCTCAATCATATCCCCCCTTAGTCGTCTCTTTTCCAAGCTGAAAAGTCCCAGCCTTATCAATCTCTCCTCATACAGCAGATGAGGGGTACGTTCCATACCCCTCATCATTTTTGTTGCCCTTTTCTGAACCTTTTCCAAGTCCAATATAGCTTTTTTGAGATGGGGCAACCACATCTGCACACAGTATTCAAGATGTGGGCGTCCCATGGATTTATATAGTGGCAATATGATAGTTTCTGTCTTATGATCTATCCCTTTCTTAATGATTACCAACATTCTGTTCGTTTTTTTTTTTTTTTTTTCTTTTTACTGTCGCTGCACATTGAGTGGATGTTTTTAAAGAACTATCCACAATGACTCCAAGATCTCTCTCTTGAGCGGTAACAGCTAATTTAGATCCCATCATTTTATATGTATAGTTGGGATTATGTTTTCCAATGTGCATTACTTTGCATTTATCAACATTGAATTTCATCTGCCATTTTGTTGCCCAGTCACCCAGGTTTAAGAGATCCTTTTGTAGCTCTTCGCAGTCTGCCTGGGACTTAAATATCTGGAGTAGTTTTATATCATCTACAAATTTTGCCACCTCACTGTTTAACCCTTTTCCCAGATCATTTATGAATATGTTGAACAGCACTGGTCCCGGTACAGGCCCCCTGGTGACAACACTATTTACCTCTCTCCATTCTGAAAACTGACCATTTATACCTACCCTTTGTTTCCTATCTTTTAACCAGTTACAAATCCATGAGAGGACCTTCCCTCTTATCCAATGACAGCTTACTTTCCTTAAGAGCCTTTGGTGAGGGACCTTGTCAAAGGCTTTCTGAAAATCTAAGTACACTATATCCACTGGATCCCCCTTGTCCACATGCTAGTTGATCCCCTCAAAGAATTCTAGTAGATTGGTGAGGCATGATTTCCCTTTACAAAAACCATGTTAACTATTCCCCCCCAAAATTATGTTCATCTATGTGTCTGACCTTTTTGTTCTTTACTATAGTTTCAACCAGTTTGCCTGGCACTGAAGTCAGGAATACCAGCCTGTAATTGCCAGGGCCTCCTCTGGAGCCCTTTTAAAAAGTTGACATCACATTAGCTCCCCTCCAGTCATCTGGTACAGAAGCTGACTTAAATGATAGGTTACAGATGACAGTTAGTAGTCCTGCAATTTCACATCTGAGTTCCTTCAGAACTCTGGGGTGATTATCATCTGGTCCTGGTGACTTATTACTGTTCAGTTTATCAACTTGTTCCAAAACCTCCTCTAATGACACCTTAATCTGGGACAGTTCCTCAGATGTGTCACCTAAAAAGAATGGCTCAGATCTGGGATTCTCCCTCATATCCTCAGCCATGAAGACCGACCCAAAGAATTCATTTAGTTTCTTTGCAATGGTCTTATCGTCCTTGAGTGGTCCTTTAGCATCTCGATCCAGTGGCCCCACTGGTTGTTTAGCAGGCTTCCTGCTTCTGATGTACTTGAACATTTTTTTGCTATTACTTTTTGAACCTTTTTTGGCCTTCCTAATTATATTTTTACACTTCATTTTCCAGAGTTTATGCTCCTTTCTATTTTCCTCATTAGGATTTAACTTCCACTTTTTAAAGGATGCCTTCTTGCCTCTCACTGCTTCTTTTACTTTGTTGTTTAGCCACGATGGCTCTTTTTTGGTTCTTTTACTGTTTTTAAATTTGGGGGATACATTTAAGTTGAGCCTCTATTATGGTGTCTTTAAAAAGTTTCCATGCAGCTTGCAAGGATTTCACTTTTGGCGCTGTACCTTTTAACTTCTGTGTAACTAACCTCCTCATTTTTGTGTAGTTCCCCTTTCTGAAATGAAATGCTACAGTGTTGGGCCACTGTGGTGTTTTCCCTGCCCCAGGGGTGTTAATTTAATTATATTATGGTCACTATTACCAAGCAATCCAGCTACATTCACCTCTGGGACCAGATCCTGTGCTCCACTTAGGACTAAATCAAGAATTGCCTCTCCTCTGGTGGGCTCCAGGACTAGCTGCTCCAAGCAGCAGTCATTTAAGGTGTCAAGAAACTTTATCTCTGCATCCCACCCTGAGGTGACATGTACCCAGTCAATATGGGGATAGCTGAAATCCCCCATTATTATTATTGAGGTTTTTTATTTTAATAGCCTCTCTAATCTCCCTGAGCATTTCAGTCACTATCACATCCCGGCCAGGTGGTAGGTTATATATCCCCACTGCTATAGTCTTATTATCCAAGCACGGAATTACTAGCCACAGAGATTCTATGGTACAGTTTGGTTCATTTAAGATTTTTACTTCATTTGATTCTATGCTTTCTTTCACATGTAGTGCCATGAACTTTACATGAACTGGGACATTTGGTCCACTTTTCAAAAGCACCCAGTCCTTTGGCTCTATTATTAGTCTCTACCCACAACTGGCCCAGAAGAAGGGCAAGTGCAGAGCGAGCACATTGGCAAAGCTCCTTGGACAGCTGCCTACACTATGCCTAGCCAGACACAGCTCTAGTGCCTCGCTTTCCGGAGCCCCAAACGTCTGCAGTTTCCTAGAAGAAGAGAAGGTGCCGGCTCTGTGTAACGCTGTTTTGTCAGAGAGCAAGTATCCCATTCCTGACACCGGCAGCGATGAATTCAGAGCGGGTTTCCACTCAGGCATCTGTAGTGTTAATTCGCGGGGTTTCGCTTCACAGAGCGGAACGGAAAATGTATTCATGTGAGAAATGAATTGTTTCAGCAGGTCAGACATGCCTATTGCTGCCCAGTCGAGAGAATATGAGCGTGTTATTCCTTCGTTCCACTTTTCTCTGGCTTCACCCACTGCCCAGTGCAGACATGTCCTTGGGCAGTGATTGGCTCCAAAGGCAAGGGCGGCAGCATTTGCTTTGTGAGCACCACTGACTCTTTGGTACTTTGCATGGGTGACAAAAAATACAGGTAATTTACAACAGAGGGATAAAACCAGAAGAACATAAGAACGACCAGATTGAGTCAGACCAGTGGTCCATCTAGCCCAGTATCCTGTCTCTGACAGCAGCTGGTGTTAGGTGCCCCAGAGGGAATGAACAGAGCAGGGGAATTTATTGAGCGATCCATTCCCTGTCATCCAGTCCTAGCTTCTGGCAGTCAGAGGTTTAGGGACACCCAGAGCATGGGGTTGTGTCCCTGCCCGTCTTGACTAACAGCCACTGATGGACCTGTCCTCCAGAACAGGGGTGGCCAACCTGAGAAGGAGCCAGAATTTACCAACGTACATTGCCAAAGGGCCACAGTAATATGTCAGCAGCCCCCAATCAGCTCCCCAACTCCCACCTCCCTCCCACCGGCAGCCTCGCCGATCAGCGCCTCCCCCTTCCTCTTCCCCGATCAGCTGTTTCATGGCGTGCAGGAGGCTCTGGGGGGGAGGGAGAGGAGTGAGGGCAAAGCAGGCTAAGGGGTGGGGACGGGAAGGGTTGGACTGGGAGCCAGACCTGTGGCAGAGCCAGGGGTTGAGCAGTGAGCACCCCCCGGCACATTGGACAGTTGGCGCCTGTAGCTCCAGCCCTGGAATCGGTGCGTATACAAGGAGCCGCACATTAACTTCTGAAGAGCCGCCATGTGGCTCCGGAGCCACAGGTTGGCCACCCCTGCTCTAGGAACTTAGCTAGTTCTTTTTTTAACCCACTTATATTTTTAACCTTCACAACATCTCCTGGCAAGGAGTTCCACAGGTTGACTGTGTATTGTATGAAGAAGTAATTCCTTCTGTTTGTTTTAAACCTGCTGCCTATTAATTTCATTGGGTGACCCCTAATTCTTGTGTTATGGGAAGGGGCAAACAACACTTCCTTATTCACTTTCTCCACACCAGTCATGATTTTATAGACCTCGATCATATCCCGCCTTAGTCTTCTCTTTGCCAAGCTAAACAGTCCCAGTCTTATTAATCTCTCCTCATACGGAAGCTGTTCCATTCACCTCATCACTTTTGTTGCCCTTCTCCATACCTTTTTCAGTTCTAATGTATTTCTTTTGAGATGAGGTCATTTATACTGCAGAGATTCAGTTCAATTGCAGTCGGAAGAAACAGCTATTTTAATGGGGGTGCTTCTCTGCATCTAGTCTGTAGTGCACCGTGGCTGGCTCTCTCTTACAGGTCTTCTAACCCCTGTTATGTGCTTGTGTTACTCCTATTATTTACAATGGCAGTTACATGTTCACACTGGGAGTGGGAGTGACCGGGGGGGACATACCCCTCAGGAGAGGGGCAGACAAAGAGGCACAGACATCCCTTTATCCGCAGCTTCCAGCACACAGGCATTAAACCAGCCCTGCTGCGGTTGTTCTTCAATGCAGGCTCGTTTGTGTACTGCTTGATTATGCCTCCACATGTTTTTTGCTTCTCTCCTTTGTTCCTTGCTTCCCTGCTGGGTTCACTTGGTGGTATTCCAATGCACTCCTCTCTCTTTGAAGGATGGTTTCTCCTTGCTTTGCCAGTGTGCGCATTCTTCTGTCCAGCTATTTCCTCCGCCCTGCCTGTGGGTTTGTGGGGGCTGCTCTCTGGCTTTGTTCTGGCGCCGCAGGAGCGCAGTGTGTGATTTGTCCAAGGCAGCAGGTTTCTTGTCATGCATTTCTCAAATGCTTTTCACCCCTTTTGTTCACAATGCCCATTTCCCTGTGCTGATTGGTTCTGCAGCTTGTGTTTGCTCTCCAACCTCAGATGAAGGCATGTTTTCCCAGCTGGGAGCTCAACATGGCTTGGCAGAGACAAACTATAGGCTGGTTAACTCTACATGAGGGTTCAGGGTGTTTTTGATGACATTTCAATATCATATATTTAGTCACATGGGCAAATACATATTTGCATTAACAACACATGCTTGTTAGACAGGTGCCCTCTTGGACACCGTACTGGATCACTTGAACAGGCCTGTTCCTTTGGTGAAGAGCCAATGAAATTTACTTTGCCCTTTTGGAAAAAGAAAAAATTTATTCTTTTCACAGATTTATCCCTTTCTCAAGTCTTAATTTACTGGGTATCTATGCAAATACAGAAACATATATATTCACACACACACCCCCCCAAACATGCACCGCCCCGAATATCTCACACAGCTTATTTCCTGCTTGTTTTTATCAATGGTATCTCAAATAGGCCACTCACTCACCCATGGAGTAGAGGTTATCGAAATTCTGGTGCATACGGATGATCTCGTAGTACAACTCATCGTAGCTGCTGGGAGTTGGGAGGAAGGTGTCTCCGTAGGTGATGAACATGTTGAACAAGTTCACTACCTACAAAAAAATTAAAATTACAATAGGGGATCGTTACACAACATCTAATTTACAATAGACTCCAATCAGACCCAGATGATGTTTAAAACCTTCAGAGTAATAAGCCCATAGTACACTGGACAATATTCTTTTAGCCCATCAAAGAGTGGTCATACGCCACCTTCTTGCTCTGTCATTTCTTATGTGGAATGTGGATAAAACCTTAAGACAGGCAGATTTCTGATGCTTTGCGGAGTGGGGAGATTACAGCATGCACACGGTTACCATGACCAGGAAAACTGAGCTAACGAATTCGGAGCATGAGCTTGTAGAATCCAACGATCTACAACTCTGCCTGCTCCAGGGAATAAACCAGCCACCAACTACCTGGGATGAGAAAGGAACTTCCCTTAAGAGCAAACTTATTACATGACTGAGCACCCATTAAGGGGTTTCTCGGACCTCCCTCGGAAGCATCTGCCATGAGCTACTATCAGAAACAGGCCAGCGGCTAGCTGGGCCAGTAATTTTCTATAGGGAATTAAGACAAGCCCCCCCCCCCTTTGTTTGGTTAGCTCTCTCTTTCCAGTTTCAGGGTCTCCCATCCCAAGCTGGCTTTTCCTGGTTTCTCCCACAAAACACACTTCACCCAGACTGGCAAAGGCAGGGAGACAACTCAATCTTGTCTACACCACTGGGCTTCCACCCCATCTGGGTATGAAAGACTAATATCTCCCTTCTCCTGCTTTTCTATCCCCCTTCAGTTCCCACGGAGCACATATGTCTGGCAAACCACTGCCCTGGCCCCCAGCAGGAGGACCTCTAAGGTCCCTGGTACGAGTCATCCCAGACATCCTTCTGCCCACACCCCTCATCCCAACGAGTGTTGTCTTTGGGATTCTCCAATGTCTCCTTAGCATGCATAGGTTCCCAAGCTAGAGATCTGTACGTTGATCTCTGCACAGTTTAACTACCTGTTCAGCAGGCCAGCCCCAGCCCCCCACGGAACCTCCTCCTCTGGGCCATTCAACGTGAACCCACTTTCTCTACACTCACCAAGAGCGCCACGGTGAAGATGTTGTGTTTTGCCAATAGCACAGTCTCATTGGACATGAGGAACTTCAGCAAGTTGATCAGAGCTAAGGGAAAGGATAAAAGTAATCAAAGCTTTTTTCAAGAAGCCATTTAAATACAAGTGCATTTTCACCATCCTAGCCACTGGCCCAGTGATCAGGAAGTACTCAAACTTGCTTACGGCTTTACTAGTTAAAATGCTATTCTGCTCTGATAAATGACTGTGGAAATTGGCATCGTCCCAGGTGTATTCTCCTCCACCAACTTCCAGATCAAATCTGTCAGTTTCAAGTGGAGTTACTTGTCAGTCAAGTCTATTGACAATGAGGTTTTTCTACCTGTCATCACCTCAAGCTATGCCTGGAATCCGGAGAATCCAGCCGTCTCCTTTCTGCTCCATACACCATCAACATGAGGCTGTGCAATTAGAACTCTGTCACTTGTGTTGACGACACACGAGGCAGAACACGCAGCATGGCTCTTCTGCGGCATTGCTGCCTCTGTGATGGTGTGATGGCACTAGTAAGGACTGGTACTTTATTGTGCCAGTTATCTACGGCTGTGCAGGGAAGACGATAAATCCAGCTCAGATTCGTCTCCTGAAGACAAATAAATCAATAAAGGCTCATCCAACACTAGTGAAAGATAATTAGCCCTTTCATTTGAACTCAGTTAATCTAATTACAGGGCTTTAAGCCTGTCCAATTTACAAAGCATCACTGCGTTATGAACGTTTGCAAAAACGGAAATAGATCATCACTATTATTGGTAGTTATTAGCATCATAGAGATTTCCTCTCCCCCCCACATGGGATACGGTCGGGAACCAAAGCCTATTTCGTGGGTCTGTCTACATGAGATTCTAAACACAGTCTCTGCTCTGAAATCAGCCGCCGGGAATGGGGTTCTGGGACTTTAAGACAGCCAAATGAGGTGGACAGGACGTGCAAGTTAGGAAGCTGTAAAGGCAGATTTTAAAAGGCTGTTTATTATTTACTGATCAGTACCTGGAGCTAACAGCTTCACGTCAGGCTGAGCCCTCGGTTTTACAGGTACAACTTGGATTGGATTCATCTTTTTCAAAGCCAGCATTCCAGCTTGCGGCAATCCTGCCATCCAGCACATGCTGCTGCCCGTGACGCAGCTCAACCAGGCAACAGCAGCAGTAAGGCAGGCAAACAGCTAAATGAGGGCAGCAGAAGCAGGCTAGGAACAGCAATGGGTGCTGGAGAAAGACGGCTGGTGGAAAACCCACCCTGGAAGCTCCAGCGAGGTCTCCGGGAGACTCACTCAGAGCCATCACCCACCCGTATGTAACAGAGTCAAGAAGTGAACACTGCGCACTTGGAAGGCAGGACCGGGGGGGGGGGGGGGAGGTGCCCGAGTGTTGAAATAGTTCTTGAGAGTGTTCAATATTTGCCTCAGCCTTTGGGCAATACAGCACATAGGGACCAATTAATACTTGGACAGAATTCACCCACTACTGCCCTCAAAGCTAGTCCTGTAACTTGTACGTGTTACACACATCAATTCTAAAGTCCCTTCTCAAGGACACGGGAGCAAACCAGCCCTGATTTGGGAAGGTGCTGTACAGAACAGGAAAACTAGCTTTTAGATGAGGCAGAACTACCGGCTCCGCAGTGGAAATAGCTACGGGACAGGAAATTTGGGGGGAAGCAACAAGATATGGAGGAAATGGTCCATTTCTTTGGGTTTCCAGAGATTCAAGCATGCAGAAAAAGGAGTGAGCGACAGCCGTCTGAACGGAGCCTGACTAAAGCCCTGAAAGCTCTGCTCCCAATGCCAGAAGTTCACCAATATCAGCAGAGAGCCTCGACCAGCCCAAAGGGAGGGGAACTGTGCCCCCAGCCTCCCTCCCGGAGCACATTCCAATAAGTGCCACCCCCACTACAGCTCATCCTCTGAATCAAACTGTGGTCAGGGCCTCCATTCCACAGGAATTCAGCCCTGGGAGGACTTCAGGCCAATATTTCTCTGCGAACAAAGAAAGAGCAGGTACAGATGGGCTCTTCACTGGAGCCGAGATCCAGTTAAAACAGGTTTCCAAGGTAACTAAGCCTCATAGCGAACACTGCAGTCTCCTACAATCAGTACTTTGGGCTGAAGACAGCTGCCCTGCATCACTGTCACAGCAGCTTACGAGGCATTTCTGAGACAAGGGGCTATAAATAGCCTTGATTTCCAGCCTTGCCCACAGAAGTTCACCTAGCCACGCCTCTGGCCCAGGTGCTGCTGCTGAACTCGCAGGAGCTGAGCAGCAAGGCGCTCCGGATTGGTCATACATGGCGAGAAGATGGCCCTTGAACTACCTCTTCCCTAGCCTAAGAAACGCCCCCCCACACACTTTCCTAAGAGAACTGCAGCAGAGATGGATGTACAGTGCATAGACAATCCACTAAGCTGTATGAAACGCACAGAGACAGTGAGCACAAATACCCTCTGTCATTAGAGGGCACTTCTTTTTCAAAAAGGATACCAGCCCTCACTTTTCAGGGCAGAGGCCAATTAACAGAGAGGGGGCTGGGGAAAAAACTTCTCCTCTGGGCAGGTTATTCGGTAATTGTTCACAAGGAGCTTTCCTGAATCTTCCTCTGAAGCATCTGGTACCACACTGGGTTGGAGACCGAATATTGGACTAGACGGGCGACTGCTCTGATCTGGACTGACAATTCCCGTGCTCTGCACATCAGCCTCACTCACTGTAACAAATGTGCCCACTTGCTTAATTTCCAGTTTCTCTGTCAGAAGAGGCAAGATCTTACTGCAGCTTAAAATCACTCTGGGAATCTGAATAGCACCAAACCATTGCCCACTCCAAACGTCTCTCTAGCGTGCTGGTTAGGGGAACAGACAAACTCGCAGCAAAGACAGCTCAGGGACTGAAGCCCCACCAGGCGTACGGTCACTGGATAGTTTGGCTCTTTGGGAAGCCCAGGTGTGGAAGACGTTTACGAAGCCCCCAGTTAGCAGGTGCACTGAACCAGTGCTGCCAATACTGTTAGCCTTCTGTCACCCAGGCACATCATACATCACACTCTCGGAAGGATTGTCAGTCCTAACCTGTAAGCACAGGTGTCCTAGGAGTTTGTTTAGGAGGCAGGACCTGCCGATACATTTCATGGTGTTTCCAGGGCAAATAAAACTTACAGAGCTGCTGACATCCAGTGCTCTTCAATGATGACACCGCCACTAAAATAACCTCGAGGGAAGGTACAACGGCTGCACCCCAAGCTCTGAATAACTGAGCAGCCTGATGCCAGACGAAGTGCATCACCTCTTCCTCGTTAGAGGGAATTGCGCTCTACATGCAGCACATGAACAGCTTGCCCTCAGCCCAGTACCACGCCAATAAATTATGCATGTTTGCCCCCTGGCGGAGCAGCAGATCAATTTCTCAGTCATGGATGCTCAGAGAATCGTGGTTTCTGGTTGTGCTTGGTCACATCACCCAAAACTTGTGCTCCAGTTTTATTAACAGCTATGGGAAAGCTGCTAACGAGTGATAGGTTTGTTTCATGCATGAACTGGAAAATGGGGATGTTTCTACTAAACCACCTAGGTTCTCCCCTCCCAAGAGTCATCCGGCTTCTCCTGCCTTCCTGTGATTCTTTCACCCCCTCACACAGCATGTCTGTCTTCCCCGGGCCTGACTCCCGGGCCCAGCAGAGAGGTTGCACAGCTGCTCTAGCAACAAAAGCAGGGTAAGCCTTAACCTACCTAATCTGAATAAATGTTTGGCTTGGGTCTCCATTTTGTACAGTGCCAAGCACACTGGCAGTGTTTCCTAAACAAACTACAGGAAGAAAGAGCCTGAACTCCCACATGTACACCGACAACTTCAGGAACTCAAAGGTGGTGGGGCAGATCCTTATAAAAGGGGTATTACGAGAGGAGGCATGTGACTGGCTGCACAGGTGATTGGCGTCAGTCTCCAGGTCTCAGCTCTCAGGCAGTTTACTCTCCCAGGAATCGTTACAGCCAGAGGATGGGAAATAGGACCACTGGCATTTAAGATGCCCTCCTGGTTTATTAAACTGAAATTACTGCAGATTGGCGGAGCTTTCAGCTCCTACAGCACAGAGCTGTTTGCACAGACCGGCTCTTCTGCTCCTGGGGTGCCAGCTCCTCTCACTCCAGCCCCTGGAGAGCACAGGAGTCCTCCTGCCCGACAGTCCCTCCCCTTCTCTCCCACCCCAACAGATTTTGCTTCCCTTCACTGCATAAAATGGACCGTTTTCTCTGCAAGCCTCGTTTTGAACTGAAGTGAACTCAGCCCAGGAGCATCTGGGATCAGGAAAACGTTTCCATTCTAGTTACTGCCTCACCGTTCCTGGTCTGGATGCCGTATGTGTGGGGGGTGGGCTCTTTGCTCCCACGGAACAGGAAGGCAGCAGAGCCCCTAGGCCAGTTGCAATGGAAGCGCAAACTCTGCCAAGAGCATTCGGGGCTCCGGCAGGCTATTGCACACCTGAGCAAAAAAGGGACCGGTCCCAAGAGAGACGCTGCTGTCGAATCCGGGGAAACGGACCGTGGGAATGGGGAGGAGCTGGGGCATTGCTTTTCCGTCCCTGCTATGCTCCCAGTTCAGAAGTCTAGTCCTCGGAATGGTGCACCAATGGTCACCAAAGAGGGAGTGGGGCAGGAAGCCATGTGGCTCCCCTCAGCTAGCTGTGTAATGCCAAATAAAATACAGTATTGTGCAACTAGAGCCACTGAGCCTGTCAAACCTTCCAGCGTGGTCCCCGGATGCTCCCGGCAAGGCAGCTCTATTTCCCTGCACAATGGACGACAGCTCCAACAGTCTCCCGCTCTCACGCCCCCTTCTAGAGCCAGGAAAGCAGGACATGGCGCTGCTTCTAACTCACCCCCGCGGGGTGTTCTCCTCCCAGCTTGGCCCCACGGGGGGCACCTGGCAAGGCAGCTCCTCAGAGTGCTCACTGGCTGCAGGCAGGTGCAGCCCAGGGAATTCCTCTGCCTCCTCTCTGGTGAAGCAGCACAGTCAGTCCACGTGACCTCTCTGCAGCCAGCCTGCTCCCTCGTACAAGGAGAAAAACTCACTAGACAGGCATTGCGGTGGAACCCCCAAGGCAAGCGGAAAAGAGGCCGTCCAAGAAACACCTGGCGACGCGACCTTCAGGCTGATAGCATAAAAATGGGCTATACCTGGAACCAGCTAGAGCAAATGGCCCAGGATAAAGGACTCTGGAGATCTGTGGTTGGCGGCCCATACCCCGACTGGGGTGACGGGCATGAGTGAGTGAGTGTGGATAGTGCCAGCGGCAGCGCCTGGCGTCCGAGATGGGCAGTAAGGAAGAGAACGGACGGGCCAGTGGTTAGCGCAGCAGGGCTGGACGTGGAAGACCTGGATTCAATTCCCTGGCCTGCCACAGACTCCTTGTGACACCACGGCCAAGTCACTTTGTTTCCTTGTGCTTCAGCGCCTCGTTTGTACCATGGGGCTAACCACACGGCCCTGCCTGCTTCAGAGCAGGGTTGTGAGGCTCAATACAGTGAAGACCGCGAGGTGCCGGTACGCTATGGGAATGAGGGCACGGATGGCTGTGAAGGAGCAGCGCAGTCAAGGCAGGAGAAAGTTGTAACCTTCACACTGGACAGAGAGTGAATAAGCTTCCCACACCCAGCAGCAGACAAATAAACCTGGGCCTGCTTCGCTCTGAGCCCCCCATCTCCCCAGGTGAGGAGCAAGTGCCCAGGCCTGAGATATTTTCTTCTTTTAACCCAGGAGAGCTGAGTGTGGGCGTCTGTCGGGGGAAGAGTCTGAGCAGCAGCTGCTTAAACCGCTGAGGCCAAAGTTGAGTGGGATTTATGAAGAGATGGGACATGCGCTCGGGCAGGGCTAGACCAAGCAGGTGCGCTGAGTTAGTTCAGACTGATGTCGAAGAGTCCCCACCCCCTGTGAGCAGAGGCAGCTGATCCCGGTGCTGGACAGTACACACAAACACCAGGCAACGTCCCGACAGCTAGTCTAAAAGCCACACACAGACGGCAGGACGCCGTGCAGCCCGGAGGAGGAGATTGACTCATTAACGACTGACTTTTTGTAGACATTGTGGAGGCAGCAGGTTGTTGGAGGATCTGAGTGAGGAGCCCCTGGATTGGGAAGGTGTTCATGGAAACAAGGCACGTGGCTGGCTGTGAGAGCAGAAGAGGATGCGGAGGTGAAAGGGGGCTTGCAGTACAGGAGAAAGTCCAAGATGCGCTCCAAGGTTGTAAGAGTGCTAGTACGACCGATGGCGAGGGGGTTGGTATAACCCACTGCTGGGGCCTGGGAACCCCACCAAAAGGAACACTACGCTGTTCCTAGCTCCCAGCGCAGGTCAGACGTAGTTAGCTGGCTGGCAATGGACAGTGGTTTGAGAAAGCAGTGGAAGGCAATTCCACCGGGGCTGGTACAACTAGGCTGCCCCCTGGCTAAAGGGAAGAACTCCTCCCCACGCTGGTGTCCAGGAAAGCAGATCAGGAACCAAACGATGAGCAACACCCCAGGCTCGTGTATGAGAACGACAGATTAATTAACATCTTCCATCTGAGGACCTCATAATAATGAATTCAGCATCTCAGTCCCCTTGTGAGGCAAGGGAGTATTACCAGCTCTGTTTCACGGGTGGGGAAACTGAGGCACAGAGGGGCAACATGACTTGTCCAAGTCACACAGTCAGTCAGGGACAGAGCAAGGGATGGAACCCAGGAGTCCTGTCTCCTAGCCCTGCATATCAACCACCAGGCCATCCCAGGAGAGAACAGCACTTCCCTACCACCTTGACCGTGGTGTTGTGAGGATCAATACATTAAAGGTCTTTCTAAATGGGGACAAAAAGGGAGACCCCAGAACAATACAAATCCACAACCACAGTAATTGTGATGCCTGAAGAAAGGCTTGAAGGCAGGGAAGCAACAGGGCTCGACAACTGTCTGTTGAGGTAGCCCGAGTTTGTTCCTAGGGTGGGGGAATTGGTCACATTAAGTGTGCACAGAAGCTTTGCAAAACAGTGATCAAACCACTCCTCGGGAGATGAAAATTGACAACAGGGTCTGACGGGAAAGAACTGCCAGCAGCATTCTCAAGAGACGGGCTTCGAACTGGAAGTGTGAGCTGGAAAGAGCTGCAGCGTTATTACAAACTCATGCACCAACGCTGCCCGAGGCAGCGTCTAGCCCAGCGTCCAGGGACAAGGTAACCAATTACCCAGGGGTGGTGTGGGTGCTGGCCCACTGACTGTCAATCAGCGGAGACCCTGGGGGCGAGGGGTGCTGGGGAGCCCACAGTCAACAGAGGGATACATTTAACGCATCAGCTGGCTCGTCCCTGGCTCTGAGCGCCCACATGTGTGGGGAGAGGAAACCTTCTCACGGGTCCTGACAGAGGGCAGCCCAGACACCAGCGACTGCCCTTGTCAGCTGAGGAACTAAAGCAATACGGAGTCCATCCGCATCCCTGCTTAACGCCTCTTGCGCCCCTTTCCCCGCTCTGATAGGATGGGGACTGATCGCCGGCTCTCCTGCCCTTTACTCTTCCCAATGGGCCTCTCCCATGCTGTGGCTTTACAGCTACAGAAAGAAGCCTGACCCTTTTTAAAGGCTGGATTTGGTAGCTCCTCTAACAGCCGGATGCTGCTGCTCCGTTTTCCACGGCTGACTTCGTTCAGCGCCGAATTCCGTAACTACGGTCAGGTTTTAGTGCTCAGCTGGTGCCTCTCTCCGGGGTCTGGACAGTCTGTATTGGCAGGCTCCCCATCACCTGCTCCCCAGGATACAAGAGTCACTGGGCTGAGAACTAACTGCACCAGCTTGCCAGAGCCGGCAGTGGGCAGGTGGGGGGAAGACAGCAGCAGCTCCAAGAACTAGGCAGCCTGACGTAAAACTGCCCCAGTAATTTCTTCTCTCCACAACCCCCGTGCCTGTCCCCTGCTGCCCCACCCCAGGTCCCAGCCACCCGTGGAAGTGGGGGAAGTAATGGGAACGTTACCAGCTGGGACAGAGGCCAAAGCAGTGGACTGGGGCTCGTTTGAACTGCTCTAGCATATCACAGCAGTTAAGACAAATTGAATTTTCTAACTTTGGGCCAAGGTCAGGTGAACCCAAAACTTTTTGTAAGTCAATAAAACCGTGATCTCATCCGTAACAAGCGCAGGCACTAGATAAGGCGAGGCCAAGCCATTTCTACCCTGGCCAACCCTCCTGAGCAGGGGACGCTCAACGTGACAGCGCAGACTCATTCACTGAGCTAACCAGGCGCCCAGGAAGGGAAGGCTGCAATAGCTTCAGATGGGGTCCTCGGGCAAAGCCATGGCCAGGAGCTTTAAGCGACACCAGCAGCACTGCAACGGGCTCAGACAGAAGAGGCATGGGAGAAAGGAAGAGGACATGCCTGGGACCCGGGAATGTAAAAGAACCGAGAGCTCCAGGATGAAGACCATGGCCAACAGCTACACTCTGCTGCCACGATGCAACTCTCTACAATAAGGGTGAAGTTCATCTGTGAAGAAGATAGAACCTTCTCAGGGGCCAGGCCAAGTCTGTGACATGAACTCCCTCCGGAACTAAGGACGATCACAAACCTCACCATCTTCTGCTCCAAGGTCCAGGTTTCTTTGACCTGCCTTCTTTAACATAAACCCAAAGCAACATGCATATTTAAAAAAAAATCACCTACCAAAACAAGCCACTCCACTGCATATTCTCCCCCTGGGGAGTGGCTGAGAGAACAAACACCAGCTGTGTAGTCACGTGAATGAATGCACGTCTCAAAGGCACTCAGAGGCTACAGGAACGAGTGCCATAGAAGAACCTAGACAGAACAGAGGAAGGGAAGCGCTCATTCTACGAGGCGGCCAGCTTCCAGCCCCAGCTCTCCAGGCTGCTGAAGTCTACAAGAAGCTGAGGGGGCTTGGAAGGCAGCAATGCAGAGTTTGTCCAGTTTTGCTGTTAGGTATCTGAAAGGTCAAGTCTTGTGTAATTTACTTTTCTTTCACAACGCTGCACTTGGAGTTTTACGATCTAGCACAAGGGAGCTGAACAGACTTTCCCCCGTATCAGTCATGGGTTTAATTTCACCCAAATGCACAAGCTCTCGTTCCTCGTGCCCATCCGTCGCTGCACTAGAAAAAGCCAGGCTGACCAAGAGATCATTTACTATTTCCACTGGAAGGCTATGTTCAAGGGGCCTCTTCTTCCCGTTTGCAGCAATCTCTAAAGCTTGGAAGCATTTCCTTCCCTGCCTCTGTATCCTCCTGGCACAGACACTGGTGCAGCCACCATCATTACTGGGTCAGCTGGAATGGGACAGCTATGCCGAGCGATACAGAACTCTCTGCTCCTCCGGAGCCAGCAAGCGGTGCTCACAGCCCGGTTCTGCCGGGCCTCCAGCCCTGCGTGTATTTCTGAATGAGTACGTGGACACTCAAAAGCCAGAGAACATTGGTCACAATAAAGTTTTATCAGCTTGAAGGGAGGTTAAATTTTAGGCCTTTACTTTCTTTTACTAAACCCTCTTTCCAAGCCGTTCACCATTTGACCAATCGGCTCTTCAGTCATGCTCCTGCTGGCAGCTGCATGCATCGTATCTCCCACCTCGCCTAGCCGATTCACTGAGACACTTGTTACTCCACTCTCCCCCCGTTGTGCTTCCCAGGCTAGACAGCTACTGCAGCCCGTGACAGTCTGGAAAGAACTGGTTCAAAAACTGCTCAACAACACGAATCAATGAACTGAATCGGTTTTGATCCATTACTGGAGTACAAGAAATGACATCAGTGACAAATGCTCTTGGTGGTCAATACCTGAGTCCCAAACTCCCGTGATTAATAACGCAACCTGAACGATGTACTGATCCAGTGAGATTGTGTATTACATGTATCGAAAGCCAGTTTTAAAAAACCTTTCACTGTTTCCTTGTCTCTGCTCAGTTAGTAGGGCTGCCATTTTAATACTTTCCACCAGCAAACTTTGCACTTCTATAGCACTTATCCAGGGAACCCAAAGCCCTTGCCAAAAGCAGGAATTATCCTCATTTTACAGATAGGAAAACTGAGGACAAGAAAGCTTAAGTGACATGCCCACGGTCACAGAGCAAGTCGGCATAAGGAATAGAAATGAGGTCTTTTTAGTAGCATAGAAAGAATCTGCTTCGCTATTAGTATAAAAATCCTGAAAGACAGAGTTCCGGCATTGTAAAAGGTGCTGTGCATTTCAAGTGTTTTCGCTTTAACAGTGGGTTCAGCAACTGTTTGAATTAAGCAAGATAAACATTAAGAACTTACAGCGCTTACCTTACAATAATGGAGAAACTGAGTCAATGCTTTCTAATGCAAAGATGATTTTTAATCCTACTTTGCAATCAATTGCCCTATTAAATAGCTGTTTCATCATTTTTATTATATTTAAGATTTCTTATAAAGCGACTTATTCTTGCAATTATGTGTAGACATTAGAATCTCTCTCATATTCCTATAAATGTGGTTTTCCTTTAAAGCAAACCATAGCAGCTCTGAAGAAGTTATTCGTATCTACAAGTTCTGGGGGAATTGCTCAAGCATCACTAATTTTGAGGTGGGAGGAGTTGAAGGAATGAGGTCTTTTATATAAAGGCTTAAATGAGTCACAACTCTTTCAGAATAGCTTATACATGCGAAACAATATCAAGCAGCACATCTATAGTGATTTCCATCTCCAAAGTGCTGTACAAACATTAACTAATTAGAAAAGTGTTCAATGAAATTAACATGCACAGACCCCTCCCGCATGACCAGCTAAGTCAACGTCTTATCTTATTTTCACAGAGCCGGGAGCAGAATTTAATATTCATCACAGCAGGGAACTGGATGGATCTGATCAGAATTCCTCCGGCAGCAATGTCAATTCACCTCGATCTCGACCTTCAATAACCGCAAGTCCTTCACAAGTACTGATTACCAGATGTGCCAAACAGTGCATCTGTTTTGAAAAGTGGTCAAAATGTCTGCCAAGGAATAGGTGGATGCCATCACATTCATCATAGCTTATGACCCAAGACAGATTTCCAGCTGAGTCACCTACAATGGTACATAAACTCTTGCAGAAGCAAATAAGGTTTTTCCTCAGAGAACGGAAGAAGCTTCCAGAGTGACCACGGTCCAACCTTGGTCTCAAACAGAAAGCCAATAACTTGCTAACTTTAAAAGGTTCAGAACAGTTCTATTACACAACTATATTAAGAAAATGTGAACACACAATAGTCAGAAAATACCATAGCACCCTTAACTCTGCCCCCTTGTGTGCGCACACTACAAAGTCGTTCATTAGATGAATACATTTGCTCTTTCCAATACTATGCATCATACCATTTTTTCTAGAACCTACAACACATACATGTAGCAACCTCAGCTATTGTGTACACCAAAGAGAGACAGTGACCGTCAAATATACCAGAAACACACTACATGGTTGTAGAGCACGTTGCGTATTGTGTGTAGGAGAAATAGGATGTGATCATAGAATCATAGAGTCATAGAACAGGAAAGGACCTCGAGAGGTCGTCTAGTCCAGCCCCTGCACTCAAGGCAGGACTAAGTATTATCTAGCCCATCCCTGACAGGTGTTTGTCTGACCTGCTCTTAAAAATCTCCAGCGACGGAGATTCCACAACCTCCCTGGGCAATTTATCCCAGCACTTAACCACCCTGACAGGTACAAAATTTTTCCTAATGTCCAACCTAAACCTCCCTTGCTGCAATTTAAGACCATTGCTTCTTGTCCTATCCTCAGAGGTTAAGAAGAACAATTCTTCTCCCTCCTCCTTGTAACAACCTTTTATGTACTTGAAAACTGTTCTGTCCCCTCTCAGTCTTCTCTTCTCCAGACTAAACAAAACACAATTTTTTCAATCTTCCCTCATAGGTGATGTTTCCTAGATCTTTAATCATGTTTGTTGCTCTTCTCTGGACTTTCTCCAATTTGTCCACATCTCTTCTGAAATGTGGCACCCAGAACTGGACACAATACTCCAGTTGAGGCCTAATCAGCGCGGGGTAGAGCAGAAGAATTACTTCACGTGTCTTGCTTACAACACTCCTGCTAATACAGCCCAGAATGATGTTTGCTTTTTTTTGCAACAGTGTTACCCTGTTGACTCATATTTAGCTTGTGATCCACTGTGACCCCCAGATCCCTTTCCACAGTACTTCTTCCTAGGCAGTCATTTCCCATTTTGTATGTGTGCAACTGATTGTTCCTTCCTAAGTGGAGCACTTTGCATTTGTCCTTATTGAATTTCATCCTATTTATTTCAGACCATTTCTCCAGTTTGTCCAGATCATTTTTAATTTTAATCCAAAGCAATTGCAAGCCCTCCCAGCTTAGTATCATCCGCAAACTTTATATGTGCATTCTCTATGCCATTATCTAAATCATCTATGAAGATATTGAACAGAATCGGACCCAGAACGGATCCCTGCAAGGACCCCACTCTTTATGCCCCTCCAGCATGACTGTGAACCACTGATGATTACTCTCTGGGAATGGTTTTCCACCCAGTTTTGCACCCACCTTATAGTAGCTCCATCTAGGTTGCATTTCCCTAGTTTGTTTATGTTGATCATGTAATTAAAAATTGTATTGGAATGATAAACACAAGGGGGCAGTGTCCATGGTCTCAGGAGGTGACACACCAAGGCCTGGTCTACACTAGGCTTTTATGTCGACTTTAGCGCCGTTATATCGAATTAACCCTGCACCCGTCCACACCAGGAAGCCATTTAGTTCGACATAAAGCTCTCTTTAAATCGATTTCTGTAATCCTCCCCAACGAGAGGAGTAGCGCTAAATTCGACATGGCCATATCGAATTAGGCTAGGTGTGGATGCAAATCGACGGTAATAGCTCCGGGAGCTATCCCACAGTGCACCACACTGTTGACGCTCTGGACAGCAGTCCGAGCTTGGATGCTCTGACCAGCCACACAGGAAAAGCCCCGGGAAAATTTGAATTCCTTTTCCTGTCTGGGCAGTTTGAATCTCAGTTCCTGTTTGGACATCGAGGTGAGCTCAGCAGCAGTGGCAACGATGCAGAGCTCTCCAGCAGAGATGGCCGTGCAATCTAATAGAAAGAGGGCCCCAGCATGGACTGATCGGGAAGTCTTGGATCTCATCGCAGTGTGGGGCGATGAGTCCGTGCTTTCAGAGCTGCGCTCCAAAAGAAGGAATGCTAAGATCTACGAGAAGATCTCCAAAGCCATGGCAGAGAGAGGCTACAGCCGGGATGCAACGCAGTGCCGCGTGAAAATCAAGGAGCTGAGACAAGGCTACCAGAAGACCAAAGAGGCAAACGGACGCTCCGGAGCCCAGCCCCACACATCCCGTTTCTACGAGGCACTGCATTCCATCCTTGCTGCGGCCGCCACCACTACCCCACCACTGACCGTGGACTCTGAGGATGGGATATTGTCCACGGCCGGTTCCTCGGACATGTTAGCGGACGGGGAAGATGAGGAAGGAGATGAGGAGGACGAGGCAGTCGACAGCGCTTACCAAGCTGATTTCCCCGACAGCCAGGAGCTCTTCATCACCCTTACAGAGATCCCCTACCAACCCTCCCCAGCATGTAACCTGGACACAGATTCAGGCGAAGGATCAAGCGGTAAGTGCTTTAAACATATTAACCTTTATTTTTTACAAAACTTGAATATTAATACTAAGAACAATCTGTGAATCATGATTTCTTCCCCCTGGGCGCTTAAGTAATCAGTAACAACTATTTAAAAAAAAATCAAACAGTGTCCGGTTGTGCATGATTGTGCTGCCCAAGCTGCTCCACTCTTTAGTGCCTGCTACTGCAGCTATATTAGAATCCTGTCTATATGTCCGGGGATAGAGCAGTAGTCCTCCACGGACATCTCCACAAAGCTCTGCTGCAGGTAATGGGATAGCCTGTTCATCAGGTTCCTGGGGAGAGCGGCTTTACTTGGTCCTCCGAAGTAGGAGACGTTCCCGCGCCAGGAGACAAGCAGGTACTCCGGTATCATTGCCTTGCATAGCATGGCGGCATAGGGCCCCGGTCTCTGCAGGCTTTCTCGAAGCATCCGTTGGATCTCGGTGTCCGGGATCCTCATGAGAGTTATGTCGCTCATGATGACCTGCTTTGAATTAGGTAGGGGACTGTTAGTATTGGGACTGCTTGCAACAAGTTCCTTTACAGAACTGTGACCGCTGGTTTACAGCCACGCGGTGGGGGCGGGAGAGGGGCAGCATACAGGGATCTTTCCCTGGCTCATCCGCGAGGAGGTGGGACAGGGCCAGAGTTCCTGCTTGGCCGATTGCTGGCAGCACAGACTGGCAGTGCTTTCAATGTGAAAGGAGGCCAGGGGTACTCCTACAGTTTTAAGCAGCCACAAGTCTACGGCTTACCATGTTTGCCTGCTACAGAGAGTACCGTGTCCTGCCCCGCTTCCCAGATCGGCAGTGCAAAAGCCCAGGCACTGAAGGCGAGGTTCGAAAATTCGACCTTGTCCTGAGTGCGCATGTGATAGGTGTGGTTCATGGTCTTGTTCACAGAGAAAAACTATGTTCTTGATTCACAACCACATTTTTCTTTCGGAGGAATTCACTGCCTTTTCCTCATTCCCACAGCCACATCTGCAACTGTCTCCCAACCCAGCTTGGCATCACACTCCCAGAGGCTAGCGCACATTAGGCGGAGAAAGAAGAAGACGCGAGAGGACATGTTCTCAGAACTAATGGGCTGCTCCTGAGCCCAGGCAGCACAGCAGAACCAGTGGAGGGAGAATTTGTCACAAATGCACCGGACACACATGGAACGTGAGGAGAGGTGGCGGGCAGGAAGACCAGCAGGCGACTCAAACGCTGCTTGGACTTCTGAGGGAGCAAACGGACACGCTCAGGCGCCTTGTTGATGTTCTGCAGGAACGGAGGCAGGAGGACAGAGCCCCGCTGCAGTCTATCAGGAACCGCAGTCCCCCGCCACCAAGTCCCATACCCCCCCTCTCCCAAAGTCCAAAGAAGGAGGGGTGGCAGAGTCCGTGAAAACTCTCACTCCACCCCTGCAGACTGCTCAAGCACCAGAAGGCTGTCATTCCCCAAAATTTGAAAAGTCCTTTCCTGCCCGCCTCACCCAAGCCCCCGTCCGACTTTCACCCCCCAGTTTCCTGTCTGGTTGTTAAGAAAAAATATGTTTCTGTTCATTATTGTTTCAGTCAGGTTCTTTTGAGGGACAGTCTGTCTGGAGGGGGCGAAGGGGCTTGGTAATTGGACAGGACAGTGACCTTTAGCAGGGTACAGAGGCGGTGTCAGGTCCAGCATCAGGACACATACACAGTGCAGTCACTGGTTACCCTGGTCAGTCTGGGAGGTGTTTTTCATGTTCTGGGGGGCGGGGTTGCTCTGTGACTTTGTGGCGGGGGAGGGCAGTTACAGATCTTATGCAGCGGTCCTTATCCTGGATCACAGATCCACGCAGCAGGGGATCTGTAACCCTACCCCCCCTGCCAGAAAGTCACATAGCCGACACATACACACAGTCCCCCCCAGGAGTGCTGGCAGGCTCCATTGAAATAACCAGTCCACCAGTGCGGAGCCTGTCATTCCGGGAGTTTAGAAGCATCATTTGCATCAGAACACTGAACCCGCCCCCCACCACAGTCTGCGTCCCCGGTTTAAAATATTCCCGCGAAAACAGCAATACAGACAACGGTGTTCATTAACAAAATCGAAATGATTTTATTTTTTGGGAAGGGGAAGGGGGTGAAGGGGGTATGTAACTGGAGAGGATAGTCAAAATGAACTGGGTAAAGAAACGGGGGCAGGTTCAGCTTTTCTGTCCACAAACTGAAAAGTCACTGGTTGCCCTGCTCACTCAGGAACCTAGCTTTCAAAGCCTCCCGGATGCACAGGGCGTCCCGCTGTGATCTTCTAATCGCCCGGCTGTCTGGCTGGGCGTAATCAGCAGCCAGGCTATTTGCCTCTAGCTCCCACCCCGACATAAAGGTCTCCCCCTTGCTCTCACACAGATTGTGGAGCACACAGCAAGCTGCAATAACGATGGGGATATTGGTTTCACTGAGATCACAGCGAGTGAGTAAGCTTCTCCATCTCCCTTTGAGACGGCCAAAAGCACACTCCACTACCATTCTGCACTTGCTCAGCCGGTAGTTGAACAGTTCTTTTTCTGTGTCCAGGGCGCCAGTATAGGGCTTCATGAGCCAGGGCATTAGCGGGTAGGCTGGGTCCCCGAGGATGACTGTAGGCATCTCCACATCCCCAAGAGTTATTTTGTGGTCTGGGAAGTAAATGCCTTCCTGCAGCCGTCTAAACAGACCAGAGTTCCTGAACACGCGAGCGTCATGAACCTTGCCCGGCCATCCGACGTAGATGTTTGTAAACCGTCCCCGATGGTCCACCAGTGCTTGCAGCACCATTGAAAAGTAGCCCTTTCTATTGATGTACTGGCTGGCCTGGTGGTCCGGTCCCAGGATAGGGATGTGAGTCCCATCGATAGCCCCACCGCAGTTTGGGAATCCCATCGCGGCAAAGCCATCTATGATGACCTGCGCGTTTCCCAGGGTCACTACCTTTGGGAGCAGTACCTTCACGATTGCCTTGGCTACTTGCATGACAACAACCCCCACGGTAGATTTGCCCACACCAAAGTGGTTCGCGACTGACCGGTAGCTGTCCGGCGTTGCAAGCTTCCAGAGGGCTATGGCCACTCGCTTCTCAACTGTGAGGGCTGCTCTCATCCTGGTATTCTGGCGCTTCAGGGCAGGGGACAGCAACTCACAAAGTTCGAGGAAAGTCCCCTTCCGCATGCGAAAGTTTCGCAGCCACTGGGATTCATCCCAGACCTGAAGCACTATACGGTCCCACCAGTCCGTGCTTGTTTCCCGGGCCCAGAATCGCCGTTCCACGATATCCACATGACCCATTGCCACCGTGATGTCCTGGGCGCTGGGGCTCGTGGTTTCTGACAGCTCTGTGCTACTCTCCGACTTCAGGCCATCACGGCGGTGTCGTAGCCTCCTCGCCTGATTACTCTTCATCTGCCTCAGGGAAAGGTGTATGATAAGCTGCGAGGTGTTGAGAATGGCCAGAAGTGCAGCGATGGTCGCAGCGTGATCCATGATCGCAGTGCTGTGGCGTCCGCGCTGTCACTGACCAGAAAAGTGCGCGAACTGATTTCCCGCCGGCGCTTTCATGGAGGGAGGGAGGGCGTTAGTGACGGACGGATGACGACAAATTTTTTTTACCCAGAAGGCATTGGCGGCTCGACCCAGAATTCCGATGGGCAGCGGGGACTGCGGGAACTGTGGGATAGCTGCCCACAGTGCACCGCTTCCAATATCGACGCTCGCCCCGTTAGTGTGGACTCACAAAGTCGAATTACTGTCCTTAGTGTGTCCTTAGTGTGGACACACACGTTCGACTTTGCAATATCGATTCCACATATTCGATTTAAGTAAAATCGAATTACCCTCGTAGTGTAGACATACCCTAATTCTTCTGAGCAATAGCAAGGGGTAGAACAGCAAACACGGCAATGAGGCGATTACCACACTCAGCGGCTTGGCCTTTCCTTTTTTGGGCAAAGCTGGTGATTAATTGGCTGTGGCAACAGAGAAGCTCCACAACAACGGTTTCACTTAAATTCCTGACAAAGCAACACAAACCACTGACTCCCCCACGCAACGTGTAACAGCAATGCACAGCTCTACAGCTTAAGCCCACGAGGGTAGGTGGTCATTATGTATTAAAACAGATCATTATGCACACAGCCAACAGTGGGAAAGACAGAAATCAGAAAGCTGTATGCTGCTTCAAGAGAGATCTCTGTGCTCAAACGAGAAAGCAGGGTTCAAAACCGATTGTGGAGAACAAGGGAGCTATCTGTATTTATGAGTATCACCTGCACCTCACCTTGTTTGACATTATCCTTGCAGACTGCGTGGAGCTAAATCAGGGGAGGCTGCTGGGGAGAAACAAACAGGAAACGAAACGATGACAGAGCTAAGGTACCTCCAGAGGGAAGACCCAGGCCCTTCGGGGAACAAGGGGGGAGCTGTTAATTGGGAAACCAACCAGGTTAGCAGGTTCGGTTTTCCGAGGCCTAGGATCCAAGGGGCACCAAACCATGAAAGACCCCAGCCTAGGGAGGAGGGGGGAAAGGGGGCAGCAGTGGCTGGAGTGAGGCTCTGGCAGAGACGCTGGGAGAACACAACCGGGGCTGTCTGTCTCTCCCAGGCCAGGAGAGGGGGTCTAGGCTGAGTGGAACTGACCCAAGGGAAAGGATACAGTTTTGGCAGGACCCAGGTGTACAGGTCTTTTCCTGTTTTATCTCTTTGCTCTGCTGGCTGTGGGCCTTTGGGTGAATAAATACTTTGCTTCAAAGAAGCTGTTTCTGAGTCACTTTAATCAGCTGCTAGTCTGGGTGCCACAGGTAAAGGGCGGTGGGCCTGTCGTGTTATCACAGCTGGGAAACGGGGCTGCAAGCCCAGAGAGCCAGCTGGAGAGTGCTGGGACCATGTGGTTGGAGGAGGGTGAAGACGGCTGCACTCGGGAGGGACTCGCAGCTCCCCTGTCACCATGACACCTACGCTATCCCGTTTCTTTTGTTCGAGGTCTTGGATATAAGCTGGATACTCTGAGCGGAGGATTCTGGTGGACACAGAAGGAGCCGCTCCGTTCAGGACTTGGCTGATCGTTACAAAATGCAACTAGAAATATTTTTAAAGGCAAGAAAACGTCAAAGGGGTCAGCTCCCCAGACAGCTTCACACCCACGCTGCTCATGGTAAGGCCCTTGGACTCTTCCCTCATTCTTCACCAGCCAGCCAATCGGTGTGGGCATCTGAGCCCACCTAGGTAGGGACGGATACCATGCTCCCGGCCATGGTGTATGAATACCTACGGAGCACACCCTGTGCTATGGATTTATTTCGAAACACAACGGGCTGGGGTAAAAGAATAAATCCGATAGGCAGCTAAGGGCTGGACCAGAGACCATTCTCCCGCAAACTCTCATGAGCATGAAAAGGGAAAGCCACCTGTGTGACAGTATGTAAGCACAAATACGTGCCCAGGAGCAGGGTGTCCAACTGGGCGTCCACACGCTGATTGACGGCAGCATCAGCACAACAGGGTTGGGTTGTATTTGTGGCGGTGTTTCCTTTCGCGGCGACCTGACTCCGCTGCGTCTCACTGAAGATCTCGCCCGTAGCTCAAGTCCCAGCAGGAGACTGCAGCGGCTTTCGGAGGCGCCGCGGCTGCTGGCCTCCCATGCCCAGAGGAAGAGCTTCTCTCCATTACAGGGGACACTAGCTGTCTGACCCGCCAACACTAGACTCCGGAAGGGAAGAGATGGCTCTGCACAACTCTGCTGTCGTCGCCTACAATTCTCATCTCAATTCCTCTACACCCTACACTCTGCTGCCTCCTCTCCGCACAACGCTTTGTCTCCTTCTCCCACTCAGTTCTACGCCTGGAGCAGCCGTCCTCCTCCGATAGGCCATGCACAACTCCCTCCCCGCCCGTCAGTCACGCCTCACAAGTCTTCCCATTTGTCTGCCAGCCCGTATCTCTGCCCGGGTGCCCACTATCACTACGCCACAGGGCTCACCACAGAGCCCTGGCCTCAGTCTGCGCAGCTCCTGCATTAGGAAGGGACTGAGGCAGGCCTCTAGGACTGTTAGGCATCTCTGGAGCTCCACAGTTCTGAAGGTTTGCAGACCTGGAGCTCCCTCCTGCAGAGCCCTGGTGGCACCATTTCTGTGGTTTGGCGCAGGAAGCAGATAGGGAGCAGGCCAGCCGGGGGCTCAGAAAGGGCAGAGCAGGGTACAGAGATTTCTGTATCCTGATAGGGCATCAGCTGGCCAACAGACCGAGGACAGAACATCCCCGTCCACTCGTGCCAGGGGCAGGAGCACCATGGGAAATCAAACAGCTCCCTGGTGAAGCAATATCACTTGAACCACCCAATGTGTCCCCAGGGAGAGCCAGCCTTTCGGAAATCAGCCTGCCCTAGACATCGTTCAGGAAACTCACACCTGTTACAGGTGCGGTGTCTTAATTCCAGCCTCCCTGGGCTTGTGTGAATTAGCGAAGCAGCTGCTGACGAGTGGCATTCCCCTGCAGGAAAAACGACAGCACAATCCTCACTGCAATACATTTCTTCCAAAGAGGAGCTCACTGAGCATACAGAATCTCACCAAAACACTGAGCTCTTCAAGTGTGCAGGGTACGTCAGCACACCCACACTCGACCAATCCTGAGCATTTTACTCTGCCCGGCTTTCCTTTCAGAGCACAAGCAGTACTTCACTTTCCTAAGCCTTGTATCAACAGCAGCTCATTAGTGAGCACTAACAAAACTGGCCCTGGATATGGAGGCCTGGTCTACCCCCCAGTTAGGTCGAGGTCTACGCTACAACGTTGCTCCCACCAACGTAAGTCACCCACTACACTGACTTAACTCCGCCCCTGTGCCAGGTGTGGCACGTAGGTCGGTGTACTTAGGTCAACGCAGCGTCATGTAGACACAGCGCTGACTGTTCCGCCTGGCGGGGCTGCGGCTCTCAGCGCCCCACAGCACCCCACGCTGACAGTCGGTGCAAGAGCTCCTGGCGAGGACATGCACCGCCGACAGAAGACACTAGTGTGGACACACACAACTGATTTAATTACTGCGGTGGCTGTATGTTAGCGTAACTTAAGTCACCTCAACTTTGTAGTGAAGACATGCCCTGAGTCTCAGAGTGCAGTGGGAAGGGGATGAAATTTTTAGAAAGGAAAGTTTAGGTTTATGATGATTCCTCACAGTGAGATCATTAAACTATGGACTAGTCTCTTAAGGGACGTGGTGCAAAGGTTATCGCTTGGCACTTGCAGAAGCAGACACGATAAAGCCCTGATCAACGGACTGTAGGGAACAGGCCTGCCCTGGCCAGGCAGAACTGAGCTAACAGGGAGGTGTGGGTTCCATCCTGCAATTACAGCACAATCATTGCCTGATACTGTTTCTACTGGCATTGGATTTCACTGCCACACAACCAGTCCTCTGGGGGCTCGGTTCTGAAGAAGGCAACTGGGAAGAACTCACTAATTAATTAAGGGCACCCACTTCGCCCCCTACAGGAATAAACCGAGAAAGGCCGGCTGGGTTACATGTCACAAAATCACTGAAAAGGAGTCTGATTGGTGGTGCATTTCCATGTCTCTGCCCCCAGCTGGGCACAGCGACGGAAGGGAAGTACTTGACTGCGAATTGAGAACCGCTTCAGAAACCCCTCAGCACATCTTTTCAACAGCCATCCTCTAGCCGAGTTCCTGGCGAGAGCTGCATGAAACCAGCCAAGCCACCAATCCCAGAGCAGGACACAGGGGATCAGGTCCCCTTCAATGCGCAGAAACCTCCTTTTTCACCCACAAAGGCGAGGGGAGTAATTGCACCCTCCTAGCTCAGCTGCCTGCAGGACTGGAAGAGAAGCCTGGAAATTAGCCAAGGACAAGGCCTGTTAGGGCCCTTGGTCCATCGCCCGCAGTGAATACAAATTGCACCGCCCGATAAAAGCATACGGTGCTGTGCCCACGGTCATGTGAACTGACTCCCTTTACTGGGAAACAAAAGCAACCCTCTAAAAGGCCTTTTCTTGCTCGGTGGGGGGAGTGGCACAAAGTGCCCCTGCAGCGAACACCACAAGGGCCAGAGTTTAGATGCATCTCCTCCTTCCCATTGACATTTGTGGTCGAGAGATTGCGCAGCTCCTCACAAAAGCCTCTCCATAGCCCACCTGCTGCGACAAACCCAGCTTCTCCCGCACCGCACCGCACCCCCCCGCTATTCCCAGCTGGCGGAGGGAGAAATAGCCTCTGCTGAGGAATGCTGCTCCCAGCAGGTAAGTGGGGCTCCGAGGACTGATATGACATATAAAAAAACATGAGGCACTTGGATCCCGTGGCAATCAGGGCCAGACAAGAAGGCAGATTAGCTACTATTATAAGGCTCCAAGAAGAATCCAAGACAGATACAGAGGAGGCGAAGAGGAGGAGGAGGAGGAGGAGTTTTGAAGGGGATCTAATTACCATGCCGTGATTTTTCAAAGAAAACAGAGCAGTTTTGACACAAGCTGGGGTTTGCAAAGTTCCCAAGGAAAGAGCGCTCTGAGCGAGGGAGGAGCAGCTCCTGCAGCATGCACAAAGAGGTGAACGCAAAGGGGCCCAGGTACCTGACCAGAGCTCCCGCCAGGTATAATGAAGCCTCACTCTGCATTTCTTCTGGTAGCACAGCAGCTTGTGCACGATCTGAATGCACCGCCTGGAACAGAGAGAGGACAGCAAGATTATCACTCACCACGAGACACGGCCGTGGCCATTTTAAACCCTTACGCAGCAGACCTTTCGCCTTCCAGGAAGGGACGAGCCAGCGGATGGCAGGGTGTCTCTCTTGGGGCAAGTTGAACCAAGCCCCTAGCTAGGAGGGCTCGCCTCACTCTCTCAGGCCCGCTGCCCTGAGGGAAGCAGGGCCACCTGGAGAGAGCCTCTTGCAGTGCAGCGTTCAAGCTCCCGGTGACTGAATGTGCTACAGAAACACTTTCAGAACAATGCCCGGGGCGCTCTTGTGTGGCTGATTTCTCAAATTTGGACAGTCTTCCTCATGGGGAGAGTCACTGCCCTGGCGTGAGGCGCCTGCAAGAGCCACGCGGCTCGCGCAACTGACAGGCTTTGCCAGAGTTCAGTGAGCTGGCAAGTTCCTGGAATCTGGGACCAGTTACAGGTGCAACAGACCGTATCAGCTCCACACACACACACACACACACACACACACACACACGACAGCATCACAAGCACACGCAGGTCCCTGCAAGGTCCCCAAGCAAAACTCAGGGGGCGTCCAGCTCACTGCCCGTGCTGACTAAGTGCCAGAGGCATCGCCTGCAGACGCTGCCAGCTCCAAAGCCGTAAGCGTGGCACTTGGCAGATCTACAGCATATCTAAGTCTTCCTACTGAACTCACAACCAGCGTGCCCGAGCCCCTCTGTGGCGCTTACTGGGCAAAGTCTGCAGGATCTCGAGAGAAAACAGTTGCATTCCTGTTTGGTAACTGTTCTTCTTCAAGATGCTTTGCACATGTCCATTCCACTTCAGGTGCACGTGCACCAAAGCCGGAGAACTTTCCCCATAGCGGTACCCGTCAGGGCGGTGCATGCACCCTCCACACACTTGTGCTGCTAGCCAAGGGCATACAGGGGCAGAATCACACTAGAAGCCAGAGTTTGCTGCCACTCTGATGCAGGGTGGCAGGAGGGTGGGTTGTGGAATGGACATAGAATCACAGGGTTAGAAGGGACCGCAAGGGTGATCTCCTCTAACCCCCGGCCCAAATGCAGGATTTGAGCAGCACAATACATGTGCAGTGTATCATGAAGCACAACAGTACTGAACAGGTATGTAACTATTTTTATCTCAGTGTCTGCACATGGCATAAGTAATTCCAGATGCAGGAAGGTACTGGAGTCTACCCATCAAGGAGTCCAACACCACTCTCCCAAATCTAGCATCCTCTCGTCAGGCCTGGGGGACAGCGTAATGAGGAGTGAATGTATGACCCAGATGCAGTCCTGCAATAGTCATTGATGGGTACGTGACCCAAGAAAGCAGCTGATGCAGCATGAGCTCTTGTAAAGTGTGCTAAAACTCTTTGAGGTAGAAAAACTTTAGCAATATCATAGCACAGATGAATGCAAGAGGAGACCCAGGAAGACATCCTCTGAAGTGACAGGTTGTCCTTTCATCCCGTCAGCACAGGAGACTGTTGGACGAGGAAATGCCCTGAAGTTCGTGCATAGATCCAATATTGCCTGAAACCGACCTCAAACCAGCCAGTCATCCAGATATGGGTGCCACCACGGTCATGCGCTTTGTGAAGACTCGAGGGGCTGATGGCAAGTCAAAGGGGGGAAGACCATAAACCAATAATGAAAATCTGCTACAACAAATTTTAGTAGGGCTGGATGGGTCTTCAGGAGGTCACCAAGTCCAGCCCCCTGTACTGAGGCAGGACCAAATGTACCTAGACCATGCCTAGCAGGTGTTTGTCCAACCTGTTCTTAAAAACCTCCAAAGAGGGGGATTTCACAACCTGCCTTAAGAACATATGAATGGCCCAGTATCCTGTCTTCCAACAGTGGCCAGTGCCAGGTGCCCCAGAGGGAATGAACAGAACAGGGAATCAAGTGATCCATCCCCTGTCGCCCATTCCCAGCTCCTGGCAAAGCCTTGGAAGTCTATTCTAGAGCTTAATTACCCTTATAGACCATTTTTTCCTAATACCCAACCTAAATCTCCCTTGCTGCAGATGAAGCTCATTCCTTGGCCTACGTTCAGAGGACTTGGAGAACAGGTGATCACTGTCCTCTTTATAGCAGCTGTTAACATATTCAAAGACTTATCAGGTCCCCCCTCAGACTTCATTTCTCAAGATTAAACATGCCCAGTTTTTTTAACCGTTCATCATAGGCCAGGTTTTCTAAATCTTTTATCCCTTTTGTTGCTCTCCTTTGGACTCTCTCCAATTTATCCACATTTTTCCTAACGTGTGGAGCCCAGAACTGGATACAATATCCCAACTGAGGCCTCACCTGTGCTGGGTAGAGCAGTTATTTACCTCACATTTCTTACATGAGACTCCTGTGAATACGCCCCAGAATATTAGCATTTTTGCAACTGCATCATATTGTTGACTCATATTCAATTTGTGTTCCACTGTAACCCCTGATCCTTTACAGCAGTGCTACCACCTAGCCCGTCGTTCCCTATTTTAGAGTTGTGCATTTGATTTTTCCTTCCTAAATGTAGTACTTTGTACTTGTCTTTACTGAATTTCATCTGGTTGATTTCAGACCAATTCTCTGATTTGTCAAGGTCATTTTGAATTCTAACCCTGTCCTCCGAAGTGCTTGCAACGCCTCCCAGTTTGGTGTCATCGCACATTTTAGAAGCATACTCTCCACTCAATTATCCAAGTCACTAATGAAAATATTGAATAGTACCAGACCCATGAATGACCCCTGCGGGCCCCCACTCGATATGCCCTGCCAGGAGTGAACCCTGGATAACCACTCTGGGTATGCTCTGTCAACCCACTGTGTAGTCATTTCATTTAGATCACATTTCCCCAGTTTGCTTATGAGAATGTCACGTGGGACTGTGCCAAAAGCCTTATTAAAAAAATCAAGAAATACCACGTCTACTGCTTCCCTCATATCCACTAGACCAGGAATGCTGCCAAAGGAGGAAATGAGGTTGGTTTCGCAGGATTTGGTCTTGACAAACCCACGTTACCTATTTTTTATAATCCTATTGTCCTCTAGGTGCTTACAAATTGATTGTTTAGTAATTTGTTCCAGTACTTTTCCAGGTATCAAAGTTAGGTTGACTGATTTATAATTCCCTGGGTCCTCTTTTTCCCTTTTTAAAAGATAACTACTATGTTTTCCCTTCTCCAGGCCTCAGGGACCTCACCTGTCCTCCATTAGAATTGCTAATGATTCTGAGCTTGCTTCTGAGATCTGTGGGCAGAACTTTCTCTTAGGGCCTGGAGTATAAATGCCCAAAGATTTTAGGGTTGCCCCAGAATCTCTAAGAGTGCAAATTTTCATCTGTTTTCCCCCCGAGAACAGATTCAGGCCCTCAAATGGCAAGTCCTCAATTGTTTGCTGGACTTCTGTTGGTATGCTCGATAACTGCAGCCAAAAAACCTAATGCCCAGTGATTCCTGTTGTCAACACTTGCGCTGCCAAGTCTGTCTTGTCCAATGCAGCCTGTAAAGATGGGCTTGACACCAGGTGGCTTTCATTTAGTAGCACTCTGGACTCCTCTTTAGCATCATCTGGCAGCTTGTCTGTAAACTGGAACACTGAGTCCCAGCTGGAATAATCCTAATGGGCTAAGAGGGCCTGTCGGATGGTTTGCAATCCTAAACTGCAGTCCTGAAGACAAATAAACCATTCTCCCAAATAAATCCAGCTTCTTTTGCATTTTTGTCCTGGCCTTGGTTTCTCATTCACAGCTGCCACTACCAAAGGTCTGGATGTGAATAAAAACACTCATGCCCCTGAGATGGAACTTGGGGCCTCTCCTTTGTTCTCTTGGCAGTGGGTGTCAGAGAAGAGGGAGTTTGCCAAAGAATTTTGGTGGTCTCTAATAGGCAGAATATCCACCAATCTGTGTGGATTATCCTGCACCAATTCACTCTGACTACCCGGGAGGTGGCTATCCTTTCCAGAAATTCCCAGACGATGATAAAATGTACCAGACCTGGGAAAGACTGTTCCAGAACAGTAGGGTCATGTGGTGATGATGGGGAAGTGTTGAGCAGAGGCACTAAAGTGTCGGTCTGCGCCACTGTTTGCTGAACGGCCCTAGCAGGAGGGTCAGAACCCAGAGGGATAAGATCCCTCAGTTGCTGGCTACTGGGTGTCAGTACCGAGACCAGTACCAGATGGAGAACAGCACCTTCCTGGGGATCTAGTAGAGCCGCGTCTAGGAGAAGATGACCTTGAGTCTGGAGGAACTCCCCATGGATTCCAGAAAGGCCACTGCTGTACATGACATGGTACCAAGGACGAACCTCACGGCATCCTACCTCTGCACTTGCTTCTGTCAGAGCCACACTACTTGGGTCTTGACCTGCATGAAGAGGAACGGGGAGACGCTCAAGACCTGTAATGAGATCTCAATATGTAAGACTCTGAGGAAGAGTCAGCATTCGAATGCCAAGGCAGCACAGTACCAGATGGAGTAGCTGGAGACCAACACCTGGACCAACAAGCAGTGGACGGTGCCAGAGGAAGCATCTGAGCCTTTCCTGCTGAAGGGACCATAGGTTTAGTCTGCTGCACAACAGAGCTTCCAGATGGTGTAGACAAAGGCTCAGTTCCAGACGGCGCTGAATGCGTAGGTGCCGAAGATCCCAACCAGGGCTTGCATGGCAGGAACAGTTGGTACCTGGACTTTGGCCTGCATCAGTGGAGTCCGGCACGGACAGGCACAAAAGGTCCCTGGCCGCTGCATAAACCTCAGAGATCGTTGGCACCGATATACCAGGGTGCATCACAGAGGAAGTTGATGCCATTGAAGGTCCCAGTAACGGAGTTGGCATAAGGTGCCACAATCAACGACTCTCTACTGCTAGAATGTGCTACCAGGGAGCACTTTAGCAGGAGCTGATTTAGCTCTAGCCTCGGTACCAGTCTTTTGGTGAAAGTCTGTAGGGGATGTAACCCTCGAAGAAGAGGCTCCTTCTGGCTAGAAGAGGCCAAAAATGCGGGATGGCGTCTGTTTTTATGCTGTACTGAAGAAGAAGAAGAATGGTGTCTTTGGCTCCCTTCAACGCCAGGACAGCCCCAAGTCTGGTGGCTTGCTCTGAGTCGAGTCCAAATTCCTGCATATCGTGCGGTGGGGTTCCCAATGCAGGTGCAAAGCTGCTTCCATCAGGGTGTCTCAACGTCAAACTTCCTCAACTATAGTCTTGGTCTCAGGGCCGCCCGGAGGGGGGGTGGGGGGGAAGGCAAGTGAGGCAATTTGCCCCAGGCCCCGGGCCCTGGCCCGGCGGCTGTCCAGGTCTTCCGCGGCATTTCGGCGGTGGGGGGCCCTTCAGTGCTGCCGAAGACGCGGAGCGACTGAAGGGCCCCCCGCTGCCAAAATGATGCCGAAGACCCGGACCGCCGCAGGGTGAGTACAAGCGCCGCAGCTCCCCCACTTTGCCCCAGGCCCCCTGAATCCTCTGGGCGGCCCTGCTTGGTCTTACCCCCCCAGAGATAGGGCACTGATGCCTCATGTGTCCTTCTCCCAAACATTTTAAGCATTGGGAGTGAGGCTCGCTGACTGGCCAGATTTGCTAGCGCCAGAACAGCGCTTCAATCCACGAGATACAGGCATGCCCCAGTCCAGAGCCAAAAACTCAAAGGAAAGGAAGCTAAAAACAAGGATTCTTTAGAAAACGAGTATTACTATCTAAACTACAGCTACACTGCCAGCTAAACTACCCCTCACCTTACAGATCTCAGACCGCTTTCTAAAGGGACAATGGGAAAGAATGTGAGAAGATCACATATGCGTTGACTACACACCACAGGCGGTGAGAAGGAACTGAGGGGTCAGGGCAGCCTGGCCCCTTTCTACCCTTGGCTGGCAGCACAAGCGTGCGGAGGGCGCATGCGTTGCCCCAGCAGGTCCCGTAGAGGACAAAGGTCTCCAGTGTCGGTTCCGGGCGCGCAGACACCGGAAGTGAAGGGATGTGTGCAGGCATTCAGAGGAGAAGTTTGCGACTAGAAACCCCTGGTGTTTGAACAGGAGCTCTTTGGCTCCCGGAGCGTGCAAGCCCCACCCAGTTAGTCTCTAGAGCAGGGGTCTCAAACTCAAATGACCACGAGGGCCACATGAGGACTAGTTCATTGGCCCGAGGGCCGCATTACTGACACCTCCCCTCGCCGCCCTCGGCCCCGCCCCACTCCACCCCTTCCATGAAGCCCCGCCCCTGCCCCGCCTCTTCCCTGCCCCCATTCCAACCCCTTCCCTGAAATCCCCACCCCAACTCTGCCCCCTCCCTGCCCCCAGGGGGTGCACGAGGGATGTAGGGTGTGGCGGGGGCTCAGGGCAGGGAGTTGGAGTGTGGGGTGCAGGAGGGGTGAGGGGTACAGCAGGGGGTCAGGGTGCAGCAGGGGGCTCAGGGCAGGGGGTTCAGCTGCAGGAGGAGTTCGGGGGGCAGGATCTGGCCCGGCGCGTACCGGGGGCAGGGCAGGCTCCCTGCCTGCCCGTCTGCCCTGCCCCTGCACCACTCCGGGAAGAGCTGGAACGTGGGGAAGGGGGGGGCGGAGGGGTGTGTGTTGCTGTTTCTTCAGGGCAGGGCCCCCAGCAGCTCCCATTGGCCGCGGTTCCCTGTTCCCGGCCAATGGGAGCTGCTGAGGGCGCTGCCTGAAGCAACAGCAACACACAGCCCCTCCACCCCCCCCCCCTTCCCCACATTCCAGCCTCTTCCCGGAGCGGCGCAGAGCAGGGCAGGTAGGAAGTCTGCCATGCTCCCGATGCACGTCCATCCGGAGCCGCTCTAGGTAAACACTGGGGGAGGGCGGGGGGGGCTGCGAGGGGCTCGCGGGCCACAGAAAATAACCCCGCGGGCCACGTGTTTGAGACCCCTGCTCTAGAGCCTTCCAGTTTCTGGACCCAAACTACTGGGCTAAAGGAATTTACACATTCAGACTATGGCTGCAGCATTCGTCATCTCCTTCAATCAGATACTTATTTAATGAGCTTAAGAACTACAACAGGGATGTCTGCGATCCTTCCAAGTGTCTATACCAGACTAATTGACTATGGAGCTTAAGAACTCTGCTGCTCTGCCTGCAGACTTCGCAATGTCCTAGACCCACAGCTCTCTGGATGGAGCAGTTTCCAAACCCTGCAGGCTTTATAAACTCCACAGAGACTTTGCAGAGCTCCCAGAAGTTCAAATATTCATAGTGACTAACTCCAGAATTAACTACCCAACATCTGGAGAATTGTCCTGGGCACCAGATCTCATTAAGGACAAAATTTAAAAAATACAAATTTGAACTTGCTAGACCAGGTTGATTTTAGCTTTCCAAATAACTTCAATGAGGAAAAATCCCGCTGTTCAAACTCTCCTCTCTTAAAGACGCCTTGTCTGATTAATAGCAACATTTCCTGGAAAGGTCTCTTGCACAAAGAGAGAGAGAGAGAGAGAGAGAGAGAGAAAGAACACACACACACCCCCCAGAAAGGAGCTCTTTCTGAAAAAAAGTTTTCTAACTGGAGAGGGAGGCTGTTCAAAACTGGGCTTAAACTAAAAACCGGCTACAAAAAAAACCCATGGTCCACACACATTTCATCAGCCACTGTTAGATGATCGTCTGCAGTACTAAGATGCGGCAGGAAGGGCTGAAATTCCTAGTTAGCGTGTAAACCCTAAACGTTAGCTGAACATGGCATTTGCTACGTACTTAACGTTGGACTCTATTTACAAAGGGAAAGGGAACCAAACGGAAGCAGCGAGCCAGGCTCGGTGTGTCCTCTGGGACAGTGTTGCTAGCACCGATGCTAGCAGCACGGGGTGATGTACAACGTCTATGCACAGTACCATTCCACCAATGTCTGTTTGCTGGGCCCAGTTCAGTCTTGGAGTACAGCTATGCAGGCAATGCCAAGGGGAAGCCGGATAAAAGCTAAACCATTTCTCTTACCCCTCTGAAATCAACAGCAGCTGATGGTCAGTGTTCCGGGGAACACCTTGGGACTGGAAGCTACAGGCTACAAACAGCAAGGCCCATTCAGTGGTGGAACCAAATGAGACAAGGAACACAGGGAGGGTGGATAAGAGTACCTAATCCTGTCCCTGGCCAAACACCCAATGCCCCTGGAGCCAGGCCTACCTAGTCCCAGATGGCACTGCATTAGGATTATGACCTGTGTCAGCTGCATTTTGGAGGCTGGCAGAGCATGTGCTGCAGATTTATAACACACATCCCCGATTATGGACCCACACTCACCCCCTAGGTCAAAGCAGTCTGAATTATTCTTAAGAATATTAATGTACCTTCCCCATAATAGCCCCACACAGTCACCTTCTAAATGTACTTGCCAGCTGATGCGGCACTGTTTGTGCATTCATAACATTCTTCTCGCCTGCAATAATTGTGTTTGCTGCAGGATGGTCTCAGATGGGAATTTAATGAGGGGCCTGTGTAAACACGCTGGAACCGATGGATACGGACGTCCACTGGTAGTTGCTGCTGCTTGCTATCTTTATTCATGTCTTTTTAAAAAGTGCTTTTACCTTGACTCGAGCTTCTTCTCCCCCCCCCGTATCTCAACAACTAATTCAGAATGATTTCTCAAGGAGCTGGTTGCTTTCTGTAGTGGCGGGATTGTTTGGGGCTAAGTAAATGTGTGACTAAGTTATTCCAGGTAAGAGCAACAGATTTGCCTTTATTCTGCGGTTTACGGGGCTGTCTCAGCCTGGGTGAAATTCACCACTGCGCATAGATGCAACAGAAGGCCAATGGACCATTTACGACCCACTTCAGCCGTGGATCATTGGCCAGGTGAAATAAGAGTGGGGCACAGACTATGTACTGGTCCCCTCTGCGCAGTGGTGAATTTCACCCTCATTGCACCAGAGGACGCTTCAGCGATGTTTGCAATTGACTCCCAATTGCCGGACTGGCTTCACGTCCCTGTTTTATCTGTCCTTGGTGTTTCGAAATTGGCTTTTTGTCTCCAGCTCCAGATTTGGCTTTGGTGGTTGGCACAATGTTTTGTGACAATTCTCCCCACTGTGCAGCTCTTTGTAGTTGATCAGGCAGATTAGGAAAGCTGTCTGAGAGGGGGAAATTCATTTCTTTGACAATTTCTTGGCACACTGAACATCTCAACAATATATGCTCAGACCTAGGAGCTTCTGGAAAGCCCCACCTGCCCGAAAAACGTTATTTTGGCCTGAGGTGCATTATGTGATTTCCCTGCCTGCCCCCCACCCCTCATTCCAGAGGATAAATTCACAGCCAGCCCTCAGTCACTTACACATACAGATCCATAGGAAACTCTTTCATCATGTGTGTTACGATGAACTCCACCATCAGATCTAGGAGACCGGGGAGGAAAATGACAAAATAAATGTAAAACTAGTTACAGTAAACACCTGGCAGACAACAACAACAAGCATATCCAACTATCCAGGCCCCCACTATGCCCCCAGACAGCAATCCTGGTTAGAAGCAAGAGAGAGAATTTACTAAGAGCTGTATCTGAATTAGGCATCTCTTCTGAAAGCCCAGGACAAAGCTACTGAGAGTTGCCTGGCATTTGAATGCGATGCGCTCCGAGACAGGCTTCCTCCACGCACTTTCCCCCCACTGTTTAAATAAAAAACACATCACTAATTTTGATGCATAGAATTGCGCTCGTATTTCAAACCTTGGCACCAGCAGGAAATACATTTTAGAACACTGTTGTCACCAGAGGCCAGATATGTTTTACAGCTTGGTTTTCCGAGACGATAACGTAGAGGACATCCATATAGCTACAGAATCGGCTCTGAAGCAAAGTAAATCCAGTCTTGCCTCAAGAATGACTGAAGTCTTCTACATACTACTCAGTTTTAATCTTGGTCAGTTTCACAAGGGGTACATTTAAGTGACCTCAGTGCTAGAACAGCAAGAGAGACAGGCAAAACAGCCCTCCAGCTAGTCACATTCAGCCCCGTTTGTCTGTTCCAGGCAGGACAGGTGCCCAGCAGTCACTTCCACCACCAAACATCTGTTTCTTTCCCATCCGCTTTTTCTCAGCTCAGTCACCCAGAGACTGCTCGTTCCCAGGCATCACCTTCCCCACCTCAACGTTTCAATGGACTAGCCAACGAACATTCCATTACTGACATTCGTTCAGCAATGGAAGCAAGGTGTCCAATGTCTTTTGGAAAACCTGACAGTGAATGTGGCTTTCCACAGATCTACAAGATCATAGAATCATAGACTATCAGGGTTGGAAGGGACCTCAGGAGGTATCTAGTCCAACCCCCTGCTCAAAGCAGGACCAATCCCCAGACAGATTTTTGCCCCAGATCCCTAAATGGCCCCCTCAAGGATTGAACTCACAACCCTGGGTTTAGCAGGCCAATGCTCAAACCACTGAGATATCCCTCCCGCAGCACGTTACATGGCACCGATCCTCCTACCTAATCTCACTAGAGGAAAGTGAGGGGGTGGGATGAAATGCACCCTGCTGAGAACTGAAATTCCTTGCACAGGTAATAGGTAGCCAGGAAACTCCCCCAAACGAAGCTGATTTCCACCTCGTCACAGGAGATGGGTCGATTCTGGAAGGTCCCACCCCAGCAATACTCACCTAGGACTGCACACACCAGGGGGCGGCAGGGCAGGTTCTTGTCTGCGGCTTTCTTCCTGTGTCTCATTGGCTTCAAACACACAAAGAAGAAAGGAAGTCAGCAGATGCCTGCGTGGCACCCAGCGCATTATCGCCTGCTTCCCATACAAATAAAACCACTGCCACAGGCTCGCCTGTAGTTTTGGGCTCTTCCATTTCTGCCACCTTGGCTCTACGGCTGTCGCACCAGGGCACAGAGGGTCCCCGCTCACCAGGGAGACAGCAGCTGGTGCTTTGGTTACTTTGATTCTGAGCTGTGTAACTGGAGGGCACTGTCGCACCAGGGCACAGTGCTCTCCCTTATGTTCCCCTGACCCAGAAGTTTGTTTTTCGCACTCTCAGTGACTAGCTCCTCCATCGGCTCTAAAAGATGATTCCCGTTCCATGCTTGCTGCTGAGAAAGAAGGGTTAACAGCTTGGGGCTACGCTTGCTTTAAAAACAAAGGGCTTGAGTCTGTCCTGGAGTGGTCACACCACCATCTCCCAGGCCGCCAATGGGGGAAAACGCCCCTGGAGAGCAATTCCAGTGGTGGAATGACCACCTCGCAGGTCGGAGGTGTGGAGCCTGCAGCCAAGTCCCACTGAGGGAGCATGCACAAATTCACAACATCCTCTGGGCTGCCTCTACAGGCTGGGCTCCTGTGGACCCTTGGATGCAAATGAAAGCTGCCTTCCTGCAGCAGAACCCTTGGGGCAAGACAGTGGTAAAAACACCACCCCCCCTACTTGAGGGGCGAATCACCCATCTGAAAGGGGGGTGAATTGAGCTCAAAGAAGTTGGGGTCCACTACAACCTGTACATCAATGTATCACATGGGGCCTAACATTTGCTGAAGCTTAAGGCAGATTGCTCCCCAGAATGCACTAACGCCTCCGGTCCCCCAGACCTCCCATTATCCTCTCCCTGGCTACCCTGGGCAGACGCAGCTCAAAAGCCAGCCCTCACCCAGCTCCTTGAGCGAGCCAGCAAGAAGCCAGGCTGCTTGCTCCCCAGCACAGCTCATTCCCTTGACGAGGAGTCTCGAGCCATGACGGTGTTTCCTCCCCACACCCCCACCAGCAGGGCTGGCTGGGTCCTCCCGTGCGCTGGCCCCAGGCGGGGTGTCTGTGACACAATACACAACCAGCTGAGGACCCAAAACCTTGGCTTCCGCCGCCCCAAGGAGAGAGGAAGGAACCTGCTGTGGAGGACTCACCATCCTGTGCAGGTTTACTCGAAAATTCACGTTGTCATCATGCAAAAAAGCATTAGCGTATTGATCCTATTGGAGAGAGCAAAGCCTGAGGTGAGAAACATCTACTGCAGCAACCCCCCTGCCAAAGCCCACGTGCCCCAGGGCAAAATTGGCAGCTGCAGGCAACTCAAGGGTTAGAAAGTTGCCCATCAGCAGGACGAGGCACTTGCCTGAGTCTTCTCTTCCCTGTTCCCCAGTTATGCCTCTAGTCAGACAACCCAAGCGACTCCACTTGCACAAACGCCTGCACCACAGTCGTTTATTTCCCATGCCTTTCTTTGCTCGCCCGCGTCGCGGACTCCACGTGCGACAGCGCCAAGCGCATTTTAATGTGGGCTGTAAAATGCCCAAGGAGGTTCTCCCGCCTGCCTCTTTCCTCGTCCTCATGACAGAGCGAAGAGGAAGGTTTATAGTGGCAGCTTGATGGACCCATCACGGCAGAAGTTATTGCAGCACAAGCTGCTAGTAGGTAGCGCAGCAGCTCCAATCCTCAGGCAAATCTCATTCCCAAATCCACACTAAATCAAACGGCGTTCCGTCTAATACACAGCCAAGTGTGGTCATAAATATCCTCTCCATTTAATACCAGGGTCAAACATGCCTTTGCTAGACACAGGCGATATTTCTCTTCTCCCTTTGTCTGCATGCCTTTCTGATGAGCTCAGGTGCTAAGAATAGCTAATTACTAGCATCTGTAATGAAATCAGAGTTCACTAGCTCTTCTGCAGCACCTTGAACAAATACTTGATGAACCATGACTTTAAAAGCAGAGCACTTGGCGCCGTAATGCTGACTTTGCTGCTCTGAAGCAGTGACACGCAGACCTCCGTGGTTTGGGAGCCAAATTAGCGATCAATATTATGCAAAAGAGCCACAGGAGTGGGACTTCATTTCATTTACTAGAGCGCTATTAGAACATAAGAACGGCCAGACTGGATCAGACCAAAGGTCTATCTAGCCCAGTCTCCTGTCTTCCGACTGTGGCCAATGCCAGGTGCCCCAGAGGGAACAAACAGGTAATCATCCAGTGGTCCACCATTGTACTATTCCTACTCCTATTTAAACAGTGTGACAGAGAAATATTTAGTTTATCTATATTATTCTTATCAGCTACAACTGGTTAATAACACAGTAAAAGCCGATTGGTTAATAATTACATCGCACAGTGTTTTCCTATCATGTGCTGCAAAGAGCCGCAGGAGACACATTAAAGAGCCACTTGCGAGCCTCAGTGAGAGGGTCACTGCTCTAAATGGAAGGTTTTTACTTGTGTGCAACCAAAACTCTTTTCCAGTGGGGACCTGACCCCTTGGCTCCCCACCTGAGCAGTCTGCCCAGCAGGCTGACAACACCCACCTCCTTCAAGGCAGGAGAGGGACAACGTGGTCCCCGTCTGTGGAGGCCATGGCCACTCCCTCCAATGCTAGCCCCTGATCCCTCTCAGGATGTGGGATGGCTGAAGAGCAGCACCATCTGCTTAGCATGAACAATGCAGAGTCAGGTGTCATCAGGGTCTGGAACAGCTCAAGGTGCCCCCTAGTGACCTAACACATGCGCTAAATGAAAGGGGAACAGGTCTGAGTTCAGCGTGCTCCCCATGTGTGACACAAGAAGCTGACGCTCCCTGAAATGAGGCAACACTCTGCTAGTTTAGGCTCAGTGCTAACAGTAGTAGTGCTGGACTTCACAGCAAAGGATTAAACCATCTCTAGCAGGGTCTCCATCTCCCAACCCCCCTGCAGTTCTCCAGTGCCCAAGCAACAGGAAGCGAGGGGAAGGGGCACCCGCGTGGAGCCAGGTTGCCACAGGAGACAGATGGCCGTGTGCTGATGAGATGGGGTCATGCACAAGACCTACCTCTGCTATGCACGTCAGGATAATCAGACAGAGCTTGCCGCTGTGGAGCCGGTGTTCGTCTGCAAATGAACAAAAACAAGCCTACGTGAGCCACTAGGCCTTGTTGTGCCGACAGGTCGGCGTGTGGACTCAGAGCAGAAAGACCCTCCTTGGTGGAAACAGGACAAGAGGCCGAGTATCAAACTTCACACACCTACTCACCCACCCTGGGAGAGTAAATAGTCTCACCGTGGCCCTAAAGCCATCACCCCAGCAGCCGGACCACTACACCCCACTGAGCTATCGGGAGTCTCCGCTAACAACGCAATGTCAGACTTGATCGCTCCCTCAGCACAGGCTCTCTCAGCAGTGTGATAGAATACACCCTGCAGTCACACCCTACTCACCAGTGTTATGATCTTGAGACAAAGTGTGCCTTGTAAGGTAACATTTGAAAACTCAATTTTTTGGTCAGTATTGTCCTGAGGAAATATGTGACAACACTGTATGTGAAGTGATAAGAGTCCCCTGTATGGTGTTATTAACACATGTTCCAAACCCCACAGCCCTGCTCCAACAGAAGTCAGCAAACAGGTCTGTCCTCGACAAAGGAACATGTGCTCTGCTTAACTTGCATTTAAGCAGTAAACAGAGTCATCAAGCAGGGAGGGAAACAAAGGAACCTCAACCAGGTGAAAAAAGGCAGCAGGGAACATCCTTCTGCATAGATTCCGTCTCCTAGTGCCCAACTAGAAATGTTTTTCAAGAGGGGCACTGAAACTATAAACAGGAGGAAAAAACACCCAACGGCACCCCTCTCTCCTCCTGCCCATCGTATTCACTGCACCTGAAGGAACACAGGAAGCATTCATTGGACTCTGGGGGAGGGGTCCTGACCTACAGGGTTCGGTCAGTAAGACTGCCGAAAGCACATGGTTAGAAATTTTGCTTGAATCTAGTCTAGTTTGTTAAATTAGGCATTAGTAAACATCTTGTCTTTATTTCCCTTGTAACCATTTCTGACTTTTATGCCTCATTACCTGTACTCATGTAAAATCTCTTTGTAATTAATAAACTTGTTTTACTGTTTTATCTAATCTAGCGTGTTTAAGCTGAAGGGTCTGAATCATTATAAACAGGCATATTATTCCCTTTAAGGAATAACAGACGTAAAATATTTTGTTCTCTCCAGGAGAGGGTTGGGCAGTGCAGGACATACATTGGGGGGGGGGGGGGGGGGGGGGGAATGGGGGGCGGGGGGGGTGTTGGGATCACCCTGCAGTATAATCAAGGCTGGTGAGAGCCAGAGTGTAACCCAAGTGTGGCTGGCAGACTGCAGTTACACACACGCACACACACACACACACACACACACACACACACGCACGCACGCTTGCATGCTAGGAGGCTGTCTGTAAGCAGCCTAGGTGGGAACTACTGCAGCAAGGCACTGAAAGGTGCCCAAGGGGGTGACACAGATGCTCATTAGTCTGGATTGCACCCTGGTACGTCAGGGAGGGGTCTCTCTCTGGCTCACCTGTTTGCCTTTCCCAAACATTCGGGATGCAGAGCTTCGCCCCTGGCCAACACTCCCGGTGAAAAGCCCTTCCTCGAGCACCACAACTGCCCTTCCATCAGCTCTCCAAGGGAGATCGGCTTTGTTGCTTACGCCAGCCGGTACATTACGCAGAAGACGGGCAGGGCAGTAGTGCACTGAGCGCAGTGCTGATAGACAAAGGCCTGAGCTCTATCCCCAGCAGTCACAGACTCAGGGGTGCCGAGAGTCTTGCCCCAGGTGCAGAATGATGGCTAGAAAGCCTGGGAGGGCTTATTTTTAATGTTAAGGGCTCCCCCACACCCACCACTTGTTTTTCACCTTAGAAATTCAGGCCCTGTCTGCCCTGGAAGACTCTGGCAGAGTTATCCGATCATAAATCTGAAGGAACTGATTGAGTGGGGAAGCAATTTTTATTCAAACTGTTTAAAATTCTGCTTTTATTTTGTTTTCCATTATCACTGATCGAATAATTGAGAACCACGGGGGAGAAAGGAATCCCCGTTCGGAGTCTATGCCCCGGCCTGCAAAGACAGCTCCCAAGCCACAGTTCTGAGACCTCCAACAAACCCTCCAGAACACCAGGGAAGACCAGACTGGACATTCTGTCTGGTTTTAAAGTAACACACAAGAAGAAAGAGATTTTGAAAACACAGGCCGCCTTCATACAGCAGAAAAGGGCGTTAAGCCCCACACACCCCAAAAGCCTTTGGTGACTGCATTCAGGACACTGCATACAAACATCCTGCACTGAGTTTGCAAGCAGATCTGACTCCGGACTGCTCACTCTGCTCTATATCAGTGCTGGGACATGTGATTATTAAAGGGAAAATAAGCCCCAGAGGGTGTGAATTTTAACCTGCTGTATTGAGTAAACGTAGGGGCGCACCTGGGGTGCAGCGGCATATTTCCCTACTGCAGCCAGACTGTTTTCAAAAGAAGGGAAAAGTTTCTCTCTTCAGGAAGGAGGAGCAGTGGCCTTCGGGAACTCCAATACACGAGAGCCTTGTTATCTTTCTATTGCAAGATCTCACGGCTTATTTCGAAGGTGCTGCTTCCACGTCTCTTCTCCAGGGATTAGTGTGTGGCAGGAACACTTTCAGCCTAAGTACTCATGCGTTCTCCTGCTCAGGTTGTGAATGGCTGGTCGTTTCTAGACACGAGCTATGGGCGAGGTGGGCTGCTATTCATAACAATCCTTTGCATCTTCCAGCAGAGGATCTGAAAGCCCTTTACAAACACCCAGTACAGGAGGGAAACATCCCAGCTCCCGTAGGATGTTCGTCAATCTGAGCCCCAGTTTACAAATGGTCCCTCTCAAGCCTCCTGTGACTATGGGGTCTGGCAGAGAGGGGTTAATTAGACGGAATTCTGATCGAATGGATGGGTTTTAAATTACACCTTCCAGGGCAGGGGTGGAACAACTGTGCGGGCCTGGAGTCAGAGCAAGTGGACATCACCCCGAGAGAGAAGTGATCCTGTAGCATCACTGGTTCTCTCCTTTCCCATCCCTCCATGGGATATTGGCCTTAAATGCTTCCTCTTCTCATCAAACGAATGGTCAAGGGAAGGTCACTTGGGAGCCCCTATTTACCCACTCAGAAAAGAGAACCAAGGGATACACCCAAAGAAATTAAAAGGCTCCACGTTTTAAATGATCAGGTTGTGGAGCTCATTGTCACAGGCCACTCTCATGGCAAAGAGCTTCACGGGATTAGCCACTGGGGCAGCCCACAGCAGCAAGCCTTCCAGCCTGGCGCACAGAGCCAGGCCCGCGCTAGCGGGTTCAAAATAGCCACGGGGACATTGCAGCTCGGGCTCTCGACGCCACCCTCCCGCCTGAGCCCAACACCTGCACAGCTATTCTGAGCACAAGCCCCGCAAGCCCAAATCCGGTGAGCCAGGCTGGGAAACGCACTGTGTGGGCTGCACAGACGTACCCTACACAAACCTCAAACATGGGTACCCAAGCTAGGGGGAAAACATATAAAGGGACACCAGCCTCCATCCATCAGGACAAACCAGCCATGGGCTGCCTGGGTTTAGGAAGAAATCCCCTCCACAGACGTATGTTGTACAGTGCTGAGTACTTAGTCAGCGCTCAAATAATACATAACAGCACTATTATTTGTTTCAGAGTAGCAGCCGTGTTAGTCTGTATCCGCAAAAAGAACAGGAGTACTTGTGGCACCTTAGAGACTAACAAATTTATTTGAGCATAAGCTTTCGTGGGCTACAACCCACTTCTGTAGCCCACGAAAGCTTATGCTCTAATAAATTTGTTAGTCTCTAAGGTGCCACAAGTACTCCTGTACTATTATTTGTGGGGATCTACTTATCTTCATCCAGTGTAAAACTGGACAGACAACAGCGCGTTTGCAACAGGCTGAAATTTGGCACAAAAAAGGTGTTACTGCACATGTGCAGTAACTGCACTCCAAAGTGTAAAAAGTCAGGAAACACAAAGCAAAGAGTGTAAACATACCACATGGCCCAGCAGCATCTAAATCTAACTACAACGGGGAATCACTGAAGCCCCCTTTACTAATTCAAGTGCCCCTCCTATCACCCATAGGTGCTGAAGGGCACACAACGTTTCACACCTGGAGCTGAGTTCGGATTCCTGTGTCAGTCCCTTACAGTTCTTAAAAATCCACCTCTGTGGGGTGTGAATTCTCCTCCCCTCCCATAGAGTTTGGAATTTGATCCGCTTATGCCTCCTAGAGAGGGCCTTGCTGAGACTCCCTCGGTTAATATGCACTACAATTTTCCCCTTCTATATTTGGCTTCCCTCCCTCCAGCACTAGGTCTCCCCAAGATCTACGTAATTACCACCTGGCAAGGAGAAATCAGTTCATTCTCTCAAGGTACAGAGCGTTCACAGGGAGACCAGGTAGCTTCTGTATGAGTTACGCTAACACCGCCCCACTGCCTGGACCCACGGCTCCCTCGACAATAGGATCTGGTTACCTTTTGTGTCCTGCATGACAATTGAGCTGTACTTTAAGAAGGTTATCAGCAGGTTGCTGGTCTGCACATCGGCATCCAAAGGCAGCTCTGCAGAGCTTATAACTGGAATAAAGCAGAAGAAACGCATTTATCCTCTGCATGTCACATACAATAAGCAAGGGGAGGATACTCAAGGAACTTGATTCTCAGACGTTAGGGTCTGGGTGTAATGAACACATTTGTACATAAGAACAGCCATACTTCATCAGACCAAAGTATCCTGTCTTCTGACTGTGGCCAATGCCAGGTGCCCCAGAGGGAATGAACAGAACAGGGCAGTTATTGAGTGATCCATCCCCTGTCACCCATTCCCAGCTTCTGGCAAACAGAGGCTAGGGACATCATCCCTGCCCATCCTGGCTAATAGCCATTGATGGACTTATCCTCCAGGAACTTATCTAGTTCTTTTTTGAACCCTGTTATAGTCTTGGCCTTCACAACATCCTCTGGCAAGGAGTTCCACTGGTTGACTGTGCATTGTGTGAAAAAATACTTCCTTTTGTTTGTTTTAAACCTGCTGCCTATTAATTTCATTGGGTGACCCCCTAGTTCTTGTGTTATGAGAAGGAGTAAATAACACTTCCTTATTTACTTTCTCCACACCAGTCATGATTTTATAGACCTCAATCATATCCGGCCCCCCCCCTTAGTCGTCCCTTTTCCAAGCTGAAAAGTCCCCATCTTTTTAAACTCTCCTCATATGGAAGCTGTCCCATGCCCCTAATCATTTTTGTCACCCTTTTCTGAACCTTTTCCAATATAATTTTTTTGAAATGGGGTAACTACATCTGCACGCAAAATTCAAGATATGGGCGTGCCGTGGATTTATATAGAGGCAATATGGTATTTTCTGTCTTATGATCTATCCCTTTCTTAATGATCCCAACATTCTGTTTGCTTTTTTGACTGCCGCTGCACAGTGAGTGGATGTTTTCAGAGAACTACCCACAATGACTCCAAGATCTCTTGCTGGAGTGGTAACAGCTAATTTAGACCCCATCATTGTGTATGTACAGTTGGGGTTATGTTTTCCAATGTGCATCACTTTGCATTTATCAACACTGTAGAGATCATCTGACCTCCCACTCCCCAGTCAGAGGTCTTGTGTCACAGTGAGTAGGGAACAGCTCCTTCCAGAGCCCACCGCTCCTGCTCCAAGCTCTGGCTAAGGGTCCCAGCTCTCCCCTCCTCCAGACCCCACAAGTGCAGATGACGCTCCTGCTTTGGCACTTCAGCGCCTACCAACCCCGGAGGCGACAGGTGACTAATTCCAGCAGTCTGTGCAGATGAGGCTTACATCGATTTCATTTGGAAAGGAACGTGCCCGGGAAAGGCCCTGCTGAGTTTCAATAATAGGATTTGAGCCCTTAAGAAACAACTGTGAAGAGGTAAGTGCCAATTGCATGCCAGGCTCCCTCCCTTTTCTCTCTGGGACATTGAAAACTGCCCCCTTCTCCTGAAGGAACAGTCCAGAGCTGAAAAGCTGCAGCACAGAGAGAGGTGCTGCGTGACCAAGGAGCTTTGCTGTAGGTCAACACAAAGATTTTTTTTTTAAATGCCCACCAATGTTTCCCAAACTAAAGCTTTACGGGCAGCAGCTCTACAGATTTACAGCAGGCAGAAGCCAAGGCGATCACGGTTTATGCTAGCGAAACTAAACAGCCGCATGGAGACATCTGCCCCTAGCTGCATCAGGCCGGGAGGGGGTGAGCATTTCTGACACAGACCTTGCTCCCGTCCCCCATGCCTCTGACACCTCAACACGAGACACGTCTGCAGTGTGCTCCGCAGGTGGCAGCCAGTTACCCGGCTAACTGCCCTCCCCTCAGGTCCCAGGCCCCAGTCACCTCGGTTTGGGGCTGGACTCAGGCGGTTCTCTTGCTCTGCAGCACCCTGTGATCAGCCATGCTCATCTCAGCAGGTCTGAGTGGCTACGTCTACGCTGCAGTCGGAGGTGCGATTCCCAGCGCAGGAAGACATGCGTGCGCTAGCTTGGATTGAGCTAGCATGCTACAAATAGCCGGGTGAGCAGTGAGCTGGCCACCCCAGTACAATCCCATTCGAGAGCCTAGGTACACACGAGGGTGGCTAGGCTCAGCTAGGCCGCCAGGGCCACACTGCTATTGGTAGTATGCTGCGCGGCCAGCACTGCCCCCAGGAGCAGTGACCAGCGGTTAGCACAGGGGCCAAACAGCCTGCTCCCAGCAAAGCATTATTTATCTAGAGCCAGGGCATTTCAGGTCTTAAACCAAGAGCTGCGGAAGACCCAACTAGCTTAAGCTGTCTCCACAGCGTCTGTCGGCCTGTCCCTCTGGGCAGCTCCTGGCAACTGACCATTCCCCGTCTCGCTCCTGAAAAGGGTTTAGTTAGTTCCTGCCTGGCAAAGCAGATGTGTCCTTTGGGGCTGGCGCCATTGCCCTGCAATTGCCCCCAGTGTTTGTTGGGAGGCTGCTTCCCTATTGCCCCTTATGCTGCTCTCCTGCTTTGCTCGTCCGACAGCTCCCCCCGAACGAAAGCACTATGCGTGCCCTTCCCCCGCACACGTAGCCAGGCTCTCTCGACAACCAGGGGCCATGTCTGTTTCGCAGCTCCACGGCCATCACAGCGGCTACCCCTTACATCAGCCGGGGAACCAACGCTGGTGCAGGACCTGGCAGCCTGTTTGCTAAGCCGCACACGATGACATTACCGCTCTGTGATCTGCACTGGCTGCCTGGGGGCTTCCAGCTGGAGTTCAAGGTGCTGTTTTAGACCAATTAAAGTCCTAAATAGCTTGAGACCTGCTTACCTGCGGGACCCCTTTTTTCAGCTCATACAGCCATAGACCTGGTCTCATTAGAGGCATGAGCTGGACCCACTTTTGGATGGGAGAAGGAGCTGCTAGCAGCTCCAAGGGGCGCTCGTCTCTGGAATCCACGCCCTCTTTTCCATCTGCCTGCAGAGCAAGCACTCAGCCTATCTACCCACCTGGCCTTTGGGGGAGAGAAAAGTAGCTGGAGCTTGCACGAGGATTTGGGGTGAGAAGAGGCTGCTGGTTTGATCCTTTAGGTGACTGTATTTTTAATTTATGTAAAATGCACTTGGAGGCTGGGACAGGAGCCTTTACATCAATAAATCTAAATAAATACACAGACCGCCTCTCCCTGTTCAAAGTGCCTGTTAAACCCCGCGGCGAGATAAGTAAGGGTTAGAGCTCGGAGGAGCAACCAGGCACGGAAGGGGGAAGGGACTTATCCAGAAATAGAACCCAGGCGCCCAGAGCCAAGGGCCTCTGCTCCAAGTACCGAACAGCAGAGCTTCTCTAGCGACTGTCCCCAAGCACTGCAGCACCCGGTCCTTAGGAGACCAGTGATCCGTGCCCAGCAACAGGGAACTGAACTCACGAGAAAGTTCCAGCCCCAATTCTGATGTCTGGCTCTGCGCCTCTAAGTCAGATACCTTCAGATATTTTCATTTTTAAAAGCCATCTAACATTCCAGTATGTGTAAGGCAGGAAATAAGGGGATCAAAACCGGCACTGACATGCAGAGGGGCCCAAACAGTAGTGGGGGTTACATGCAGCTCATGGAGGTCTATGTGCTCATCTCTAATACAAAGCTGCAGTCCACAGAGGTGACGGGGCCAAGCAGCCAATGGGGCCTGGCAGTTTGAATCAAACTGGAGTAGTGCAGGATGGGGCCTTCAGTTTCTGGGGGCTGCACTTCTGCAGGGTCTGCAAGCTGCTCCATTTAATGCAGAGGCTCCTGACATGTTGCTAACGTGACTCTCAAACTGCAAAGTCCATGCACCCCTCTGCTATGGGACTGGAAACTTTCTTACCCCCAACATTCTGAATTGCTCATGAAGATTTAGCCAAGGTCGGCAATATGCGTTCACATCCATAATGGCTCCTACCGGAGCCGCTATGATGTACGCTGTTGATGAATATTAAACAGTAAGCAAATCAGCATTTAGATACCATGGTGACAGGCACCTTAGATTTGTATATTACGGATGCACAGTTCACAGCAAACAAACAGTCTTATGAAAAAAAAAAATCACTCTGCAGAACCCAGCACTGCTGAACCCAGTTAACCCTACAGCTGTAGCTTTTTTATGAAGGCATAGGGTTTTATTTTGAAATGTTAAAGGGCTTAATTCACGTTACAGGCTAACAGCCGGAGGAATTTCAATGCGGAACACGAGCCTGTTTTTAAACCCAAGTTGCACAGAAGAGTGCCTGGAACCCATACATGGATTTTTCCATGCTTTGTATCTTGAAAATAGCTTGGCTTTTTTTTTTTTTTTTTTTTAAATGCACCAGAAAGAAAAAAAGCCATCCACTCTAAAGCTGAAATGTCTTGTGCTAACTCTAAGCCAAGAGCAAATTTTACAGCTGAATTGCAAATCCTGCAAAATGAGAGGAATTCTGACGTAGCTGGGGAGCAGCACAGTAATTTAACCAAACCTAGGCTCCAGCGCTTGGCGTCGCAGAGAGGCTGGATCAGAGATAAGACAACAGGGAATGTAAATGAAAAATGCCTCTCAACATGATCCCTGCAAGTTAAGATCAACTCCCTTTTCTTAAGCTTAATAACCCTCCAAGCAGTAGGGAGCCGCCAGTGAAGGCTGAGCGCAGTGTCTGTTCAAAGTGGGCTGACTTCTTTCGCTAAATGAAGAAAAAAAAAAAAGGAGCTAGTTGTAGGTAAGCACAATCCTGTCGGTTGTGTAATAAAGTGCGTGGGTGGATACATTAGCAACGAACAGTCTGAAAGGAAGCGTACGAAGCGCCTGGCCCGCTGCATCACACAAAACACATACACGGGGAGGCTCGAGACATCTTTTTTTTAAACTGAAGCTTTTGATATCCATGGTAACCAGGCAGAATTCATCCTTTTGGAGAAGAATAGTCGTCAGCCGGGATATCAAATGACCTGAACAGCAGATACAAGAGGGTAACCCATGCTGCTCTCACTTCAAGACATTGCCAAATTGCGCTCTGTTCAAACAGACTCCATTCTTCTGTGAACTGCTTTCTTCAGACACTGACGGTGTAGTGCTGCTGGATTTCGCAGAGTGGGTTAAGTCTACACGATCTCAGATAAAGAGCTGGTCTATACAGCTCTCGTATGCATTATGCACACATTAAAGTCTCTTGTTTAGAACCACCAGGCTCCCAGATCTCAGTTTAAGCCGTCATTTAAAAAGCCGGTCTGAAGAATGGGCAGAGGCAATAGAGAACTAGCTCCTGCTTCTCAAATAGCTTGGATTCAAATCCTAGGTTAATTTCCAGCTGGAAACAAGTTCATTAGTGACAAGTAGGCGCCCACTGTGACTAACTGCCTGGGAGATGAGCTCCACCGAAACCTCCTAAACATCAGACATGTCCATAAACAAAGCCCTTAAAAAAAAAACATTAATTGGGTGGCTGCATCCGTGTGGAGACACACTGGGACAGGAGGGCTGTGTCAGTCCCCTTCTAGCAAGATGTGGCTTTAGCTATGGCTTTGGGAAAGATGCCAGCAGTTCCTCTGGGCAGCGTACACAAGAGCAGAGAGTCGGTGTGATTCTTCTTCTAAGTAGCAGAAATAAAAAGCCATCGAACGTGTCATCTGGTTCTGCTTAACAAACCAGGCCTCCCAGGAAGACAGGAAATCTCTCTCCAGATAGAATGGGTTAGCTGCCACCTTGAAAAACTGCTTTGCCATTTATTTTATGGTTCATTTTAAATGCTAACCCCCAAAAGAGGATTAAACATCTCACCGTCTGAAGAAGGCGGAGTGGTCCCGAGTGGAGTGACTGGCGTTGTTGGAATTGGGCTTATCGGCACTGTCACCAACCCCATTTCTGGATGGCTCTGAAGCAAAAACACATGATCTCAAAACACACACATTTTATACACCACAGTAATGTGGAGCAACACCCACAAGGTGTATTACCCCAGATGAGACAGGCTGCAGATGTATTGGCAGACACCAGAGCTCAAGGCAGCAGGCTTTCAACCACCACCCTGAGCAGCATGGGGGGATAGATGGCCCAGCGGTTTGGGCACTAGCCTCGGAGTTGGGAGACGTGGGTTCAAATCTCTGCTCCACCACAACCTGCCTGTGCGACCATGGGCAAGTCACTTAGCCTCTCTGCATCCATTCCCCAAGCTGGGACATATGGGAGACCAGATGACCTGGTGGTCCCTGCTGGCCTTAATCCCTGTGACTGTGTGTGCAGTGGGGAAAGGAGCACTGCCCTGCCTCACAAGGGGTGAGAGGATTGTAAGGGACCCAGATACCACAGTGATGGGGAAAAGACACAAACCCATCCACTCCTCTTAGACCTTCTGGTCACTCCTCCCCAGGTGTTTTCAGAATGACCCTGGAATGTTTAATACCTGCCCTTCCAATCCTGCTCTGCCCTTTTAAAATGGGATTCTCATTTGTTTCTTGGGTTCCCATTTTAAGACAACGGCAATTGACTATGTTCCTGCCCCGCTGAAAAGCGCGAGGGTTCAATAGAAGACAGCACTATGGAAACATCATCGATCTGTTCTGCTTCCTTCAATTGCCTTTTCCCCCCAGCTCATCTTCACTAACTGCTCCAGGCCTAATTACTGCTTGAACCTGATTCGCAACAGGTGTCTGTTTATTTCAGTCAGCTGGTAGAACTGGGGAGATTGGACATGAGCAACCTATTCTGTTCTAATCCGGCTGTGACGTAATCAAGACAGTTTCATATCGTGTCTTACATACAGACGCATCTCACAATGCTTAATACAATGTGCGGTATACGAAGGATTTGAAAGTTAGGGACCGTGCTGGAGAACTACTAGACGGATGTAAACCCACACATTTTATGGGAAGCATGGGCACTTGCTACCACTCGAAGTCCAATCTAGGAAATATAGCTTTAAAATATATTTTCCATTGAAAATATGTTTTCTCCCATGGAATAAAACCAAGGGATTCCCCCCCCCCCCAAAAAATAATTCAGCTGTCAGCCAAGGTATATAGCGCCACCTAGCAGCAAGAGATTAGTATGAGCAGAGTACTAGGGGCTACAAGGACAATGTGGATCTAAGTTTAGCCATGCCCCATGCCATGCCTAGGTATTAGTGGTTGGAGATTCCTGCAATACTGGGGCAGGTAGAGAATGCGATTTGAGCCATACGTTTCTTCCGTTATTTTTGGGGAGCTTTAAGGCAAGTCATGCCCTACTTCGGACAAGGGTTATTGACAATCCACCCAATGGCTTCATTAGACTGGTACATCCCAGTGTGTGCTGGGCCTGTCTAGGGCTGCCTCCAACCACGGGCTGGTGGCACAACCAGACTCATTACTGTCTGCCCCCACCATGTTTTCTGGGTGTGCAAACCCACGGGGCATTCAGAGAATCAGCCTGAGCTTTCTGATCAAATCTACAAATGCATCCACTACTCTTCAGACATAAACCCGGCTTTTATTGTCCCGCTTCACAGACTGATACTGTTAGTTCTCAAGACAGGACAATTTACCTACAAAGAAGGTTAATTTCATCACATTCTCCACACAGGTTTGTACAGAAACTAGTGTTTGAAACAAGACTCTTCCAGTAGCTGTTTACTCTCTAAAACAAACTGCTGAACTGTGGTGCCACACAGGGGATCAGAGGTTAGATTCCTAACTTCCAGGCTAGCAGGGAACAGCCCACCCTCCCAGTGCTTTCTGATCAGACCCTCCAGCCAACCGCAGGGCAGCATTAACAGGGTTCAGAGGGAGTCACATCCAGCCCTCCCCAGACACAAAAATGGGTCAGGCTGACACGAGGCATCCCCCAGAAAACTTCTCCCAAAAACCTTTTTAATTCTTTTCTGTGGCGGGGTGGGAAATAAGAGGCATTGCATTTCTTAAGACACCCTGAATCTGGGCCCTAGCCTGCTTCTGGTCCTATCTGACTAGGAACTATAACGAAACCCCAAATGACCCAGGGAAAGAAAAGACGGACTGACTGATCTAACTGGTCTTCTCCAGCCCTGCCCTGGATTGGCTGTTGAAGCATTTTGGGGTTAAGCTTCCCCCCAACTCACAGACATGGAAAGGAAACACGTTGAAGTGGGCCCCACCTGTGCCAACACGGTGATGAAGTTCCGGTTTAAGTGAACGGCTTCGTAGAGGGCCAGAAGAATTGCCTCATTGGTTCTACAAGAGCAGCAGAGAAGCAGAGTTATGTTAAGGGCTGCCCTCCAGGGACAGCCACCAGAGCAAAGGACTTTCCGAAGTGACTCATGATTCGGTGAGCCCAGCCGGAAACACCTTCAAGGGGCCTGAGTTTCAGAAGCGGCGCACGCCCACCCTCTGAGAGCCGAGCGCTTTTTATTTAAGGTGTATTAGCTGGGCACCCCCCAATTACTAGTCACTTTTGAAGACCTTGGCTATGGTCTTGGACCCCCTCAACCTTCCACCGAAGGACTCGCCTTGGTCCTCACTCTCAAGCACTGCTTCCTCCTTAAAGTCCCTGCATTTGAGAGCACAGAGCAGCCAGCTGCCTCCACCATCCCCTATTTATGTTGGGCTGGGGATGGAGGAGCAGCTTTTTCCCTCCTGATTTGAAAGGAAAGCACTCCTTGGGGCAGGAGACCGTGTCCACCACTATGATCTCCAACACCAAACACAAGAGGGGTGCTCCATGAACAGTAATTCCCCTCCCACTCCCTACATCCAACACTCGCACACAGCGTTCCAGAATGCTCCCGACACAGCCAGCCCAGGGCTCCTACAGTCCCAGCCTCGCCCGTCGTTTGCAGTTGCAAGGTACAATTTTGGTTGCCGGGCCAGAGCGGACGTTGCTTCGGCTTGTTTTTCTACATTAAAATGGCCCCATAATGGAACCGCAGCAGGTGACATTTTGCAATTCAGAACTAGCAAGGTAAATTGCCGTTCCCTGTACGGATAATATCTGTGTACTTACTGGACGGAGATTTTCTCATCGGCATCGGCTATGAACATGCTGCCCACCTGAGGAAGGAAATAGTATTGCACAGCTTTATGAAGCACATTAGGAAAAGCCGTTGCCATTGCTTGCAGCTAGCAAGAGCAGGCCTGGACAGGACCTGAAAGCGGAAAGGCCTTGGCTGGCTTGCAGACGAGGAGCAGGACAAGGAAACTCCCACAGCTTCCTTCCCCAGGTGGCCATGAGCTGCCCTTGGAAGAAGCCTCCCCCAGGACACATCTCGTAGCTACAGCTAACCCCCGCTCAAATGACAAAAGATGATGACTGATTCCCAGAGCTGGATCTCTCGAGGGGCTCCCCATACAGCCACAGACAAAACACTGTAGGTTTATGGCAATGCATTTCCCATCGCATTGTGCCAGCAACACTGCTTTGGGTCCGGCAGCTCCTGCAGAAGAGCAGCCATTTATTTTTTTTATGACAACGGCTGTTTAAAAAAAAGTCGTGCAGCTTTTAAAAATGAAGATGGAGAAGAAAATATTTCTGATTCTCAGCCAAAAAAATACTTAGCTCCTTGCAAAGCACAGCCATATGATCTGTGGTGTCGTTTGCACACCTCACACCCCCGCCCAGAGCCTGATCCAAAGCTCACTGAAGTCAATGGAAAGACTCCTGCTGAATTCAGTGGATTTTGGATCAAGGCCTCACATAGTCCCATATACTTTATTTATCTTTTAAGTACTCAAAACATGCTCTTTCCTCACTCACCATATTGGTTAAGGCTGAGAAAAAGCCACTCTGGTGCTCCTCTTCCTTATCTTTGTACTGCCTGAACAAACAGGGAAACAGCAACAGAAAGTGGGGTGTTACACACGGAAACAGGGTTATTTTATCCAAATCCCTATACAACAGACGGGTCAGGTCAGGATAAGAGCTGGAGAGAGCGTCAACCTTCACGTTTACTTTTCAAGGAGCTTGTGAAGAGAGCTACAAAGGGAATTCAAATCTCTGTTACGGACAGCCCATGGATTAAGGTAGGGGAAGGAAACCTATGGCACATGTGCCGAAGGCGGCACGCGAGCTGATTTTCAGTGGCACTCACACTGCCCAGGTCCTGGCCACCGGTCCGGGGGGCTCTGCATTTTAATTTAATTTTACATGAAGCTTCTTAAACATTTTAAAAACCTTATTTACTTTACATACAACAATGATTTAGTTGTGAATTGGTCCTGCTTTGAGCAGGGGGTTGGACTAGATGACCTCCTGAGGTCCCTTCCAACCCTGATATTCTATGATTCTATAGTTTAAATTTAGTGCCTTGCATGGTATAGTTTAGTTCTATATTATAGACTTATAGAAAGAGACCTTCTAAAAACGTTAAAATGTATGACTGGCACGCGAAGCCTTACATTAGAGTGAATAAGTGAAGACTCGGCACCCCACTTCTGAAAGGTGGCTGACCCCTGGATTAAGGTATGCAGTGGTGGGGTAGCCCGGTTGGTCCCAGGATATTAGAGACACAAGGTGAGTGAGGAAGAAGCTCAGTGTAAGCTGGAAAGCTTGTCTCTCTCCCCCACAGAAGCCAGTCCAATAAAAGGTATTACCTTTCTCCCCCCCCCCCCCCTCGTCTTCTGTAGTAGGGGACAGTCTGGGGGCTAACAGGAAAGGGCAGCATTGTGTTCTGAGGCAAAGATCACACTGCTGCTCAGCCAAGACCCACCCAGTCTGGAGTGAGATGAGGGGGGGAGCTAGGGAAATCTGAAAGGCATGCTCCCAAATAGCTGAGACACTGAACTGCCAGGAAATAAGGCTCATTAAAACCCTAACTCATAAAAGAAAACTGTTTTCAGGCATTTGTTTGGACTTCGATATTAATTGACTATTTCACAGGCCCCAGCGGGGTCTGAGACCATCTGAGCTTACAATTACTTACAATGCGACAAGCGAGGGCAACAAACCAACAGCTTTTGGAGAGGAAAAGCAGGCTACAGGGAACAGAGATTGCACAGCTTTTCGGGAAGGCGTGGGGGCAACACAGTACAGGGATAGCTTTTATTTTTTACTTCACTATATGTAAATATAAATCTAATAACCATATTAAGGGATCTGTTGACTGACTTCTTGTGGATGTTGTCATAGACGTAGGTTTTCAGCAGCATTTGCAACACAAAAACAAAGCATTGGGCTGCTGCATGAGAACCTGAAAGTGAAACTATCTAATAAACGAACGCAAAAGTGACCCCGCACACTCACTTGTCCAGATGAACGAAATACAAAAAGTAAACCGCCTACACGGTGAAAAGCAAAGCAGAGGATACAAACTGACAGCATTTCTTACACCGGGGGTTATTCGGGAAGGAAATCCAGAATCACTAACCCCAAGGGTTCAAAAAACATGAGAGATTTTACAACCCGAGCATCTGGGGCTATTTTCTTGGCCTTCGGGCTCTACTCGCTTCACCTTTTCCACAACCACGAGGGCTAGAAAATTACTTTTCTGTGGTGTTTTTTGTTTTGTTTGGGGTTTTTTTGGTAACAAAAGCCAAGATTCTCATGTGCTCTCCCAATTCCAGCAGCTGGGGCTTTAAGAAAAACACCAAATATCCCAAGATCCAAAATCAAATCGTGAGAATGGGCCACTCTGGAAATCGGTTTTCACCACGTGGGCTGACAGTTTCCAGCCCTGGGGCACACAGAGAAGCATTTAATCTGAGTGGTCTAACCTTCAAAGCTCACAACTTCCGATGACTACAATGGGAGCTGCATGCGCTCAGTGCTTCTGAGCGTCCAGTCACTTTGATAGAGGTGCCGAATACTGGCCATTCCTTTTAACCCGGCACGGTCTACTGAACTCTCCTGCAACTGGGCACAGCTTTGGTCTGCTCCAGAGACAAGAGCAACGGGGCCACCGCTCAGCTACACCTGAGAGCAGCGGAGCACGCGACCAGCGCTCCAGCACAGTGAGCTCTCAACATCTGTTTAACGGGGTTAAGAGGACACTTCCCCAGGCGCAGATTATCCTCTCGCTTCCTACGGCTGGATTTCTGGCAGCTGGTCCTGGCCCCAGTCTGAGCCCGGGTACTGCTTTCGATGGACCCTGGTCTGATCCACTCCGGCAATTCCTGCACTCCCAGATAGTTTTGGTTGTTTCCGATGGGCTGTCAATGATTTTTCTGGCCCAGCGGCACTCAATGAATCATTCGTTTTCATGTCACAACGTGAGATTTTGCAGGTAACTCACAGAGACGGTGGTAGAAACATAGACTGCAGAGCTGTCTGGTTTTCCCTAAGGCCAGGCCTCTCTTGAAGTGCATCTGCCAGATTCCTGCTGGCAACAGCAGCAGTAACAGCCTCAGAGGGTTGAGGGCCTCAAAGCACAAGGCAGTTCCGGCATCTCCACCCGCACCAGGAGCGCCGTGCAATGGAGGAGCTGCCATAACAGAAAATGCTGGTGGAAGGGGACAGCAACTCCCCACTGGGTTGAAAACCAAGGAGCCGTTTCCCAAGGCGGATTTACCTGTTGTACTCGGACAATGCCTGGGCGATGACCAGTCCCATTCCCTGCAAGAATACAGAACAGCTTTACACTGCAATCCCATACCACAGAAAACCAAATGATACTGACTGGATGAAGCTTCTCCCCCACCCACATCCCAGGGTGCTACACACAATTTAGTGTGCTAAATACGGAGTCAAAGAGTTAAAAAGCCAGGGCCCTAGCCAGGGGTCAGCATGGATTAACACTAACCAGGTCTGGGAAAGTTAAACAGACGTTCCAGGGGAGAGAGATCTACTCCAAGGAGCTGCCAGCGTGAAAGCGTGCTCATCCACCAACCTCAGTCGAGTGGAGAGAGCCTTAAAAGCCAGCTGGTGTCAGAGCAAAGATAGATGCTAAGCCCCAGCTCACAGTGAAAGCCTCAGATACAGGCAGGCTTTAAAAATCCAACAGAGCCAGCTTAAAATCCATCGACCACCGTATAGACTGATGGGATACAGTCATGGCAGTTCAGTCTTATGAGCAGACAAAAGCCCGACACAGAAACAGGAAAGTCGAAATGAGCCTGGGTTCGCTTAAGGTTTCCTAATTCAACATTCCAGACATCATGACGGTTACAGTAACAGGTGGTAGGACAAACCATTGTACCAGACCTTCCGCACCTGCAAATGCAGCCTGAATTGGATATTTAAACAGCTTCCAAATCAACCACATAACCAGGAGGACAAAACATCATCTGTTAAAATTACATGAATCTGGGGCAATTCTGAGTCTGTATGGGACACAAGAAACAGGAGCTCAAGATCTTCGTAAATTACATGGCCGCTAACACTGAGAAACCCCTTCATCAGTAGATCTCAAAACCTAAATAAATCTCAGGGTAGCTCTGGGAATTATGTCTGATCTTCATTTTACAGCTGGAGAAACTGAGGCAGAGCTAGGTCAAATGACAGTGAGTCAGTGTCCAACAGAATAAGTCCTGGCTCCCAGTCACCTGCTCTTACCCCTAGACAACAAATCCCTCCCTGCACACGATTCAGAAGGAAGCTTTAATATCGGATATCCACTCGGCAACGTGAAGGAAAAGTAAGTGTCAATACAGAAGAACCAGGGGTTGGTCTCATTTCAATCACACTCCCGTGCTGGCAGACAGTAAGCTAAGTTGACACAGGATGGAGGGGATACAAACGGTATGTTTGTCCTACACCAGGCAGTAGTCTACACGCTGCACAGCTGATTCTATTACAGCGAGAAAGCGCCTAGGACTGCAAGAGCCACTTTGGGCAGCAAACCCCAAGGACACAGAGATGGCCGATTTTAGCATGTTCCTTTCTACCCGTCCAGGTCCTTATTCCAACGAAACATTGAATTGTTACTTGATCAGGAATCCATCTCTCCCCCCCACTCCTAGAAGTTGATTTAGTTGGGGTTGGTTTGAGCAGAGGGTTGGACTAGATGACCTGAGGTTCTTCCAACCCTAATCTTCTATGATTTTAAGTCTCAAAAGTGCTGCTAGCAGGGAGGCCAATCATGCTGATGCTCTCTGCTGTGGCACAATCCCGTCCCGGCTAGGTCAAGACACACAAGGACACAGAGCCCACGAGAAGGTTCCAAGGAGCTGGTTACTCACATTGAGTGTGGCCTCGTCATCTACAATAGAGAGTTTCACAATGTAGGGATTCACCGACTGTTAAACAAGAGAAGAAAGGAAAGTTTGGTCTCTGGTTAAAAAAAACCTACTGGCTAGTCAGCAAAGTTTCCACAGCTTCCCCTGGAGGTTTCTTCCCACTGCCCCCACCCACAATGCAACAGCAGCCATTCATTACATTTAAACCACTGGGCTTTGGTTCCCCTCCGTCTGCTCAGCCTCCCAAGGAATCGATCGTCTTTCTGGCTTTGCCCTCAGTGAGACAAGCCACCACTGGCTCAGCTACGCATTCAATATTATCTTTTATTACCAATTCTGATAGCTTGGTAAGCATCACGCAACCCTTCCATTACTGACACCTGGCACTATGCAGCAGGCCCAGGTAGTGGTGCAGGAGCTGAACATTACCACGGTCTGAGACTTGTGACTATGCCAAGAACTGCTTGAGTGAAGCACCAGGGAAGGCCTGATAGTGTTAAGGACCCATCTATCAGAAACTGCCAGAACTAGAGCTCAATCCTTCCTAGTTCAGACTGCTGAAAGCTTGGAATCCAAGGAGCATACAAATCGTCTGTACCAGATGACCGGAGGATGGCTAGCAGAATGCCAATTTTTAAAAAAGGCTCCAGAGGCAATCCTGGCAATTACAGGCCGGTAAGCCTGACTTCAGTACCAGGCAAATTGGCTGAAACTATAGATAAAACACAATATGTTGGGGAAGAGTCAACATGGTTTTTGTAAAGAGAAATCATGCCTCACCAATCTACTAGAATTCTTTGATGGGGGTCAAACAAAAATGTGGACACGGGGGATCCAGTGAATATAGCGTACTTCGACTTTCAGAAAACCTTTGCCAAGGTCCCTCACTAAAGGCTCTAAAGCAAAGTAAGGAGTCATGGGATAAGAGGAAAGATCCTCTCATGGATTGGTAACTGGTTAAAAGATAGAAAACTAAGGGCAGGAATAAATGGTCAGTTTTCACAATACAAAGAGGTAAATAGTGGTGTCCCCCAAAGATCTGTACTGAGACCAGTGCTGTTCAACATATTCATAAGTGATCTGGAAAAAGGGGTAAAACAGTGAGGGGGGCAAAGTTTGCAAATGATACAAAATTACTCCAAATAGTTAAGTCCAATGCAGACTGTGAAGAGTTACAAAGGAATCTCACAAAACTGGGTGACTGGACAACAAAATTGCAGATGAAATTCAATGAGGAAAAGTGCAAAGCAGTGCACTTTGAAAAACATAATACCAACTATATATACTCAAAATGATGGGGTCTAAATTAGCTGTTACCACTCAAGAGAGAGATCTTGGAGTCACTGTGGATAGTTCTCTGAAAACATCCACTCAATGTGCAGCGGGAGTCAAAAAAGCGACCAGAATGTTAGAAACCATTAGGAAAGGGATAGATCATAAAACAGAAAATAACACAATGCCACTGTATAAATCACTGGTACGCCAACATCTTGAATACTGCATGCAGTTCTGGCAGCCCCTCTCAAAAAAGATATATTAGAAATGGAAAAGGTACAGAGAAGGACAACAAAAATGATTAGGCGTATGGAACAGCTTCCATATGAGGAGAGATTTAAAAGATTGGGACTGTTAAGTTTGGAAAAGAGACAACTGAGGGGGGATATGATAGAGGTCTATAAAATCATGAGTGGTGTGGAGCAAGTGAATAGGGAAGTGTTATTTACCTCGTCACATAACACAAGAACCAGAGGTTACCCGAATAAATTAATAGGCAGCAGGTTTAAAACAAATACAAGGAAGTACTTCTACACATAATGCACAGTCAACCTGTGGAACTCGTTGCCAGGGGACGTTGTGAAGGCCAAAAGTATAACGGGGTTCAGAAAAGAATTAGATAAGTTCATGGAGGACAGGTCCATCAATGGCTATTAGCCCAGATAGTCAGGGATGCAACCCCATGCTCTGGGTGTCTCTAAGCCTCTGACTGTGAGAAACTGGGACTGCACAACAGGGGATGGATCACTTGATAACCGCCCTGTTCTGTTCATTCCCTCTGAAGCACCTGGCTCTGGCCGCTGTCGGAAGACAGGATCCTGGGCTAGATGGACCTTCGGCCTGGCCCAGTCTGGCCATTCTTATGTTCATCTGAACTCCCAGCTGAAGGAAATGTCCAGACTAAGCCCCTGTAGAGATGCCACTAATATTTTAAATAACATTTTTCATTAGTAAAATACGTTTGTTTATTCCAAGTTGTTTACCCCGTCAATGCAGAGACTAGCCAAGGCAATTTGGGACTGGCTCGAACAAACAAAAAAGGGGCAGGGGAAGGTTATAAACACCCAGCAAAGATCCTTCAGCTGCCGCGTCGATTTATCAAACATTTTATCACTGAGTTACCCAACTTTACAACTAGCTTGTCGGAGATGCGGTTCCTTGCTCAAGGTCACACAGTGAGTCAGGAACAGGGCAGGCAGAGCCCAGCCCCATCCCAAACTTTCAGCTTCGTGACAATTACATTTCCTCTTCAGTTACATTTAGGAGTTTAAACCCAGAGGAGATGGCATATCAGGACAGACCAATGGTCTGGGTAACCTGATATCCTGTCTCCAATAGTGTCCAGTACTATAGGTTTGATACAATGGCAGAAAACCCCCACAATGCACCTGACTGAGCAACACTACCTCATGGGAAAAGAATGGGGAAATTTCCTGACCCCAGCTTATGCCTTGAGGCTGGAGGAAAGAGCCCTTTGAGTAACTGCATATGCCATTCTTCATATAAATATAATCTTCAAAAACTAAATAGAGTCTTTGCTTTGGTAATATCCTGCAGCAGTGAGTTCCACCAGTTGCTGATTATATGCAGCTGACAACCATTTCCTTTTACCTTTCTTGAGTGTGCTAAGTTCAAGTGTTCTCTTGCTCTACTACTAGAAGGATGGGAAACAAGGAGTACAGTCTTCTCAATATCTAGTATCACTTTCTAGACCTCTGTCACCTCTCTCCTTATTCACACCCTTCCAAACTAGAGAGACCAAATCATTTTACCTTCTCCTCACAAGGGAGCCCCTTCTCGTGTGTCTAATTAATTTTCACTACCCTTCTGTGAGCTTCTCCTCTTACTGGAATGCCTTTAACAAGAGGAGGTGATCACAGACGCGCACACCCCCCCTGTTGGTTTATAAAATGGCGTTATTCTCTATTCCCTCACTCCCGTTTGTGAGGGCTGTCACAGCACACTGAGAAGACTATTTCCCTGAGCTGCCCACAGTCAATTACAGACCGGTCCCCTACTCGGAGATGTTACAACTCATTCTGAACCCACCCATGTATCGGACTCATACCAGTTCTTCCTTTTTGTGTGCATTAGCTCGCACTATGATCTATCTGAATTGACATCGAGTTGCCCAGGTATCCATTTACATTAGGCCCTCCTGGCATTCCTCGCTCACCGCTCTCATCTCTCCTCAGTTTCAGAGTGTCCTTTATTTTCTCCTGCAAGAGGCTTTTGCTAAAGTTTTAGGAGAGTAAATAAATTGCACCTGCCATTTTCCTATCTCCCCCTGTGGGTCCCAGCCTTAGAAGCTAGGTAGGAAGCATTCCTAGTAAGCTAGAAGTATTGAGAAGCCACTAGAACATCACTGGTGTAGTACCAGGAGGGCGGAGATAGATCTTCAGCCTCCAACTGCCTCTCCTGAGAGAAAACAGAAAAATACCGTATTATCCCAGCACTCCGGAGGAAGCTGATCTTTTCTAACCACGACCTTCACAGAAGCAGCATGGCAGCACTCACTCTATTCACCAGACAGGAGTTAGAGCCTCATTCCTGGAGATGACACACTCGAGGGACATCTCTTATAAGCTACCAAAGTCAATTACTGATAAATCACAGAGAAGCAGAAACAAGCACAGTCAGGGAACCGCACAAGGACAGCCCGGCTACGCGCTCAACGGAGCAGAACCCCCTCCATGAATGCCATGCAGCCAAGTGACCAAAACCATTCTGAATTCCTCCACAAGTGTAGCTGAGCTACTTAATAAACCAATGGAAACCAGAAATTCTTCACTAAGAAAACAAAGGAGAAATACAGGCTAAATACACAATCTCAACAATATTAGTTAGTCATACAAATGCAATCCAGATAGGGTGACCAGATGTCCCGATTTTATAGGGACAGTCCCAATTTTTGGGTCTTTTTCTTATATAGGCTCCTATTACCCCCATCCCCTGTCCCGATTTTTCACATTTGCTGTCTGGTCATCCTAAATCCAGAGTCCATTCATTTATGCATTCACTGCACAGTCGTGGTGGAATCACACAGCTGTACAGCCACCCCTGCAATTCACCCTCTCCCCGGCCAGAGGGTCTCGCTCTGCAGCCAGGCCTTCTAAGCAGGGAACTTTGGCCCGAGTGATGAGTGGGGGCAGAGCCATTCATCTCCCTAATGGCACTAGGGGGCAGAGTTTTAGAGCCTATCTCCCTCACTGATACACAGCCACCAAGTAACTGCTTCCACAGGGCAACAGAGAAAGGAGGAATGAGGGGAAAAAGGAGTCACCCAGACTGCTAAGTGGAGTCTCCAAGCTCCTCGGTGCAAGCAGGGGAGTGGAGGGAGAAGGTGTGTGTGACCTGTTTAAATGGAGCCTTGGCATCCCCCATGCCACTCTTCAGTCAGTTAGGCCAACAACTGGGGTTGGGGGAGCCGGACTCCTCAACCACGCTGAAAGCTCAGTGGCGAAGCTGATAGAGAGACCAAGATAGCCCAGGACTGGAGGCCTGAGAGAGGAAAAAGCAGAACCAACTGACTTCTTTTAGGCTGGGGATTGTGTGAGAGTTTTGCTGCTAACAACCAAAGGAACACTACCAGCTAATCAGACAAGCACAGGAACTGAAACAAACTGAGAAATAAACCCCCTTCAAATGTTTGACTCCCCTCAAAAACATTGACTCCCATGTCTTATAAGAAAATGTGAAGGGGAACTCATTCTTTCTAAACAGACCAATTTCAAATCATTCATATTTCTGATAGAGCTCCTTTCAAACAGCATGTCCTCCGACTTTCCTTTTCAAAAGATGTGATAACAGGTTTGCTGCTCCCTCCTTGCTAAAGAGTCTTTTTCAAGGAGAGATTGATTAGTTGGAATCAGTGAAACTCACCAGACACAACAAAATGCTGCCATGCACAGAGCCCTGCACAGATACAAAATCTGTATCCACATCAGATCTCCAGTCCACAAACATGGTCTGCAGATATCTGCAAATATAAAGCAGATATCCGCAGATTCCCATCCATCTGCGATCCTCAAAAATGGTCCACCGATATCTGCAGCGTTGCAAGGCTCTAGCCATGCAAACAGCAAACAATGCAATAGAGAAAAATATTTTAGCTAACATCTTTCAGTTCTCCTCATCTTAGGCAATGTCTGTAACTCTAGTAGGCACAACACTGCCAGGCAGAAATGTGATTCTTCAAGTCAATGTGGTTTTTTAAAGGGATATATCAACTTAAGTCACTGTTCCGTCTGAATTTCGTTTTTTCATCTCCTAACCTCACGAGTAACACTTCAGGTGGCTAGAAATAGTACAGATTAGAGAAAAAACATTATTCTCCCTCTCTGCCCAAGTTTATTTTCTACATTTGACAGGCCTGTGTATAGCTAGTTTCATTACCTCCCTTGTGTAGTCAATTATTTAATTTCCCCTGTTCATGTGGGTCTTTCACAAAGCAAAGAGAGTGAAATATTTCCTCTGAAATAAGAATGATTATAAAACTACCAGGAGTGACAGAGGGACTTGGTCAGGTACCATAACCTGGAACTATTTTAAACTCTGTTTCTGAACAGGACTAGATTTCAGGTTGAGGTTGTCCCTTTATAGTTCTGTATAAAGAACACACATCTCTTCGGTTCCTAGAACAGAAGCTAATCAGAGAACTGAGATATATAGTGCAGCTACACTCTTGGACAGGTATTCCCCATGGAGGTGTAAAGGAGACTAGAAAACAGCTCAGAAATCTGAAATAACATGTTCATACAAACACACTGGTGCTTTCTTTAGACACACACACAAAATCATAGGCAACTAATCAATTCTCAGCCCAATTAGATTTCCATAAGCAACTGGAACAACAATTTAGCAACCTAGGAGAGACAAAATAAAAGGGAACGGAGAGTCAGTAATACAGTCAAAGTGAAAAGAGACAGACGGGAATGCAAAGGAAAATAAGCCATGAAACAATCTGACATGCTGACAGCCAAGCACCAAACAATCCAAACTCTAAAAACGCCCACGTAAGGCAAGGGAAAGATGGCTAGTCTCCCTCACAACCAGGAGAACTGCTGCATTGTTACAGGCAGAGCTGGTAACACAGAAGGCTCCTGACACTACCCACGAGACGACCCTGCTTTCAGTTGCTTTTAACTTTGCCAAACTCTGTTTGGGCTGAAATTTTCCTTGCCGGATGTCTGCCTCGGGCTGATTAAAAAGAGAATAATGTCAGCAATTCATTAATTTTGGATGCCCAATTTGAGATGCCCAGGACCTGATTGTGCAGCGTACTTAGCATGGTGTGGCACTTTATAGCAGGGTTTTGGAGCGGAGCCCGGAGCCGCTCCAGAGC
>NW_020664446.1:1967509-1989690 GCF_002925995.2 Terrapene triunguis | reverse complement strand
CCGCTCCGGAGCGGCAGGGTTTTGCCCGGAGCTGGAGCGCAGAGCCGGAGCACAGCTCCAAAGCCCTGCTTTATATGTTCACAGCCCCCACCGACTTCAGCTGCGGCTGTGAGTGCTCAGCACTTCTGCAAATCAGACCCCTGGGGCTAAGTCAGGCACCCAGAAAACAATGAACAAACAGTTAGTGACCACTTGTGAAAAGTCTGGTTTCAGAACAGCCCAGCACTCACAGGAACTCAGGGGCAGGGACAGAATCCAGTTCTCCAGGGCAGCATTCGACTGCCTTCACCATGAGACCATCTTTTCTCGTCCTGCAACACTCTGCCTCATTCACTGCCACTTTCCAGTTTTTCCAACAAATGAAGCAGGGGTCCTACAGACAACGGTCTCCTCCACTACACACCCCTGATTCATGCCCAGAACAAGTCCATGGAAGAAAGAGACGGGGTCCTATGGAAGAAATAGTATGTGATCATGTAATTAAAGACTGTACGATAATGTATACACAAGGGGGCTGAATTCAGATTGCACAGACAAACAAATTCTGTCATCTCCAAGCTTCTGAGTGCTTTGCAAGCATATTATTCTTTTAATGAACAAAAGAACAGCCATACTGGGTCAGACCACAGGTCAACCTAGCCCAGTATCCTGTCTACTGAGAGTAGTCAATGCCAGGTGCCCCAGAGGGAATGAACAGAACAGGGAATCATCAAGTGATCCATCCCCTGTCACCCATTCCCAGCTTCTGGCAAACAGAGGCTAGGGACACCATCCCTGCCCATCCTAGCTAATAGCCACCGATGGACCTGTCCTCCATGAACTTATCTAGTTCTCTTTTGAACCCTGATATAGTGTTGGCCTTCACAACATCCTCTGGCAAGGAGTTCCCCAGGGTGAGTGTACGTTGTGTGAAGAAATACTTCCTTTTGTTTGTTTTAAACCTGCTGCCTATTAGTTTCATTGGGTGACCCCCTAGTTCTTGTGTTAGGAGAAGGAGTAAATAACACTTCCTTATTTACTTTCTCCACGCCAGTCATGATTTTATAGACCTCAATCATATCCCCCCTTAGTCGTCTCTTTTCCAAGCTGAAAAGTCCCAGTGTTATTAATCTCTCCTCATACAGAAGCTATTCCATACCCCCCATCATTTTTGTTGCCCTTTTCTGAACCTTTTCCAATTCCAATATATCTTTTTTTGAGATGGGGCAACCACATCTGCACGCAGTATTCGAGCTGTGGGCGTACCAGGGATTTATATGGAGGCAACATGTTTTTGTGTGTAATTTCCCATGGTTTTTAAAAAGCTGACTGAAAAAAACAAATTCCATAACACAGAACCACATAACCCCACATGGGTCAGAGCAGGACCACTGTCCTGTTCCATACAGGTTCTTAGCTCACCCTAATCTCTGCAATAACAGAGCACCTTCCAGCCATATCGCTTGATGTGCAGCTAACATCCGCCACCCATGGATGGTTCTCTCTCATTCTCTCCTGGGGGAAGAACTGTGTGTGCTGAGGAGTGCTTTGTTTCAGTGGGGTGGGATGTTAATGTCCATGCTGCTCTGTGTTTACATTAGAGGAGGCAAGCTGAAGACATGCCCCCTGATCTGGAAGTGGAAGGTGGTGGGAGGTGGCTGGTCCTTAGTTTCTGGGAGAGTTCATTCCATGGTCCTGGGCTGAGGCCCATGAAAACAACATCTTCTTATGGTAAAAGGTTCCAGTCTGCCTGAGGAGCGGGGCTGTGAACTACGGTCTTCAATGGGAGCATTAGGCTCTTTCAGACGTGCTAGGCCGGGGCATCCTGAGGTAAGGACCGAGATCTCAGCCTTGACTTTCTATTCCATGGGAAGCCAGTGCAGAGAGCAGAGGAGAAGTTTGATGTGCTCACAATAGCCCACGTTGCTGAGGAGATGCACTGCAGCACCTGGGCATATAGGGTTCTACAGACCACAGAGCTGGAACTTGTTGGCTCACAGCACAGATGTCCAGCACTTGTGCTACATGAATAACTGGTAGTAGTAGTAGGCGGTTATCCTCTAGGTGGAGGAGGAAAGACATTTTGCCAGTGGGATTCCTAGCCACTTGCTAGACAGCAGAGGAGTGTTCAGACTCAGGAATCCGTGATTTAATTCCATGGACTAGATGTGTGTGTTCTGATGGCTATAGAACCTTTTCTCCTTGATTCCCCAACACCGGCTATCCCTGTCTGCCCCCACTGCTCCTATCCATCCATCCATCCCCCCGCCCCCAACTCCTGTCTCTGCCCCCCGCCCTGCTCCTCACCCATCTGCCCTCCTCCTCGCTCCCTGTTCTCAGTTCTGGTGACTAGCACAATAGTGACCCCTGGCAGCCCGGAGAGCTATCGCAGGACGAATCCTGCTCAGGCCCTGCATCCCCGGGCTGCATCAAGCTCAGGTGCTCTGCGGGGATGGTCAGGAGCGATGAGGGGTTGGAGCACACTCAGTGCAGACAGAATCTTTGGAGACTTTAGCTGCCACTAACAAACCTCTGCTGAGAATGTGCAAATATAGAGATTTTCAGAGGCTTATAAATTGGTCAGATGCGGGCAGAGCTTCATGGAGATGGTGAAAGGCACCACAGCCACCCACAGCCACATTTCAATTCCTGCTCTAAAGCACAGGGCCGCTTCTCAACAGAACAATTATGGGAACTGTTTTAAACGAGCAAAACAACCTATTTTTCCCTAACGTTGTGTAGGAAATGGCTGAATCCTTAAAAAAAATAAATTCAGCCTGAGGCAGACACCCAGCCTGGAAACAGTTACAGTTTATAACTGGCAAAGCTATAAACAACTGAAAACATGATCTGATAATAGAAAGTGCTCAGCACCCTTAATTATAGGCATCACTATCTGCACCATGTGGAACAAAGCTGATTCACGCTGCCAGCTTTAAGTGATCAAGCTTTACTTCTGTGCTGCTGGTGTTGATGTTGCATTGTATTACACGGAATTTTAAGGCAAAACAGAAGACTATCACAATTTGACACTTTCAGTAAACACTGACTCATCAACCTTTGTGTCCCAGCCAAATTCTAACATGAGAAATTGCCTAAATCCCCCCTGCATTTCATTTAGATACGTCATTCTTCCTCTGCGTATGATTAGCCCCTAGCATATTGTGAACAGTACAGCAATATGAACATACACGAGGAAACCTTAATATATATCCTCTCTTCCTCAGTCAGGAATGAGGTCAGATAGAAACATGTCTCATGATTAGTGCAACTCTTATGAGTCCAGAACTCATGTTTCCAAACAATTAAATTCAAAATCCCGACATTGAGGAAAACTCTTAAGACAGACAATTATAATATCATGCCTCATGTAAAGAGACACTGACATTTCACATGTATTTTAACATTTCTTCCCTTTTCTCTCTTAAGAATAAGATCAGCAGAAAAAAAACTTTGTAGAAACACAAGCAGATTACTAAATACAACATCCCAGCTTGGAAAAGGAAAGGAGAATTATGTTTCTTGAGAAGGCGGCAATTAGAGAGACGCAGAGCCACATTTCTCATTCTCCTAAGGAGTTGTAGGCTGTGACATTTCAGCTCATCCTCTAGTCACATGACCGACATCTCTCCGGAGAGTTCTAAAATCTTTTGACTTGATAGTCAGCTCCAAATCACATGTCCGGGGTCTGAAACCTGAGGCAACTCTATAACAACTTACTTCTCTTTAGAGAAAATATATTTTACACACACGCGCGCTACACATTAACGATTCTTTCAAGAGGACTTCTTGCAAATCAAAGTAAAGTATTTCCATAGATAAAGTGCAAATCCCCTGAACAGCTCTCCTTTGTACTTGTATATAAATAACTGTTTGAACACCTGCACCTTTGAATAGACATGTACATGTAAAAGAAACATATATAAACAGATATATAAACATATATAAACAGAACAAAAATGGGATGGGGAAATTGCTGACATGTTCTCTGCCAATGAGCGTGCAGATGTTGTGCCCAGTGCCTGTAACTGTCCGTTTTTACCTTGCTAAACGTTTCAATGCCTATTTCTAAAAATGATCTGGATGGCAGCACCGCAGCTCGTGCAGAACCTTACAACAGCAGGCCAGTGCGGACTCACGCAATAGAGAGCCCACCTGCTGATAGGGAACAGATTTTAGTCTCACAGCACCAAGGGCTGTTCTCTAAGCAGCGAATAAAAGGAGGGCTTAAGGAGGTCTCAAGCTGCCGGCGCAGTGGTTGGCCTTTCCAAGTGTATTTTAGCACTCACCAAGGGCTCGCATCTCAAGGACAAACTGGCTGAAGAAAGACATCAGCATCACGAAATGGCTCTCTGCACCCAACACCTACCTCATACTTTCTGTAGTTAACTAGCAAAGCAAGAAGGACAACAGCATCATAACCATGCTCCCTGCGACTAGGTGGGTTGGACAGAATCTGAAACGAGAAGCGGGAATGAATCATGTTACCCAGTAGTTGACTATGAAACATAGCTAGTTTCCCAAAGAAGCAAGGCCAAGCAGAACAATATGTAACATATCAGCATATTATGTGCTAAGTGACGTAAGAGTAGGGCCCTACCAAATTCACAGCCGTGAAAAACCGTCACAGATGATGAAATCTGGTCTCCCCTGTGAAATCTGGCTATTGTAGGGGCGTCCCAGTATTGCTACCCTTACTTCGGCACTGCCTTCAGACCTGGGCAGCTGGAGAGTGGTGGCTGCTGGTCAAGCACCTAGCTCAGAAAGCAGTGCCACCACCAGCATCAGTGCAGAAGTAAGGGTGGCATGGTATTATATTGCCACCCTTACACCTTCACTGCTGCTGGTGGGGTGCTGCCTTCAGAGCTGGGTTCCTGGCCAGCAGCCGAAGCTCTCCAGCCACCCAGCTCTGAAGGCAGTGTCGAAGTAAGGGTAGCAATACTGGGACCCCCATACAATAGCCTTGCAACCCCCTGCCTGACCCTCTTTTGGGTGAGGACCCGCACGGTTACAACACTGTGAAATTTAAGATTTAAATATCTGAAACCATGAAATTGAAGATTTTTTAAATGCTATGACTGTGAAATTTACCAAAATGGACCGTGAATTTGGTAAGGATTTAAAATGGTCTGTATGAGATTTAAAATAGTGAATTGCAATGCTTATAAGAAACCAAAGAGAGCCAGTTATGTAGCACAGGCTTACAGAGAGCAAAATGTCCCAGCCACGGCATCACCCAGCACTGCATGAGACAGTATCTCAGTGTATTGCCAGTATACACTCAAATACTTCTCCTAAAAAGCATACCATATCAAAGGGGAGAAAATCACTGGAAATACCCAGGCTGACTGTCATAATAAGTTCCTCTAGTCTAGAAATCCTCCGTGAAATTAGACCCACAGAGCTATTCACCTGCTTTCTAAGCATAAAAGGCACAAGTGTAACAATCTTAAAAGCCCAACAGTGACTGAAACCAACAGCCTGGAGTAAGGAGGCGGCAGCATTATAAAAATCTACCGCCGAGCTAGGAGTAAGAGGTTGACACGTAACACCAGCGAGCCTCTATTGTATTTAAAGCACTGAACAGTAAATGTACGGATGAAAGTTTGGCACTACGGGAAAAGACCTAACCAGCCAGAGATGAGAAACACTTACCTGTAAAATAGCTTCAAATATACTGTTAATCATCACATATTCCAGGATTGTGTTCTGGCTGATGTTGTCTGTCACCTGGAAGCAATCAAAGGCTTTTTAAAATGATGACTGAAACTCCATAATCTCTAATGTACTGTAACTGCCTCCGGTGTGCACGGAAACAGGCACGTTCCCCTACTGAACCACCAGGTAGGACTAGAGCAGAGCAGAGTGGGAATAGCTGTGCACGCTCACCCTCCTCCCAGCACCCCGACTCCTTTCCTGTGTGCCCCCCAATCACTACATCTGCCAGGAGCGTCTCAGACTCTGTGCAACGCAGGAAACTTCCACGCTGCTGTGTGTAACTCTCAGTCCCAGGGACAGACCAACTTCCTTATATACTCATCACACAACAACAGACAGAATAACACTCCCAGCCCCAGGCCCCTTGGCCCCCAAGGGTGGAAACGACTGAGCTGGCCCGGAATCATCCCAGAACCCGTCGAAGAGCACATCTGTGCCTCAGGACGGGCCAGCCCTTCGCTAGCCAGCAGCCCTTCCAAACCCACGGGCCGCCACCCGGGGCTCTTTAACGTAGCTGCTCTCCAAGGCAACAATTCTGGAAATGACACATGGCCATAAAGACACTGATCAACTGACACTGCAATGTCAGCGCGGGAAGTAAGATCATTCTGGAGGCAGCACTTCCAGCAACCGTACCCTGTACCACACTTTGTCCTCTGCACTCCCAGATCCCTCCGTCCTCCTGCCCCAGGGGCACTTTGGTCAGTTCGCCGGCACTCCTGCCCTTCGAGGTTTCTAAGCGAAACGTCAGTTTTGTGTTATTTACCGTTACCAAGCAGAGAAGCAGCTTCAGACACAAACTCTTCAGGCTTTCGGAGCCTTCTGCACAAAGCAGCGAGTCCAAGCTCTCCATCAGATTCTGAGGAAGGACGTAGTCACAATCAGCCTTGGCGGCCTGAATCCATCAGGTTACGTATAGCACGCCAGTCTGGCTACCAAACGCGGACCACCACTAAAATCCCTCCCTCAGCCTTGTCAGGAGTCAGGGAGGAACTGGTACCAGCCAAAATCTAGGTCACATGTGACGTTAACTTGCTGGATCACGTTAGTCCTTACAGCACATTTGCCCAGTTATCCCACCACCCCACTGGAGCTGTTCCACAGCTAACCATCAAATCTCATCATTCATAGAAGGGTTACTCCATAACTGTGACACAAAAAGCCTTATTAAACTGTCCCCTTCCATCACCCCCATGGCAGGAGGTGGCACTCAAAAGCAGCGTCTGTTCCAACAGCTCATCCCCTGAAGAGCCACCCCACCTTGTAACTGATTTACAGATCAGACGCCAGCATGGACAGAGGCATTCTGACCTCTGACTGCTATAAACCGGACATGTGTACGTGAGCAGTCTAGCAGCAGGACAGAGTTTGCCTGTGGATAGTTAACACTGCTCAAGCAACTACACTCACTGGTAAAAGATTCAAAGGTCAGACGCTGGCTGAGTTTACACTGTATAAGTTCCCACCTGCCCAGCTGTATTGAGGGAAATCGGAGCACCAAAAAGATTGCTACCTTCAGCAGCTGGACTTGATACTGGGGTAACTGGGTGGAATTTTCCAGCCTGTGTTATATAGCAGGTCAGACCAGATAATCTAACAGTCCCTTCTAGCCTTAAATTCTATTCATGACAATCTAGGAATCGACACCATGGAGTGAAAGGAAAGGCACAACCTCCCTCCATCATTACGTTAGATATGTAATGAATTACAAGCGCCCTTGTGCTGGGCCTTCGGCAGGCAGAATACACCAGGGCAGCTACATTTAATAATTCACTGTAGTGTTCACACACGTGCATGCGCTTCTTTGTAACGGCAACCGTCTACAGAGGACATCCCTGTAGGATAGAGCTGGCGAGCAGCATGCGGCTCCTCTGATGCCAGAGCCCTTACCTTCATGCACAGCTCTGCTTTGTCAAAGCCCATGAGCATGTTGATGATGTCAAACCCAGAGGTGGATTTGTTCTTCTGATGGACGCCGCGAATCAACGCACATAACGTCTGTGAAGGAAAGAGGGAAGGAAGCAGCTGAGCACAGGATGTCTCTAACCTTCAAACGAATAAATAATAAAAGCTACCAGTGAGTGGCCACTGCCTCTCAGCCACACTAAAGAAACTAGCACAAGGTGCTTGACAGTATCAATAAACTGCCCCACTCACACGGGCTCCCTAGCCATCAGCTCTGGTACCTGTAACGCATTGACTACTCGGATTGGGTGCTCTTCTCCCAAGGCCTGGATGCAGTGTTGGAACAAACAGTTAATGTTATCTTTTATCTTCATTAACTCTTCTCCATCCAGAGACTCCAGCTTGCTTTCTAGATACTCCAGGTTCACCTGTCAGGTCAAGGAATGAAGGAAAAACCAATTAATGCATTTCACCCAGCTGCTGAAAGGAAGTGGAGACCCCCAGGTGGGCAAGTCCCTGCCACATCCCAGGGCAAACAAGCAAAGGCGAATCAAAAGATAAGAGGATGGCTTTCAACTCTTATGGTACCTTCATGAGGAAAAGCTCCTCCCAGAACCGAGGGCTGCATTTACTGGGATCCTCCGTCTGAAAGAGAAAGGAGACCCCGTGAGAACAAATAGTACAGCTAGGAGAAAGGCTAAGCACACCGACAGAACATCAGTGTAAATAGTTCAGACTCCGGAAGACAAGGTTACTCACCTGTCACTGGAGTTCTCGAAGTACAATATATTGCCAATGCAGATTCCCAAAAGCGAGATTTGCAGAAACAATTCTCGCCTGAGAAGCTTTCGTTCTTGTCTCCCAGAAATATTCTCTCCCCCAAACCGAAAAGGAGAAGGTTCCTCACAGCTCCTCACTATGGAGTCCCTTCCTCCTACTGCACTGGCTCCCCTGGCCTGCCGCTCCCTTTCCTAACTTCATGGGCACCGCATTCTACATCCCCCGGGGAACGCCACTCAGTGAAACTGAAGGAGGCAGCAGAGGAAGGCATGTCATCTGAGACAGTTATGGGACAGCCTGGCTTTGATAGACACGCGTCCTGTCTCATGGAGAAGAATCCGACATATGGAGCTCTCTCAGCAAACCAAAGGGACAAAAGGAAAAGGGGCCCAGTCCTTACCATGAAGATCTCATCGTACATTAGCACAACTTTCTCTTTCAATGGTTTCTTGGAGGCTGAAGATTTCCAGAGCAGTCCGCCTTTCTTCTCTGCTTGGGCCATGGTGTACAGCCTAGACGTAAGAACAGAGACCAAACTACTGAGAACGCAGGAGGCGGCAGCATATTGCCACAGCACCTAGGAACTGTAGTCACGGCCGGGACCCCATTGTGCTAGGTACTATCCAAACAAAGAGATGGTCCCTGCATGGATTTTTTCCCAAAGTGTTCTGTCTGCCATAGCCCTGATATCTCTGTACCCTAGAGTAACATATTAACAGCCACTAACATGCAGGAAGTGGGGGGGTTAATTGCCACACCAGACACTGAATCAGACCAACCGTCCAGCTAGCCAGATCCTATTTCCGTTTCCAGCACCAGATTGCTTCAGAGGAAGGTGCAACAAACCCCGCAGAATAGATATGGAATAGCCTGCTTACAGGGAAAGTTGCGTCCTAACCCATCAGTCAGTGGTTGGTTTGTGGCCTGGGGCAGGAGAGCTTATGTACCTTCCAACTTTTTGTTTTTTGTTTTTTTTAAAGAAGTCCTTACTATAATCTTGCTAAACGCTTGGTCTCAGTGACATCTTATGGCAATCGGTTCCACAGACTGTGCGAAAAAGTCATTCCTTTTATCGGATTTAAACCTGCTGCCTACCAATTTGCTTCAATATCCCTTTGTTCTTATGTTGGGAGAAGGAAAGCAAAGAAGTGCTGATCAACCTGCTCTACGGCATGTATTATTTTGTATTTCTTCCCTGGAAAAGTGGGTGGCAAACATTATAGTGCATTACTCCGCTGAGATCCTGACCAAAATCCAATGCAAAATGCTCGCCCATTTGTGCAAGGGCTGCAAGGATTTGCCCCCCATATCAAATGCTAGTGTATTCAGGATTTGTCACTGGGTCATTGGGGCTTCACAGAAGCACACAGTTCTGCCCCAAGAGGCCCAATTACAGGATCGGGGCCTAAGTTTCTAATGAGCTGTTAGGAAAGAGACAGTGCTGTGAATGGAAATTCTCTCCTTGTACCCAGAAGCTAGGCAGGTTGCAAGATGCCTGACAACTGATGGTCACAAATACCTAACAACATTAAGTATTAGAGTGGACCCTTTCTCAGAGCAAAAGGAATTTATTTTCCAAAATTATAACAAGGTCTCTATAACCCAGGAACCTCTTGTGCCAAAGCAGTATTCTTGCCAGCAAGTTAAAGAAGTATGGATTGGATGAATGGACTCTAAGGTGGACAGAAAGCTGGCTAGATCGTCAGGCTCAACAGGTAGCGATCAACGGCTCAATGTCTAGTTGGCAGCCGGTATCAAGCAGAGTCCACCCTCAGCAAGTTCGCGGATGACACTAAGCTGGGGGGAGAGGTAGATACGCTGGAGGGTAGGGATAGGGTCCAGAGTGACCTAGACAAATTGGAGGATTGGGCCAAAAGAAATCTGATGAGGTTCAACAAGGACAAGTGCAGAGTCCTGCACTTAGGACGGAAGAATCCCATGCACTGCTACAGGCTGGGGACTGACTGGCTAAGTGGTAGTTCTGCAGAAAAGGACCTGGAGATTACAGTGGATGAGAAGCTGGATACAAGTCAACAGTGTGCCCTTGTTGCCAAGAAGGTATTGAGCTGCATTAGTAGGAGCTCTGCCAGCAAATCGAGGGAAGTGATTATTCCCCTCTATTCGGCACTGGTGAGGCCACATCTGGAGTACTGCATCCAGTTTTGGGCCCCCCACTATAGAAAGGATGTGGACAAATTGGAGCGAGTCCAGCGGAGGGCAACGAAAATTATTAGGGGGCTGGGGAAGATGACTTATGAGGAGAGGCTGAGGGAACTGGGCTTATTGAGAAGAGAAGAGAAGAGAAGAGAAGAGAAGAGAAGAGGGATTTGATAGCAGCCTTCAACTACCTGAGAGGATGGAGCTCGGCTGTTCTCAGTGGTGGCAAATGACAGAACAAGAAGCAATGGTCTCAAGTTGCAGTGATGGAGGTCTAGGTTGGATATTAGGAAAAACTATTTCAGTAGGAGGGTGGTGAAGCGCTGGAATGGGTTCCCTAGGGAGGTGGTGGAATCTCCTTCCTTATTGGTTTTTAAGGTCAGGCTTGACAAATCCCTGGCAGGGATGATTTAGTTGGGGTTGATCCTGCTTTGAGCAGGGGGTTGGACTAGATGACCTCCTGAGGTCTCTTCCAACCCTAATCTTCTATGATTCTATGGTAGAGGGCATAGGGGGTGCATAGAGTTTCACAGGGATCCCCTAGGTCAGATGTATGCATATTAAGTTTATCAAAAGGTGGCACGTGAGGTCTCCATGAAGAGCCAATAGCCCACTGGTTGCATAATCACTGTGAAACGTGCGGATGGATATTGTTTAAGGAATTGTGTATCCGTACTGAAAATTATGTTCTTAAGGTCTGAGAGTTAAGGAAGGTCACCAGACGGGGATAAATGCTTCTCTCTCTCTCTCACTCACTGGTCATGTGTGTTGTGTATCATCCACTCCACAATGGAAGCTTGTCTACAGTCTGAGCTGGATGCTAATCAAGAGATTGTGAAATGGACAAGAAAGAGGCACAGGGAAAAACAACCTGCAGGGGAGATCCTGGTTAGCAATGAAGACAATGGACTGTTGGAGTATATTTGTGGGGAGAGGTACCCCCCGCATCTTTCCACTGAGGAGACCAGAGGACAGTGTCTCATGAATGGAAGATCACAGCCAAGCTTGGCTGTAATAAACTGGAAGGATTTGGGCTGAGCATTGCCATATAAGAGTTAACAGTAACTAAGTCAGTCAGTCTAGGTTCTAAAATGCTGTTTTTATTTTACATGTAACCATTTGTTTCCAATATTTCTACTTTTCATGTGAATCCCTACTCTATATTAAATAAGCTTTTGCTTGTTTTCACGATAAACATATCCAAGTGCTGTGTGTAAGTGGCGCTGCGATCTCAGGTGTAACTAGTAAGGGGGGGGGATACTGTTCCTTGGCGAGCAGCAAATCTGAGAGTGTTCAGCAGACCAGGGGCTGGACATTCGGAGGTTGGGGCGTGCCTATCGCTAACCTGCAGAGGGACAGCAGAGCCTGGTAGACTAAGAGAGGAGTGCTTGTGTTGACCGTGGCCAGTGGAGTCAGGGAGCTGACACACGGCAGGCACAGACCTCACGCTAAGGGCAGGGCGTAGCAAGATGCCTCACACTCCTGGGTATCCCCAGGAAACATCACAGTTTCTTACATTAATAATTTTCTATTTCATTGTTCTGGTTCTTCCTCACACGGATGATTTGCCCCTTATTCACTGTTGGTAGTCGTGTTGGGCCAGCTTGACTGTTGTATAAAGAAACAATTATTGCCCTGCTCTAGTGACGTGCGCTCTGCGATTGTTAAACGTGTCACAAGGCCTGGGCGTTCGATCCCTGAACCTTCCGAGGTACTCACAGGCCTGCGTCTAATGTTGCAATCCATACAGTAATTTTGATGCTACACAGTATATGATATTTATTCCAAATTACCTATTTACATCGCTCCATATGATAAACATTTCCCAAGCAAACGCTAAAACGTTTTAGCAACCTCCTAACCTTCTCTACGTATCACACCGGCGCATGGAGGGAATGGAGTACCTCGCCTCGCTCAAACCCCACGCGTCCTCCTGAACTCTCTGCCACTCTCCCCATACCACCAATGGGGGTTTTACAGAACTCCATCGCTTGCACAGGCAACACACCCGACAGTACAGATTAGCGCTGAAGCAGCCTCCAGGAAAAGAAGGGCAGGCGCTTGCAGCAGCTAAGTCAGCAATGATAAATTATGCACACAGAGGTAAGTGCACTGCAGTACATTTCTGGTGCCCCTTGAGCTTCCCAAGTCTGCAGTCATGGAGAGAGACAGCTGTGGAATTCAGCTTCCAAAGCAGAATGCCTGGACTCCTCAAGAACATGAAAACAGCCAGACTGGGTCAGACCAATGGTCCATCTAGCCCAGTATCCTGTCTACTGAGAGTAGCCAGTGCCAGGTGCCCCAGAGGGAATGAACAGAACAGGGAATCATCAAGTGATCCATCCCCCATCGCCCATTCCCAGCTTCTGGCAAACAAAGGCTAGGGACACCATCCCTGCCCATCCTGGCTAATAGCCGTTGATGGACCTATCCTCCATGAATTTATCTAGTTCTTTTTTGAACCCTGTTAGTGTCTTGGCCTTCACAACATCCTCTGGCAAGGAGTTCCACAGGTTGACTGTGCGTTGTGTGAAAAAATACTTCCTTTTGTTTGTTTTAAACCTGCTGCCTATTAATTTCATTTGGTGGCCCCTAGTTTTTGTGTTATAACGAGTAAATAACACTTCCTTATTTACTTTCTCCACACCAGTCATGATTTTATAGACCTCTATCATATCTCCCCTTAGTCGTCTCTTTTCCAAGACTCCTTCCATGGTATGTTCAAAGAGCAAGATACCGTTCCCTCAAAGAGCAGATTTCAATGACTAATGGGTGTCCGTTTCAGAACAGAGATTTGGATTTCATTTGCTACCGACACAGGGCTTGGAGTGCCTCACAGCACTGTGAATCATGTGATATGCATCCGAAGAAGTGGGCTGTAGCCCATGAAAGCTTATGCTCTAATAAATTTGTTAGTCTCTAAGGTGCCACAAGTACTCCTGTTCTTTTCACAGTATTGTAATTACTGAACCACATCTTACAGCTATTGGACCAGCACTTTTATAGCCTGGCAGGCCCTTCATCCAATTAAGATCTGGGGGAAGTTTAAGTAAAACAAACTAGAAAGAAAACATTGTTAAATCATCTTGATGACTTCCCTCCTCGAGACTCTCCATTTCTTTTTAACTGTGTCATGGGAAATAAGATGTCTCCCCGATCAGGAAAAATAATTGGAAACAGAAAGGTTTCTATTAGCAAGCAAATCAAAACTGATGCCATTCTGAGCCTGGAGATACAGATCTTGCATGAGATTACCCAAAACAAGATCTCCAACTGGAATCACAAGTTTCTGTATCCAAAACAGCACACAGCCCCAGTGCACAAACACATCTGTCAGTGTGCTTCTAATTGGATTACAGCTAATGAATCTCAATGTCAATGCTAATAAACTAATTTGCAGTGCTCCTGGGTCTGTGTTCTTGCACCAAATTAAGGGGGGGCGGGAGGAGGAGAATCAGTACACTCCATGTGCATGATGCAGACCAAAAATGCTGTGAGAGGTGCAATATGTTTTAGCACTTTTCTAGGGTTACCATACGTCCGGATTTTCCAGGACATGTCCGGCTTTTTGGTCCTCAAATCCCTGTCCCGGGGGAAATTCCAAAAAGCCGGACATGTCCGGGAAAATAGGGAGGGGTCGTGGGGCTTGGATCCAGTGCCGGAGCCGCTGGGGCCGGCGGTGCTCGGCCGCCGGTCGGCGCCGCTCTCCCGGGACCGGTGCCGGACGGGCCGGTGCCCCGGGGCCCGATCCGAGCTAGCGTCGCCGGGGCTGGAGCCGCTCGGCCGGAGCCCCAGGGCCGGAGCCGCTCGGCTGGGGCCGGTGCCCGGGCCGAGCTGGAGCCGCCGGGGTGGGCCGGAGCCGCTCGGCCGGGGCCAGCGTGCTCGGCCAGAACCAGGGCCCGAGCCGAGCTGGAGCCACCGGGGCCGGCGCCCCAGGGCTCGCGCTGAGCCGGGCCGGAGCCGCTCGGCCAGGGGGCCGGACAGGGCCGCGCCTCCTCGCACACACACCCCCCCGCCCCAGCTTACCTGCTGCCTGCCTGCCTGTTTCAGGCTTCCCACGAACATCTGATTCGTGGGAAGCAGGGGAGAGGGAGGAGCAGGGGGCGGGGAGGGGGCGGAGACTTTGGGAAAGGGGCGGATTTGGGGTGGGGCTGGGGCGGGGAAGGGGGCAGAGTTGGGGTGGGGGCGGGACCCCTTGGAGTGTCCTCTTTTTGTTATTTTAAAATATGGTAACCCTAACTTTTCTCGCATGTCTAGAAAGACAGCAGATTCTAAACGCCATGCGAAGCAAGTGCTTGCTGCCAGGCTAGCATCAGAAAGACGAGATCATGTAGAACTCCAAGTCTTTGTCAAGATAAGGGTTGGGATTTGGCATCTCTTAACCGAAGTTACAGGGAAAGCACACACAGAAGATTGCTAGAGGCAACAATTAAATAATGCCTTTGTTTAGAATTTGTTATTCCAGGGACTACAAATGAGCATGCGGAGGAACCAGAAGAGAAAAGTTCAACTCTCCTTTCATTCCAAAGCACCTGGTCTCATGACCTAGCACGATCAGCCAGCGCTAATGGGTTTTTGTTTTCATTTTATGCAATTATATGATGCATCTAGCAGCAAGAAATAGACATTTTAGAAATGAAAAGCTGCCTTTAGCTACTGGGGGCTTTCTAAGCACCTGCAGAAAATATTGAACATTCCTATAATCTTGTGGTTGAAAACTTTTAGACATGCTGAATTAGCAGACTTTATAAACAATGGGACTAACTGGCTGTAGTTAACAGAGCTACTCCTTCAAACAGATTACTGATGTAAAGGCATCAACATGTTTTCATACTCTTGGGTTCATAAGGACAATTCTATTAACAGGCAGCTGTAGCAGCTGAGCGCCAGGAGAGTGACCCCACAGAGCTGAGAGAGCTGCAGTACACCGGCCACTTCTCTGCACAGCAGAAGATTCAGGACACTTCATCTGGGACTAAAGAGACACAGCATCATGAAAGTGGAGACACAAAAGCCATGGTAGGTAAGTGTTCATGCAGAAAAGCCTTGTCTACCCCACAAAGTACCTACTGCCAGTCCTGGGCTCAGCATGATCTGGCACTGAATGTGCAGCCAAGCACAAGGCATGCTTAGCACATCTACCGCTCATTTCATTTGAGAATCCACAGCAGAGTTCCGCAAACCAAACACGTGACGTTCAAATGAACACACTATTATTAACTTGTCACTAAAATACCCACCGAAATTGCAAGCAAAAACCTTAACAATGCTAAGGCTGGGGCTTTGATCACACAAACCTGGCCAGCTAAAGCTACGATTTCCACAACCGCCGTAATGCAGCCCCCTCGCAAATACATACTTTGTTTTATTGTATACAGTACGTCTCTTGTAATGGCAAAAATCATATTACTGTATATGGTTTTAACTATAACAACTCTAAACTCCATGTATCCAACATGTGGTTACTGGTCGATCCATATCTTTGAATTTCCACACTTTGGTATGTACATCTCAATGTGAACGTTGCATTAGCATTGCTTTGCATTTTGTTTCCTTGTCTAACAAACCTGAATATTTTCGTGTTTGTGAGCAATCACACACACACATCCCAGTACACAGTCCTAGAAATAAACCATTGCAATTTTTTTTAGCATGCAATGCTCAATAACCACATTCTTGTTCACCACTGCAGCGTCACACTGTTCTTCAGAGCAGGAAAAAGGCACTGCAGGGTATGAAATCTACATTAGTCCAAAACCCAGGACTTGTTTTATGGAGTTAATATTCAATGGCAACAAATACACTCAAAAACGTGGACTTAGTTGATACTTGCTTTAAAGTCCAATGTCTTTCAACTTGGCACTGCGAGAAAGGCTGGACTCACCCATACAAATGATTTCAAGACTAGCGAATGCTCCTAGCACCAAGCACTGACGGCTAGGCCCATACCAACCAGGGTTTGTTTCTAAACTTATTTTGCAGTTGTGCAAATACAAAACTAGCCCCTGCATTATGAAGCACAGAGCTGTCATGAAAACTGACTTTGTCAAGGTCCCATTGTGAGGCTCCACATCTGTCATCTCGCAATGATTCCATTGCAAATGTGCCCAGTTTGCAAGTAAAACAATGTTTTTCCTAACCCATGGCCCTTTACGCTCCCCCCCGTCTGTGAGGCTGGATTCTTTTCACTGCGCAAGTCATGACCTATAATAAAGATTCTACAGGCTAAATTACGCTCACAGTGACACCTGTGCAACGCCACTATCTACAAATTAGGCCCTGTATGATCCCAGAAGTGGTCACATAACTGAAAATTAATGGGAGCTTAGGTACGAATGATCATGACTTGATCACACTTATAATGTGCAAGCAGAATAAAGTCCAGACAAGCAATACACACACACACACACACACATACGGTTCTTTAATATGGTCAATTTCACAAAGCTGAAAACAATGATGAGCCAAAATTAGCTGGGAGGAAGAATATAATCAGAAAAACATGACTACAGGTCTGTCTCACCTTACGCTGGGGTTACGTTCCGCAGTCAGCGCGTAAAGCGAAAATCGCGTATAGTCAGAATTACATGGAGTGTAAGGGCGGGCGGCGAAGCAACAAACAACAACAACAACAAAACAGGGTGCAGAGCGGCCGGAGCGGCAAACCAAAAAAACAAAACACAAAAAAACCAGGGTGCAAACTTTCGGTGCCACTTGGCAGCTCGTGGCTGCCTCCCCCGGCCGCGCTGGCGAGCCTCCGAGTGGGCAGCGGCTGTACTCTGGCTAGCAGGACTCCCTGCACTGCAGACATGCCCTGGGCAGCAGAGTGCGCGCCCCGGCTAGCAGGGGAGAGAGAGAAGGGGGGTGGGCCAGGGCTTCCTTCAGCCGGGGCGCTCGCCACTCAGCCCCTCCCGCCGCGCCGCCTGCCGGGAGGGCTCCGTGCCGCTCCTGCCTGCAGGTGAATTGAAAGTCGCCGGTCGGCAAGGAGGGAAGGTTGCGGGCTGCCGGGCTTGCTGCAGACCTGGCACCGGCTGGGGCAGACGGAGCGCGCAGCCCACTCCCAGCAGGGCGCAGCCGCTCCCCTCCTCCGCCCCCTACAGTGGCACACTGAAAGTCGTCGGCAAAAAAAACAAACAAAAAAAAAACAGGCAGGTACAGTATTTAAATTGTTATTTTTCTCTCTTTTTTTGTTTTTTGTTTTTGCCGACCATATAAAGCTGAATTCGCGCATGTTAAATGTGCGTAAGATGAGACAGACCTGTAACTGGGAATTATTTAAGAACACCTTACTAGATGAAGAAAAAGCCACTCTCCCACAATTGAGGAAAAAGTCTGTGCTGGTTAAAAAACCAACCTGGGTTAGAGGGGAAGCGAAGGTAGCTGTAAAAAAATAAAAAATAATATATAAGAAATGGAAGAAAGCAGAAGTTGATACTAATGAATATAAAACAGAAGTTAGGCATTGTAGAAAATTGATAAGGGAAGCCAAGAGACAAGTAGAAATCAGTGGCCAGCAGAATAAAGGACAATAAGGAGTTTTTTAAATATATATTTGAAGGAAAAGAGTCCTGATAATAGTACTCATCCATTACTAGATGGAGGGTCCTGCACCCCCACTTCGCAGTCAGACGTGACTTTTAGCCAGCCAGTGAAACAGAGGTTTATTAGATAACAGGAACATGGTCTAAAACAGAGCTTGTAGGTACAGTGAACAGGACCCCTCAGCCAGGTCCATTCTGGGGCCCAGCGAGCCAGACAACCCCGTCTGCCCTCACTTCCTGTCCCCAGCCAGCTCCAAACTGAAATCCCCTCCTTTCTGGCCTTTGTCTCTTTCCCCGGCCAGGAGGTCACCTGATCTCTTTACTCACCTTTAGCTATTCCCTTGCAGGGGGGAAGGGCCCCAGCCATTTGTTGCAAGGAGACAGAGTGTCGGCCATTTATGCACACTGGAGACTTAAGAAATGCATAGGGGAAACTGAGGCACTCACACAGTATTCAGAGGAAACATTAAGAATAGTCCCACTTCGTCACAGTACATTCCAGCTCATCAAAGAACATCATGTGAGGTCTTAAAGGAAGTTGGGGTCACACTGGTCATTAATATTGTTGTGAAATGTATGTACAGACACTATGTAAGGCCGGGGTCGGCAACCTTTCAGAAAGCTTTTGATACGGTCTCCCACAGTATTCTTGCCGCCAAGTTAAAGAAGTATGGGCTGGATGAATGGACTGTAAGGTGGATAGAAAGCTGGCTAGATCGTCGGGCTCAACGGGTAGTGATCAATGGCTCCATGTCTAGTTGGCAGCCGGTTTCAAGCGGAGTGCCCCAAGGGTCGGTCCTGGGGCCGGTTTTGTTTAATATCTTTATTAATGATCTGGAGGATGGTGTGGACTGCACTCTCAGCAAGTTTGCAGATGACACTAAACTGGGAGGCGTGGTAGATACCCTGGAGGGTAGGGATCAGATGCAGAGGGACCTAGACAAATTAGAGGATTGGGCCAAAAGAAACCTGATGAGGTTCAACAAGGACAAGTGCAGAGTCCTGCACTTAGGACGGAAGAATCCTATGCACTGCTACAGACTAGGGACCGAATGGCTAGGTAGCAGTTCTGCAGAAAAGGACCTAGGGGTCACAGTGGACAAGAAGCTGGATATGAGTCAACGGTGTGCTCTTGTTGCCAAGAAGGCTAATGGCATTTTGGGCTGTATAAGTAGGGGCATTGCCAGCAGATCGAGGGACATGATCGTTCCCCTTTATGCGACATTGGTGAGGCCTCATCTGGAGTACTGTGTCCAGTTTTGGGCCCCACACTACAAGAAGGATGTGGAAATATTGGAAAGAGTCCAGCGGAGGACAACAAAAATTATTAGGGGTCTGGAGCGCATGACTTATGAGGAGAGGCTGAGGGAACTGGGATTGTTTAGTCTCCAGAAGAGAAGAATGAGGGGGGGATTTGATAGCTGCTTTCAACTACCTGAGGGGGGGTTCCAAAGAGGATGGAGCTCGGCTGTTCTCAGTGGTGGCAGATGACAGAACAAGGAGCAATGGTCTCAAGTTGCAGTTGGGGAGGTCTAGGTTGGATATTAGGAAACACTATTTCACTAGGAGGGTGGTGAAGCACTGGAATGCGTTACCTAGGGAGGTGGTGGAGTCTCCTTCCTTGGAGGTTTTTAAGGCCCGGCTTGACAAAGCCCTGGCTGGGATGATTTAGCTGGGAATTGGTCCTGCTTTGAGCAGGGGGTTGGACTAGATGACCTCCTGAGGTCCCTTCCAACCCTGATATTCTATGATTCTAAGTGGTGCGCCGAGTCTTCATTTATTCACTCTAACGTAAGGTTTTGTGTGCCAGTCATAAATTTTAACATTTTTAGAAGGTCTCTTTCTATAAGTCTATAATATAGAACTAAACTATTGTTGTATGTAAAGTAAATAAGGTTTTTAAAATGTTTAAGAAGCTTCATTTAAAATTAAATTAAAATGCAGAGCCCCCCCCCCGGACCGGTGGCCAGGACCCAGGCAGTATGAGTGCCACTGAAAATCAGTTTGCGTGCCGCCTTTGGCACGCATGCCATAGGTTGCCTACCCCGAAGTAAGGCATTATGTTTAAAAACTAAATATATGGTTTTAAGTCTGTATCAAAGAAAAATAAGTTTTCCTCCAAACAGGAGGTCAGATATGGATCCCTCGGTCAGAATGTAAATCAAGCATTGTAAGCTAACACTACGGATGTCCGTTTACATACAAAGTCAGAAGTTAGCAGAAAGATGTGAAGTCAACAAGGCAGGAGCACACAGGCAAAACACACCACAGGCGGTTTGACAATAAGCTTAACAATATATCTATGAGGCAAAGACGACACCCACCGTCCTGCACCTAGGAAGTAAATGAGCAATGCATTTACATTCGTGAAAACAGGATCTCAGCCAACTTTGGTTGAAAAGCTGCAGAAGACATTGGGTGAGAGAGAAAACTTCTTTAGACAGGAGGTTAACCTGTTAAGCTCCGTCTCTAGAAAGCATGTTATGATTTTGTTTTATATGTAACCATTTGATTCCAATATTCACATTCACCACGACTTGAATATTTAATGATAAACTTATTCTTGTTTTCGCCATAAATATGTCTCAGTGCTGTGGTTAAGCTAAGTGCTGATCCGGAGTGGAATCAGCGAACTTGGTAATTCTGTGAGCAGCCAGTGTTGCGGCTGGCTATCAGAGAGGAACCCTTCAAAGGGGCTCAGGGACTGGGATGTAAATTTTGTTAACCTGCAAGGCATAGGGCAGGCTGGCCTAGCCCAGAGAAGTTTATGGGGGGGGGGGGGGGGGGGGGGGGTTGACAGGCTTATGGTGTCAGGAAGCTGACACCGAGTTAAGCCCAAGAAAGCCTCCCTCGCACTGGAGGCAAGAGGTAATAAGGTGACGCAAAGTCCTGGGTACCCCAAGAACGATCACATTGACTGGGTGACAGAAGATGGCAAGCTTGAACGTGAGACACAGTCTAGATTGGGGGGTGCTGGAAGAGTGTGGAATAACATCTCAGGGGTTGCGTACGACTAGTGCAGGCCACTGAGACTAGGAGCCCAACTATGTAGAACAGGGGTCGGCAACCTTTGGCACGCGGCTCGCCAGGGTAAACCAGTGGGAGCCGCGATCGGCCGAACCTGCGGACACAGCAGGTAAACAAACCGGCCCGGCCCGCCAGGGTGCTTACCCTCGCAAGCCGCGTGCCAAAGGTTGCCGACCTCTGATGTAGAACAACGGTGCACCCCGCAATGCTGGACAGTGCAGAAGCAGGGCGATAAAGAGACAGCAGGTTCAATGCCTACAGGTGTGTGAGATGAGATGTCTTGGTGCCATAAGAGGGGTTCCACTGAGAGAGAGATTTTGAAATGAAAGCATTAGGATGGAAGTCAAAGCCCGTGATGTGGCCAACAGAATCTAGGAAGCATGATTCTGCTGGTTCAGACACACGCAGAGGATGAACAAAGGGGACCTGGTAAAGACAGCATGGCAGGAGAGGGTGGTAGGAAACAGACCCTGACGAAAGGAGAGGAGGACAAAGACAGCAGATACTTTCACGACAACAGCTGACACCTTCAATGACTGCGTCTTGGAGCAGCTAGTCCTGGAACCCACCAGAGGAGAGGCAATTCTTGATTTAGTCCTAAGTGGAGCTCAGGATCTGGTCCAAGAGGTGAATATAGCTGAACCGCTTGGTAATAGTGACCATAATATAATTAAATGTAACATCCCTGTGGTGGAGAAAACACCACAGCAGCCCAACACTGTAGCATTTAATTTCAGAAAGGAGAACTACCAAAAAAATGAGGAAGTTAGTTAAACAGAAGTTAAAAGGAACAGCGCCAAAAGTGAAATCCTTGCAAGCTGCGTGGAAACTGTTTATAGACACCATAATAGAGGCTCAACTTAAACGTATCCCCCAAATTAAAAAACATAGTAAAAGAACCAAAAAAGTGCCACCATGGCTAAACAACAAAGTAAAAGAAGCAGTGAAAGACGAAAAAGGCATCCTTTAAAAAGTGGAAGTTAAATCCTAGTGAGGAAAATAGAAAGGAGCATAAACTGTGGCAAGTGAAGTATAAAAATATAATTAGGAAGGCCAAAAAAAAAAAAAAAAAAA
>NW_020664446.1:1958240-1967409 GCF_002925995.2 Terrapene triunguis | reverse complement strand
AAAAAAAAAAAAAAAAAAAAAAAAAAAAAAAAAAAAAACCGAACAGCTAGCCAAAGACTCAAAAACAAACAACCAGTGGGGCCACTAGACGATCGAGATGCTAAAGGTGCTCTCAAGGATGATAAAGCCATTGCGGAGAAACTAAATGAATTGTTTGCATCGGTCTTCACGGCTGAGGATGTGAGGGAGATTCTCCATACTGAGCCATTCTTTTCAGATGACAAATCTGAGGAACTGTCCCAGACTGAGGTATCATTAGAGGAGGTTTTGGAACAAATTGATAAACTAAACAGTAATAAGTCACCAGAACCAGATGGTATCACCCAAGAGTTCTGAAGGAACTCAAATGTGAAATTGCAGAACTACTAACTGTGGTATGTAACCTATCATTTAAATCAGCTTCTGTACCAGATGACTGGTGAATAGCTAATGTGACACCAGTTTTTTAAAAAGGTTCCAGAGGTGATCCCAGCAGTACCGGGCAAATTGATTGAAACTATAGTAAAGAACAAAATTGTCAGACACATAAATGAACAGGATTTGTTGGAGAAGAGTCAACATGTTTTTTGTAAAGGGAAATCATGCCTCACCAATCTACTAGAATTCTTTGAGGGGGGTCAACAAGCATGTGGACAAGGAGGATCCAGTGGATATAGTGTATTTAGATTTTCAGAAAGCCTTTGACAAGGTCCCTTACCAAAAGGCTCTTAAACAAAATAAGGAGTCATGGGATAACAGGGAAGGTTCTCTGGTGGATCAGTAACTGGTTAAAATATAGGAAACAAAGGGGAGGAATAAATGGTCAGTTTTCAGAATGGAGAGAGGTAAATAGTGTTGTCCCCCAGGGTCTGTACCGGGACCAGTCCTATTTAACATATTCATAAATGATCTGGAAAAAGGAGTAAACAGTGGGGTGGCAAAATTTGCAGATGATACAAAACTACTCAAGATAGTTGTCCAAAGCAGACTGCGAAGAGCTATAAAGGGATCTCACAAAACTCTGTGACTGGGCAACAAAATGGCAGATGAAATTCAATGTTGATAAATGCAAAGTAATGCATATTGGAAAACATAATCCCAACTATACATATAAAATGATGGGATCTAAATTAGCTGTTACCACTCAAGAGAGAGATCTTGGAGTCATTGTGGATAGTTCTCTGAAAACATCCACTCAATGTGTAGCAGCAGTCAAAAAAGTGAACAGAATGTTGGGAATCATCAAGAAAGGGATAGATCATAAAACAGAAAATATCATAAAGCCTCTATATAAATCCATGGTATGTCCACATCTTGAATACTGCGTGCAGATGTGGTTGCCACATCTCAAAAAAGATATATTGGAATTGGAAAAGGTTCAGAAAAGGGCAACAAAAATGATTAGGGGTATGGAATGGCTACCGTATGAGGAGAGATTAAAAAGACGGGGGCTTTTCAGCTTGGAAAAGAGACGACTAAGGAGGGATATGATTGAGGTCTATAAAATCATGACTGGTGTGGAGAAAGTAAATAGGGAGGTGTTATTTACTCCTTCTCATAACACAAGAACTAGAGGTCACCAAATGAAAATAATAGGCAGCAGGTTTAAAACAAAACACAAGAAAGTATTTTTTCACACAATACACAGTCAACCTGTGGAACTCTTTGCCAGAGGATGTTGTGAAGGCCAAGGCTATAACAGGGTTCAAAATAGAAGGATATGGCTATTAGCCAGGATGGGCAGGGATGGTGTCCCTAGCCTCTGTTTGCCAGAAGCTGGGAATGGGCGACAGGGAATGGATTACTTGATGATTCCCTGTTCTGTTCATTCCCTCTGGGGCATCTGGCACTGGCCACTGTCGGAATACAGGATACTGGGCTAGATGGACCTTTGGTCTAACCCGATGTGGCCGTTCTTATGAACCGATCCCAGTTGATGTAATATGGGGGAGAAGAAGGTGGCAGCAGCAGATAGGCACATCTCCATTTGCAGATGGGGAAACTGAGGCATAGGGTGTGTGACATGAGTTTCCCAAGGAGACACAGCTAAGTCAGTAGAGCCTAAATTATAACTGAAGATTTCCTGGCTCACAGGCCTGTGCTCAATCCGCAAGACCAAGTTTAACAATATTCAGCAGGAGCTCTCCCTACCTACCACTGCTTAATTGTCAACGTTCTTCTCCTCCTCTCAGTTCTGATACCAATATGGAGAGGAACACTGAGTGCTAGCCTGGGACTTGGCAGACCCGAGTTCATTTCTCTGCTCTGCCACAGCTTTCCTGAGTGACCTTGGGCTCTTAGGCCTCAAAGCACAAAAGTACTTATACGCTTAAATCCCAGCTTTCGACTCCTCTGCGATCCACAGAACTCGCTCTGACCCCTGTAGGCACCTAAACGCCTTCGTTTCTGCAATAAAAGTTCCCTAGGCAGCCACATTTCTGCCTCTGCATGCACACTGCTGCCTCCATCATGGCATCAGCACACCCACCTCAGCCCCAGAGTGATTCACAAACCAGGGGAAGATAGGGGTTCGGCTGCCTAAGTCATATGCAGGGGCCCGATCCAGTAGCGGTGATCACAGCCCTGTGGTTAGAGGCAGATCCCTGTTCAAATCCCTTCTACCCCTCAGGCAGAGGGGGAACTGAACCTGGGTCTCCCACATCCCTGAAAAGTGCCCTAATCACTAAGCTAAAAGTTATGAGGGAGGTCATCATCATCATCCTTCGCCCTCTTCCCTCCCCTTCAGCCCAGTGGCTCCCAAACTTTATTGGGTCACGTACGACCTTGTTAAAAATGCTCAGACGAATGGATGGAACACGCCCACACACCACCAGTGTGACACACAACACAGTTTGGGAACCCCTGCGAGTCTAACCCCTTAACCTGCCCCTCGGACTTCCTCGCCTTCCTAGCCCCTCGTCATCTGCCATTCTCTCTCCTCAAGCTCCTTTTCATCCTCTTTCCAATGTACCGTTGTCTCATTTATCCTTAAAAAAAAAAATAGCCTTCTCTGGATACCACCTGACTTTTCAACAACTCCCCACTACCCAAACTTTCTCTAATCCAGCTTCCATCCACTCTGCCACAACTGCCCTCAAAGTCACTGATCCCTTCTGTAAGTCCAGGGGCCTCCTTCTCTTCAGGTGAGCTCACCTGTTCCCATGACCTCCGATACCAGCTTATGACAGTAAATCAAACCCATCTCTCCCTCGCTCCATCACCGGTCTTCACAACATCTCCTTTCCTGTCACTCATCAAGCTCAGCTCCCCTTGGCTTCCCTCCAATCCTTCCCTTCCTTCCCCACCCTGTGGACAGTGACCTCAGCTCACTCAAGCCTGCAACCTTGGGATCATCTTTGACTCCTCTTTAATCTTCCCTGCTCACATCCAAATTCTCGTCAAATCCTGACACTTCTGCCTCTATAGCATCTCCAGCATGTGCCACGTCCTCTCTATCCCCACAAGCATAACTCTTGTCATTGTAACCTTTACCCACACCCCTTCCTTCCTGGCCTGTCATCTCTCCCCTCAATGATCCATTCAGGGTGCTGCCACTAAAACCCTCTCCCCTCTAACCACGCCAATCGCATCTCCTCAGACCTGGCGCCAGTGGAGGGATTCTGCTCTTCTTCCACATCCAGTTCAAAATCTGCACCTCACATCCTGGGCTCTATACAGTGCCGTGCCATGGCCACCTGCCTCTCTGCCTCGGTTTCCCACCACAAGCCCTTTGTGCTCTATACTCTGCCAGCTCCAACTTTACTGAATCCTGCCATCTTCTCTGGCTCACATCCCTGCATCTTTTTAAAGCCTGCTTCCTATGCTTGGACTAGCAGGCCAGTCAGACGGTAGGCTCTTGTCAGCTTCACTTTTTACTATGGAAATTGAGAAAACCTTTTCCGGAGGGCTGCCAAAGCACAATGCCTGGGTGCTCGGCCTCCCCGCCAGCATCAGGAGCTGAACAGCCCCCGTTCTCTGCCTCCCCCCAAAAGTCCGGGAAGCTGGAGAGAGACAGGACTTGCCATTCCAGACTCCCTGCCGCTGAGCCAGGAGCCTAGGACGAGCTCCCAGGGTCTGCAGCTCAGGGCACTTCCCAAAGACACAGACCTTGGGAGCCCCCACAACTGCTAGGTGGAATTGACATTTCTGTCAGCTTCCTGGCTGCTCTTAGCAGCTCTGAAACTGACAAGAACATCGATTTCATTCAGCAGCTCTCCAGCCAGGGGAGCAGACTTCCTTTCCTGAACACCTCAGTGTTTCTGAAATGAAGGGGGGGGGGGGGAATTCCAGTTCATGGGAAATTTCACTACAGTTTGGATTCACTCTCATTCACAACAAAACCAACTTTGGAAAATGTTACATTTCCTGCAAATCAGAAATCCTTCATTTTGGCTAACTTCACTTATAACCTTTATTTGTACTTTGTCTATTGGAATGAAAACTGCTCAGAACAGGATCTTGTCTTCCTACACATCTGTAAAATGCCCACCACACCAATAGCGCAATGCCAACAATAAAAATAAAAAGAGAACCCCTCAAAGTTTGGGCTTATATGGCAGCCGAGACTGTACTTCCAGCAGGAGTTGCCCAAATGCTCCCATGCCATATTCTACACAAAAAGCAAATCACCTTTATAGTTTGACTCGTTGACAAGAAAACGTCTGAGCTGGTATCTCACATATAGCCCTTGTCTACACTAGAAAATTTCCTATCCATTTTTCATCAGCAGTATAGCTGCAGCAGCATAAACTCTAGTGTAGACTGGATGCTCGTCAATATATCATCTAACGCCCTCAGAGCTGTGGTAAAATGCCTCTGTCTGGCCTAACCTGGAGTTCACACCATTGCTGAAGAACAAATGAGGTGGTGTAGATGCGGCTTTACTTCCTCCCGTCACACCCCACTATAGGAAGCAAAGAAAGAAAGAAAAATTTAAAGAAAAATATTCATACTAGACCCACAAATTCAAGCCATTTCTTCCTGCACAACCGCTGTAAGATCCAGCCTTTCCTCTGTGTTTGAACAGATAAAATGCTCAGTCAGGCCCTCATCATCCCGCACATCAACCACTGCAGCCACCTCCTCCTCCTCTCTGGACTTGACAAATGTCACCCAGGCCCACTTACACGTGTTCAAAATGCTGCTGCAAAGATCATTTTCCTGCCTCCACACCACAGCCACATTGTCCCACTCTTCGCATCCCTTCACTGGCTCCCCCTTCTCCAGTGCATCAAGCACAAAGTAGTGGTCTGTCCTTTTCAGGATCCATGCAGGCTATCCCAGCCCAACCTATTACCTCTCGCAGGCTATCAAGAAGACAACTCCCACCCCCGATCGGGCAATGAAGTCAGTCTTGATTGTCCATTTGTCAAATTTCCCATGAGTACCTTTTGCTCTCTCTCCCATACTGCCCCTTCTGTATGGAAGGAGCGTGCATAAACATCTATAAAACCATTTCTTTGTCCTCTTTCAAATCCCTCCTTAAAACTGTCCTCTGCCATGATGCCTACAACACCCTAAACAGCTGGTGTGCTGTGACTACTGCCTATCAGGCTGATCTTAATCTTCTTACTTTGTGCTCCTGCCCTCCCCCCTTTGTTTGTTGTATTCACACCATTGTCTCTTGCCTTAGATTGTAAAGACCTTGGGAAACGGACCAGCTTTGTGTTATATTTGTACAACATCTAGCATAGTGGGGCCCCTGATCCCTGACTGAGGCACTATGGCAATACAGCCAACACACTATTCACAATAGTGATCTTGTGATTAATCCAAGAAAGGCGCAACCAGTAATTAGAGGGAAACAGACGATATACTCAAGTATCGGGGGTATATACTGAAGCAAATACTCACAAGCAACTACACACCACACAACAGAAACACAAACCCAGGAACGAACCTCTGCAACAAACCCCATTGCCAACTCTGTCCGCATATCTATTCAAGGGACATCATCATAGGACCTGACCACATCAGCCACACCATCAGGGGCTCATTCACGTGCACATCTACCAATGTGATACATGCCATCATGTGCCAGCAATGCCCCTTTGCCATGTACATTGGCCAAACTGGAGAGTCTCTACGCAAAAGCATAAATGGACACAAATCAGACATCAAGAATTGTAACATTTAAAAACCAGTAGGAGAGCACTTCAATCTCCCTGTACACTCAATAACAGACTTAAAAGTCGCCATTCTTCAACAAAAAAAAAATCAAAACCAGACTTCAACAAGAAACTGCAGAACTGGAATTAATTTGCAAACTTGACACTATCAAATTAGGCCTGAATAAAGACTGGGAGTGGCTGGGTCATTACAAAAAATAATTTTCCCTCTGTTGATACTCACACCTTCTTGTCAACTGCTGAGAATGGGCCACATCCACTTTGATTGAATTGGCCTCATTAGCACTGACTACTTGGTAAGGCAACTCCCATCTTTTCATGTGCTGTATATTTATACCTGCTTACTGTATTTTCCACTCCAAGCATCTGATGAAGTGGGTTATATCCCACGAAAGCTTATGCCCAAATAAATTTGTTAGTCTCTAAGGTGCCACAAGGACTCCTCGTTGTTTTTACTGATACAGACTACCACGGCTACCCCTCTGAAGACTACATACTGTAAAACTAATATTTTATGCTAATCAAGTTTTAAGGAACCAGCCAGGGCCACATTAGAAGAAGCCACTGAGACACTCTGGCACAGCCCCCTCTGCCAGCAACACCAGAACACGTCTGTGACAGGTCACTTTTTTGTAAATACGGTATTACAAATACTAGTGAACTACAGTGCTCATATTAAAACATTTCTGTCCACAGGACATTTGCTATACAATACTTCATAGCAAAAAGCAATTGTTTTACAAGCTCCATGTAACTTGGGGGGGAATCTATCTATCATATTTTAAGTTTCTGTCCATACACCTATCAGATGAATGACAGGTATAAGAACGGCCATACTGGATCAGACCAAAGGTCCATCTAGCCCAATATCCTGTCTTCCAACAGTGGCCAATGCCAGGTACCCTAGAGGGAATGAACAGAAAAGGGAATTATTAAGTGATCCATTCCTTGTCGCCCATTCCCAGCTTCTGGCAAAGAGGCTAGGGACACCGTTCCCGCCCATCCTAATAGCCATTGATGGACCTGTCCTCCAGGAACTTATCCAGTTCTTTTTTGAATCCTGTTATAGTCTTGGCCTTCACAACATCCTCTTGCTGAGGCCACCCTCAACATGCTATAAAAACGCCAGGGCCCAGTGGGAGGGGCAGGGAGCAAGGGACTCCGGGCCGGGGAGGGGAGGAGGGGCTTGGGCATAGGCACAGTTTTACTTATATTTGCGGGGGGGGGGGAGGGGGGGGGGGAGGGGACAAGGGCTGGCGGGGCTCGAGCTACACCACTATTTACCTTTCTCTATTCTGAAAACTGAGCATTTATTCCTACCCTTTGTTTCCTATCTTTTAACCAGTTACCAATCCATGAGAGGCCTGTCCCTCTTATCCCATGACAGCTTACTTGGCTTAAGAACCTTTGGTGGGGACCTTGATTTTCAGAAAGCCTTTGACAAAGTACACTATATCCACTGGATCACCCTTGTCCACATGGTTGTTGACCCCCTCAAAGAATTCTAGTAGATTGGTGAGGCATGATTTCCCGGGGGGGATAGCTCAGTGGTTTGAGCATTGGCCTGCTAAACCCAGGGTTGTGAGTTCAATGCTTGAGGGGGCCACTTGGGGATCTGGGGCAAAATCAGTACTTGGTCCTGCTAGTGAAGGCAGGGGGCTGGACTCGATGACCTTTCAAGGTCCCTTCCAGCTCTAGGAGATGGGATATCTCCATAAATTAAAATTTACAAAAACCATGTTGACTCGTCCCCAACAAATTATGTTCATTTATGCGTCTGACAGTTTTGTTCTTTACTATAGTTTCAGCCAGTTTGCCCGGCACTGAAGTCAGGCTTACCGGCCTGTAATTGCCAGGATCGCCTCTGGAGTCCTTTTTAAAAATTGACGTCACATTAGCTATCCTGCAGTCATCTGGTACATAAGCTGATTTAAATGATAGGTTACAGACTACAGTTAGTAGTCCGGCTATTTCACATCTAAGTTCCTTCAGAACTCTTGGGTGATACCATCTGGTCCTGGTGACTTATTACTGTTTAGTTTATCAATTTGTTCCAAACCTCCTCTAATGACACCTCAAACTGGACAGTTCCTCAGATTTGTGACCTATCATCCCCAAATAACGTCTGCCACTGGCAGTGGTGCACCCACAAGAATCCAACTGGGGTGAACCCTGGCCTCCGGCAGCAACCCCAAGGGGACGGTACACCCCTAGGACCCAAAGGGGGTGCACCCTCACACTCATGCAGTCCCAGGGGAGAACACACCCGCGGGGACCCTACTGTGATGAAGCTCCCGGGAATGGAGCTCTGCGTCCTGGCATGTCGGGTGGCACAGGGTAACCGCAGCAGTAAGGGCGGGTCGCTCCGGCTCAGGCCGTGCTGGGCAACCACAGCCAGTGAGGGGCACGGACCCCGAGGGAGGAGAGTTGGATCCAGGAGCCTCTCCCCCACTGTGCATGACAGAGCCCCCAAACCCCACCGGACAGAGCCCCCAGACCTCCACCCCCCAGCCAACCACCCCCACCGGGCGGGGCCCCCAGCCAACCACCCCCACCGGGCGGGGCCCCCAGCCCCCCCAGCCAACCACCCCCACCAGGCAGAGCCCCCAGCCCCACCGGGCAGAGCCCCCAGACCCCGCCCCGCCCCCACCGTACAGACACTGCCCCCCCCGAGCTGCAGGGCCCCTGGCTCAGGGGCGGCCCTGGGGGGCGGGGCGGGACCCCCACGGCACCATGGCGACGGGGGTCCAGCGGGCGGGGGCGGGGCCGAGGGGCCAAGGAGACGCCGGGGCCCCCTGCACCTACCGTAGGGCGAGCGGCTCACAGCCCGCAACGCGCAGGCGCCACTGGCCTCTCCGCCCCACTGCGCGTGCGCTCTGCGGGAGCCCTTCAGTCCCGCCTCCTCCCGCGTGCCGCCGGGTCCTAGCACTCGTCTATTTTCGAGGGGGCGGAGGTTGCCTTCCCCGGACCATTGCAGCAGCAACACCGCGGGGGCAGTCCTATTTACCCCAGGGCAGCCCAGGAGTCCTGGCTCCCCTCCCAGCCCCCTGCTCTAACCACTG
>NW_020664446.1:1943372-1958230 GCF_002925995.2 Terrapene triunguis | reverse complement strand
CTGAACCCCACTCCCCTCCCAGAGACAGAGCCCAGGAGTCCTGGCTCAGTGCAGACCCTGTAGCAGGATCAGGGGCATAGTCAGAATTTCTGTCATTTCTCACGCCAACGCACAATCTTTCAGCACGTCTACTGCAGTACAGTGCAAGTCTCAGCACTGCATCCGAAAACCTTCACACAGGCAGCCAGGCAGCCAGGCAGGTGTGTAGCAACCAACCATGCAGTTAACATGATGCAGTAGTAAGAGTGCCCCTTCCCCCTCCCGCCCCATAACCTATACTGGGCACTAAGCAATCATTTAAAAAACAAAAATCAGCAGCCTGAGGGCAGAAACCTGAAGTGAATGAGGGAAAGAAGCCGCCTTGGGGACAGTTATGGGCCAGAGGCCTCAGGTAAGGTCAGAAAAGTATGGTCACCACCACTTCCTTCATTGCTCAGGGGATGAGATTCCAGAATTCCTTCTTCCCACTCAATAGCAGGTTTACAGTAACTTTCCCCTTCCCTCCTGGCAGACTGGCTGCCCGCCAGCACCCTTCCCTCCTCTGAGATCACAGCTGATTCATGACTTGAATTGCACAGGGTGGGTTGTGTGGAAATGTCAGGCCAGTCTCCTCCTTCCGTGAGAAGTGCTGGGGGCAGGAGAGCACATGCCAAAGCAACGCAGCCATTTCGTGACCATCCCAAATTTTGCAAGCCAGGGGTGACAGAAAAGGGACTCAAGAAGTGCTACAAATTCTTCCTCTTTAAAACAAAATGCCCCAGCGTATCCTCCTTCTTGGTCCGAATGTAGGAATTGCTGGACTGGATCAGACCCAGGGTCCATCTCGTCCAGTATCCTGTTTCTGGTAATGGGGATCAGCACCAGATTCTTAGAGGAAGGTGCAGGAACCCCCCCCCCCCATAGGCACACTGTGAAGGTCTCATCCCAACCCCTCTTCATTCGAGATGGTTTAAATCCTGAAGCACGAGGGTTTGCCTCTCCTCTAAAACTTTCACAGCATCAACTATCAACTCTGGACATTTCCACGTCAACGGTCAAGCCCACATCCAATCTTAAGAAGTTCTTGACCTCAAGGACATACTGTGGCGGGGAGTTCCACCGTTTAAGCATGTGTTGGGTGGAGAAGTATTTCCTTTTATCAGTTCGAATTTGCCACCTTCCAGCATAACCAGACATCCCCCCTTTGCTCGCCTGTTCGGAGACAGGGAGAAGAGACGCAGCCCAGTGGTTATTTTATACCCTTGTGTGCGGACCCCTTCTCTTCCTCCCCCCGCTAAGGTCAAGGATTCTTCCCACCCTGTCAAGCTCTCTTCCCGGGAGGGTGTTTTTCATGCCCCGCTCACGCTCACCACCCAGGCCAGGGTCCCAGGGGAGGTGCTGTTCCGGGCCGGGAGAGTCCCTCTCTCCCTGCTCCGCCCTGTCCCCCGGGGTGCAGCCCTGGGCTCCCGGCCGGGCGCCCCATTGACTCGCCCGCCGCTGAGCTCCCGCGAACTCGCGACACGAGTGGGGGGAAGAGGCCCCGCTGGAGCCAGGCCGGCCCAGGCCCCGTCTCTGCCCGGCCGCAGCCCTTTAACGCGGGGCGGGGCCGGGCCGGGACCCCGCCTACGGCCGCTCCGCCGCGCTCCGGCTCCAGCCTCATCGGGCCGGGACGGAAGTCAAAGGGCCGGAGCGGCCGGGCTGGGGACGCGGCTCCGCCCGGAAGCCTCGTGATCGCAGCGGGGCTGAGTAGGGGACCCGGGGCGCGCAGTGCGGGGGGCCTGGGGAGCCCCGGGGGAAGCTAAGGGGTGTGGGAGGGTCTGGGGAGCCCCTGGAGAGCCAGGGTGCACGGGGGGAGGGGCTGGGGGAGTTAGGGGGCGTGGGGAGCCCCCGAGGGAGTCAGGGCGCACGGGGGGTTTGGGGAGCCCCTGGAGAGCCAGGGCGCACGGGGAACCCCTGGGGGAGTTGGGGGGTGTGGGGAGCCCCCGGGGGGGGCAGGGGGCACGGGGGGGGTGGGGGAGTCAGGGCGCACGGGGGGGTTTGGGGAGCCCCCCAAGGAAGTCAGGGTGTACGGGAGTCTCAGGACCCTCAGGCAGTGGTGACAGCTTGGCAGCCAGGGCCCTCTCTGCCCCGCCTCATGCCGGCAGGGGCCGCGCCAGGCGCCCCGAGATGAAGCGAGCCGGGGCGCTGCGGCAGGTCTCCGACTTCAGTGACTTTGTGAGTGGGCGACGCCTGCGGGAGCTGCTGAGCCAGCGTGGGCCGGGCGAGGCACCCCGCCACGTCCAAACCAGCCCGGATGGGCAGCACCTCCTGCTGCTCCTGCGTGGTCGGCCGGTGCTCCAGCCGCAGGTGCTCACCTTCCAGCGTCTGGGCACCGGCGCAGGGGACCTGGAGAGGAGCTGGCAGCCGCCCCAGCCCCCCATCACGGGGCTGCTCTTCCTGCAGAGCCCCGCAGCGCTGACCTCCTGGGTGCTGGCCGTCGTCTGGGAGCAGGGCAGGACAGAGGTCTGGGGGTTCGTGCCAGCGCTGGGCTGGCAGCTGCAGCAGACCCTGGAGCTGTGCCATGGGGCCCGGGCTCGCATCGTTTCCATCTGCAGCCAGGGAAGCAGCCTGGTCTGGTGTGAGGAGAGGCCCCCCTCGGACGCTCACCTGGACCCAGGCAGGGGGGCCTTCAGGTACTGCATCTGCACCAGGGCTCTGGAGGTGGGGGAGCAGGGGGCACACCTGGGCGCCATGAGGATAGTGGTGCACAATAGCCCCCAGTACCAAGTCCTGGCCTCACCCCAGCACGTCTTCCTGGTGCCCACCGGTGCCACCTTTGCCAGCGTCTCCACGTTCCTGCTCATCTGGTGCCCCCGGGAGGCTAAAGTCACCATTGTGGCCCCGTCTGGCAGGTTCGTCCACAGTGAAGTCCTGCACTCCAGTGACTTCAAGAAGCTCGTGTTTGGGTCCGTGGGTCTCCTGCTGTCCGCGGCGCCTCTGGACATTCATACTTGTGCCCTGTCCAGCTGCGGGGGGCTCCTGATGCTCAGCACACAAGGCACGGTGCATCTGGTTCAGCCAGACGGGACCTGGAGACACGTCTGTGATCTGGGGGGCAGCTGCCTGGCCCAAGGAGACCCCGTGCAGCTGAAGGTCTTTGGCAGCACCCTGACCTGTGTGCTGGCGGGGGTCTTGTATCTCATTGACTTGACCAGTGGGAGGCTGATTGAGAAAAAACTCCTGAGCACCAGAGAGGTGCATTTCCTGGAGTCCCCAAGCAGGGAGGAGGAGATCCAGCTCCTCACCCCAACCGGTATCTATTGCTTCAGCTTCTCCAGCCCGGAGGAGGGCGGGAGGCCTGAGCCCACCCTGGTGGAGATGGTCTTTGAGGAAGCCTGCAAGTACTACCAAAGGCGGAGCCTCAGCAGCTCCCAGCTGACGGTGGAGAAGCTGAAGAAGGGGGAGATGTTCCAGGCACCCATTGCTCTCTCCTCCATCCTGCAGCACAGCCTCCCCCGTAAGGAGAGGGCAGCCAAGGGCCTCCCGGAGACCTACGCCAAACTGGTGAGCACCCTGAGCCTGGATCTCCAGAGCTACCTGAGCCTGGAGCTTCTCAAGTCCTGCATCGTGGGCGCTTCGGAGAGCGAAGTCGACAGGTGCTGCGAGGAGCTGGTGGAGCAGGAGGTCAGCCGCCTCCTGCGCTTGGACTTGGACAGGGAGAACCTGGCCTATCTGAACAGTGTCTTCAATTCCTTCCCCAAGGCCTCCTGGAAAGCCATCCGGAGCAGCCTGCAGCTGCAGCAGAATGGAGACGGGCTCTTGGTGGCCAGGGCCACCTCCGACCTCTGGAAGAAGGTCTTGGGGGGGCCAGTCCCTAACTGGTCCCAGCAGGAGGAGATGGGCCTCAATGGGGTGGTCCCGCTCTTCGAGCTCATCTGCGGCTCCCTGCACAGGTTCAAACCCAAGTGGCTGCCCGGCTTTGTGGAGCTGACCCAGCAGTACGTTGGGGCCTCCTGGACGTACAGCACCCACGAGGGCCCCGAGGGCGGGGGGCCCCTCTACAAGAGAGCACTGGCCGTTCTCGACAGGCAGCGCCACCGCACGGCCAGCGACCGCGAGCTGGAGATCGAGCTGCTGCTGGGCAGCGCGCGGCCCAAAGCTGTCCTGCAAGCCGTGCAGCTGCTCATCCGCCTCCGCCGGTGGCAGCGGGTGGTGGAGGCGGCCGAGAAGTTTTCCAAGCTCAGCCCGCTGCTCAACAAGGAGATCTTCACCACCCTCCTGGCGCAGTTCGCCCAGCACAGGGACCTGGACCCGTACCTGGCCGCCCTGTGGGAGCTGTGCCCTGCAGACCTGACCGTCTCGGACATTCTCAGCATCGTCCTGCAGCACCTCCCCAGCTCGGAGGGCGACCCTGCTCCCTTCTGTGCCGGGGGGGCCCCGCTGACCCTGGCCTTGCTGAAGCCGCTGTTGCACAAGGTGGCACAGCACCAGTGCACTCAGGACGAACTCTATGCCGACATCTTGCAGGGCCCTCCGTTCCCACCGCCTGCCCCGCCGAGACAGCACAGGGCTGGCCCCAAGGCAGCCCCAGAAATGCTGCAGCAGGCGGGAACGTGCAGGACTCCTTTCCCAGGCTGTAACCTGAGCGACGCTGTATGAAAAGCCGTGTGTACAGAATGGGAGCGAAAACCTAGCGAGCGGGGGTAGGGGCAGCAAACGCCAGCCTCCCCCCACTTCCAAAGGCAGAGACCAACTCTAGTTACACCTTCCTGCCTCAAACAACCTCCTGAGATAGCGCACTGTTCATGAGTCAGCGGGGGGAGGGGGGCGGCCCAGGCTAGACCTGGGGGAGGATCACTGGGGTGACTGGGGGGGTTTACAGCTGAGGCAGTTCCCCAGCGAAGGAGCGGTGTGTGAGAGCGAGAGAGAGCACTGACTGCACGTGAGAGCCCCCTCTCCTGGCCTTTGAGCTAAACGCTGGCTTCCCGCCCTCTAGAAATGAAGCCTGGGGGATAAAGTACAAAGTCTTAACCCAAATTCCCGTTTCATTTGTCCTGTGACTTGCCCACGGCCAGGCTGTTTAGGAGCAGGCACACCCCTTCGCGGCACGGGATCACGGGGGATGAACCTGCTCACGCGGGCACTGCTGGCCTGGACCCAGTCTCTAAAACCTCCCCACTGGGTCTGTGTTCTGCTCCTGAGCCCCGGACTGGCCGGTCCCTGGGACCTCTGCCTGGGCCTCCAAGGATGGCGGTGTCCCTGAGCCGTCTGTTTACCACCCTGCTAGTTTGTCCCTCCCCCATGGGATCAGCTGCCCTGGGTGGGGGAATGGCCGATCCCCTTATGAAACCACAGCAAAGGAGCGAGGTCCGTCTGCGTCCCAGCCTGGCCTAAAACCGACCGAGCTAGCGCTGCCCTGCGCGGGCTCAGGCCTGGGGCCGGCAGCTTTGCCCTGGCTGTCCCTTTCCTAGTGTGTCTGTCGCGCAGGAGGCAAACTTAGACCTGGCCTGTCCTTTTCTGTTCCCAGCCCTTCTGCCTTTGCCCTGGGCTCTAACCTTATCTCAGCCTTCTGAGAAACAAAAGGTGCCGTGTCAGGGCTGTCTGGCCCTTCCCCGGCCTGCCCCCCCTCTCCTCTGCCGGCTAAGTGAGGGTACAGGGGAACTGCTCTGGGATCTGGTCCCGCTTCTGCCCGGGTTCCTTCTCTCCTGGGCGGACGCCAGACGCTGGTAGGCTCGGGGCACGGCTGGCTGGAGGGGCGAGTGACTGGAGACCCGGCCGCGCTCACAGCCCCTGTTTGAGGCTGGGCTGGGGGAAGCGCGTCTGGTTTGCTTCTCCCAAGGGGGTTGTTTTTTAAGTGTGTGAGGAAACATTTTAAAGAAACCTAAACTGCCCGAGGGTTCGTTTTAAATGTGAAGGGTCCTGTGGCGGCGCTTGGTTTAACGGCAGCTGAGCGTGGCCGCGCACCTATTTAAACGGGGAGAGGGGGCCCGGCTGTCTGGGTGCTGAGCCCCAGGGGCTCCCACGCGCTCCAGCTGGGGTCGGCCGCGCTCAGCCCTGCTGACTGACTGCACAGGCTGGGAGCATGCACAAGGGTTTGTGTGGGTCAGCGTGAGTTGGGGGCTGCCGGCCGGCTGGTTTCTGGAGGAGGGAGGCATGGGGAGCTGGCTGGATCTAACGCTTCCAGCCCAGATCCCCACAGGTGGCGCTGTCCGCGCTCTGGGCACCCCAGGTAACCGCTGGCAGCTTGTCGGGCGCTAGCCCTTGGCCAGGGAGGAGCTTTCCTGAAGGCTGCATGTGTCACACCAGCAGGCACAAGGAGGGCGCTGGATGGTGCTTCAGCCAGTCTCCACCCCCCAGGGCCCAGCTGCAGTGGGTCAGGGCAGGCAGGGGGCAGAGTCTGTGCTGCATCAGCCGCTCCCTCTCCTGGCTCGCTTGTCCCACTGCTCTCCTGTGCCTTCCTCTGGGCTCTGCCCCCTCCCTTCCAGCAGGGCCTTGCTAATTAGCAGGGCAGGGAGGAGAGCCCCCGGAGCTCCTGCCACCCAACAGCCAGAAATCGAGTCGGCTCTGAGCCTCCTCTCCCTTCCACTGGGGAGTGGGGGTCGCTGCAGCCAGCCCCGCCCCAGACGGAGCCGGGAGGTCGCGCTGGTCGGATGCAATCAGCTAGACTCCAGTGCTGGGCTCCCTTGGGTTGCCGGGTCTAAGGGGCAGCCCCTGCAGGCAGTCAGCTGTGCTCAGGCGTTGGGCTGGCAGGGGGCTAGTTATAGGTCATGGGGAGGGGAGGTGTCTTTGTGACTGCCCGTCCCCCTCTGTGCAGGGGTCTAGAGCGGAGCCCCTCTGTAGGGCGGAGCCCCTCTGCCTGCTGGTCCCTGTTCCCGTCTGCGTTAAAGATCAGGAGTGGGAGGTGGGTGCTTTGGGGATTGTCTACACCAGAGCCCTTCACCTTGACTTACCTGATCCCATGGGTGAGCTGGCCTGGCGCCACAGTAAACCAAGGGCTCAAGCCGTAGTGTAGACGGCTCTCTGGGGTTGAGGAGGCAGTGCGGGGACTGGCAGCTGTGTGACTTCCAAAACAGAGAGGAGCTGTACCTGCCTAGCCCCTTCTGCCCCTATTCCTGTGCCTTACGCCCCAGTCCCTGGAGCACGAAGGGGCTTTGCTACCTCGGGCAGCTGCTGGGCCTGCGAATGCAGCTGCTCCCTGGACGAGTGACGCTGTTGTGGTAAGGGGTGGGGGGTCGGGGAAGGGGCTGCTCCTGGGACCAGCTGCAGCTGCGTGGTGGCCAGCAGGCCCTTCCTCTGCTAGATTTCCAGTGAGTGTCATTAAACAGCCGCTGTCAAACGTCTCTCTCAGTCGAGAGAAAAGAGTTTGAGGCTGAGTTGGGCGGATCTGTTTGCACAAGGGAGGAGTCTTCATGCAATTGTTGGCGTTGCATGCCACTGTCCAGTGGCTGTTGTCCTATATGCAATATTAAAAGGTGTTTAACGAGCGACCGTCCATCTCCTGTCTTGCCCTGGCTGCGGGCCCTTGGGCGCAGGCTCGCTCGGCTGGCAGCTGCTGCCGTGGCTAAGGAGGAGGCTGGGGGCTTTTCAGCGAAGAGCGGCCGGCCCCCTCCTGCCTGTGCTGCTGTGGAAAGTCCCTGTAGCGGGCGGCATACCCGTGTGCAAACGCCTCGCTGGGCCTGGGGAAGAGGAACTGCTGATGCCGTTAACAATCTGCTTGGCTTGTTATCAATGCAGCTTTGTTCCCGCTGCAGCCCAGCAGGCCGTGTGGGCAGCTGCCTGGCTCTGTGGCAGAGAGGGGAAGTGGGGCACGTTCTGCCCCTGCTGCCTCGCTCTGTTCCAGGGAGCCGGGCGCAGCGCTCCAACGGGCTGTGCAGCAGTGCCCAGCGGCCCAGCTCAGCACGGGGGCCAGGACTCACGGCAGCCGGCTGCCCCTCTCGCGCTGGGCTCTGCAGGGGCCGTGGGGTGCAGCAGCTGGGGGAGGGAGGCTGGTCTTAAGCCGCTGTTTAGGACAGGAAGTGAAGGAAACAGCTGAGGGAATTGTAAGTGGACAAAATTGAGTGGCCTGAGTAGGCCGGTCAGGCAATGCCTTTGGGTGCACGCCAGGGAGTGGTGATGGGCTGGCCCCAGTTTAGGGTTTCAGCGGAAACACAGCCCCCGGCCTGTAGAGCTTTAGGCCAGCAGGGACCATCGGCTCCTCTGGTCCGACCCCCTGTTTAGCACGGGCTGTCGCATTTACCCAGATGCCCCTGTCCTGAGCCCACACCAGCATTTCAGTCCTCAGGAAACTGCTGGGTCGGCGGCAGAGACCGTGGGGAGCTGAGGCCCCTGCCCTGGGCACTGGGCGATGGGATGCCCAGTTGATGCTCACTGGTGACCTGGGCTCCAGGCTGCATAGGAAGGTAACAACCCCCACCCCCATTCCCTGCCAATCTGAGCTGGCCAGGCTCCCGGCCTGCAGGGCTGTAGCTATAGTAGGGCACAGCTTCGCCCATCTGGATTTGGGGGGGCCCAGAACACCCCCATGAGGGGAGGGGTGAATAGCTAGAGCTCTGCATTGCCTTCTGGCCCCAGTTGTGGGCTGGGCCAGCGGGGACGGGGGTGCAGGTGGCGTAGACTGGCCTGGCTTCAGTTGGGGCAGAGCTGTTGGGACTTTCATAGAATATTAGGGTTGGAAGGGACCTCAGGAGTTATCTAGTGTCACCCCCTGCTCAAAGCAGGACCAATCCCCAACTAAATCATCCCAGCCAGGGCTTTGTCAAGCCGGGCCTTAAAAACCTCCAAGGAAGGAGACTCCACCACCTCCCTAGGTAACGCATTCCAGCGCTTCACCACCCTCCTAGTGAACTAGTGTTTCCTAATATCCACCCTAGACCTCCCCCACTGCAACTTGAGACCATTGCTCCCTGTTCTTTAACCTGCTTGTTGGCTGGTGTCCACCTTCCTTCCCGCACCGCCTGTGACACCCTCTGGTTCTGGGACCGAACCCAAGCTGCAGTCGCATGAGGAGCCGCCTGGGGTTAGCTGGAGCTGTGCCCAAGGGCCCTTGCTCTCCGCCCGCCCTCAGCAGGGAGACAGACCAACGTCCTTCACGCAGTTCTCTGATCCCAAGGCTCCCACGTTGCTTGGCCCATTGCTGACATGCAGCCCCCTCTGAAGCGGCCCAGGGCAGCTGTTTAACAAGGTACACAACAGTCTGGGACAGGAAGTGAAGAATACTGCAGCCAGATGAAGGGGTGGGGGGGGTCCAGGTGGGTGAGGCAAGCCGAGAGCGGGGCATGGGGCAAGCGAGACGGGCCTGCCAACACTACACAGGTGGAGCTTGGGTTTGCTGCTGAAACTCCAGGAAGGGAAGTCGGGGTAACGCGGCCTGTGAGCTAATCAGCATCCTCTGCTGCTGCTGGGTCTACATTACCTGGAGCCAGGCAGGGAGGAGGCCTGGGCCTGTGGCATTTCCCCTGGGCAGGCTGGCTGTGGCGGGCGACCTCTGGTTACCGGGCAGTGACGGGTCGCAGCAGAAAACAGCGTGGCGGGGTGGGGGGCTGGCGGCCACTGGGATCCACACCCCAGAGACGTGGTCCTCTCCCCACTGCCCCTTACTGGGTCATGCCCAGCGCAGGAAGGGAGGCCGGGTGCAGGGAGGGAGCTTATCAGCCCAAAGCCCAGCGGACCCAGTTCTCCCTGGCACCTGCCCCCAAGGGCCTCCTTCTCTTACAGCTTTGGCCTCCCGCGCCCTAACGCTGGCGGAGCTGGGCCGGCCCACAGCACCCTGGCCAATCCCACCACGCCAGAGCCCAGCCAGGGAGAGGCCCGTGCAGGCTGCCAGGGGCTGCAATAGGGTTTCCACGTCCCAGGGGCTGGGGGCAGCACTCTGCCCCCCACGTCAGGCCGGGGAGGCTCAGCAGGGGGGCTGAAGCTCCCGAAGCTGGGCAGGGCTGTCCCTAAGGCGGCTTTGGGGCTGGGCACTATTAGTGAGAATCCCCCAAGGGCCCCCTCGCCCGGCCCCTCCAAGCCAGGGTGGCTGCCCCCTTGGCTCTGTGGGGCTGGGGAATTCCTGCCTGCAGGGGGAGAGTCCAATGGGCCAGACGCTGCTCCTGGGCCTGCTGAAGCCAGAGCCACTTGCTTGGGGTCCCTGGTGCACGGACGGGTGCCAGAGAGACCGACTGGCCCTGCCCCCCACTGGGACTAAGGCCTCGCCCATCCCAGCCACAGCCCTTCGCCTGGCCCTCCCAGGGGCTGTTTCTGAGCCACGCTCGGCGGTTACGGAGAGGGAGGAATGTTGCCGGGGCCTTCGGACACGTGGGCCCCACAGCTCGGGCTAGAACAAGCCATGACTCCAGCAGTGGGGGTCCTCCCAGCCAGGTCCTGCTCGGTCAGCCCCTGCTGCGTCAGTCACCCGGGGCCAGACCCGGGCCAGGCCCCGTGAACTGGAGGCCGGCAGAGCGCAAGCGAAGGGCAGCTCTGGGGCCCGCCGGTTGCTGTGGTTTCACGACCACATTTTCCTCTTTTTCAAGCTGCTTGTCCCTCCTCCACTGCGGTGGGACCCTCCCCCAACAAAAGCGGAATCTGCCACCCCCCCCCCCCCCCGGGGCCCCCCCCCCCCCCCCCCGGGGCCCCCCCCCCCCCCGGGGGGGGGGGGGAGTCCCAACGCTCGCTTGGCTTGGGGCCACGGCGGCGTTACCGCTGCTAAACGCAGGCACAACCCTCTGCGCCCGGCGCCACGGCCCAGCTCTGCCTGGGAGCGGGAAAGCGGCTGGGGGAGCCACTCCAAAGAAGGGACCCAGCCCCCCCGGCAGGAGGCAGCCAGGCACCAGCTTCCCAAGCAAGGCAAGGCAGCGGCTGCCTGTTGTTGGTAGACACCAGTGTCTCCATTGCCCCAGCAAGGGCTGGCCCCGAGCTGTGCCCCCCCCCCCTCCAGGGACCCTGCTTCCAACGCTCTGGGCCAGGCCTCGCCCTGCCACTGACCCAGGGCAGCCGTGTCTACACTACAAACTGGAACTGAGCCACCCGCAGGCCTCAGCCTGGCTGTGGGCATGGCCTTTGGGTGCCCTCCGGAGCCAGAGTCCAGCAGCAGCTTCCTCGCTACCAGCCCCGGCCGGGGAACACGCGTGGGGCTTGTCACCCGCCAGGTTGGTCCCGGACGGTCCCATGAGCCCACGTGGGGCGGTGGCTGCTGGGCTGCACAGATTCCTCACCCCCATCCCGTGGTTCTGAAACCGGGGGTGACCCCTGGACACAGCATCCCCTGCAGCCCAGACGGGGCCGGCTGGCTTCACTTTGGCCAGGCCTGCCCCTCAGCCGAGCCCGCTGCCCCGTCATACTGCCACGTGCAGGGGAGGGAATTCAGGCCCCTTCCTGGGGTTTCCCATCCAGCCCCCAGGCGAGCGTTCCTGGGCTGCTGTCACGAGCCGCCCCGCCGGGCCCTGAGCCCCCCTGGGCATCCAGGCTGCAGGTGCTCACGGCCCCGGGGCAGCAGCTCCGCTCCCCGCGCTGTGGGGGTCACGGCCGCGGCGCCAGGCCCACCAGCTGCCTCGTTCCAGCATGCGTTGTGCTGCCCACCCCCGCCGAGCCCCAGCACCGAGGGCCGCGGCCCTGCCCGTGAGGGGGGCTGGGGTAGATGGGCTCAGCAGCACGGGCTGGGGTGTCCCCTGTAACGTAAGGGGGGGCTCAAGGGCTTCCCCCCCACCAGACCCCTCCCCCATCCCCCCCGCTGCTCCAGGGCCCCCCGTTGCCAGGCTCTCTCTGTTCGGCCATTGGGAAGCACCCGGCGCCCGTCTGCAGCACACACACTTTATTGGTTCAACAGCACGTCACTGTGTCAGCCAGCGCCGCCAGCGACTCCCCTTCGTACAAAAATAAATACTCATCGTCTGTGCAGCGTGGCCCCCACGCCGACCAGGGCATGGCACAGAGCCAGGGGCAGGCAGGAGGGCGCAGGGCCATCCCCTCATCGCAGGGCACCCGGCCCGGGGCGAGCTCTGCTCCCCAGCCGCAGAGCAGGGCCCCCCCGAGCACAGCGGGGGCTGCTAATGTCAGGCCCAGCGACGGCTGCCGGGACGTTCTGCACTTGCCTCCAGTGGCCCCACTTTGAGCTGGCACCCACTGTGCTCTGGGGGCAGGACGGGGAGGGAGAGGGGGCGCTGAGGCCTGCTTGTCTGGGACACGGGCGCCTGGGGACACAGACAGGCGCCCACCCCACACAGGACCCCTCCCGGCCAGGGCTGTGACACGGTGGGTGAAGGGTGGGGCGGCTGAAATGGCTCATCGCACGAGCCTGGGCGTACACGGCTGCACACGCAGGGCCCCTCTGGCATGGGGGTGTATTGACACCACCCCCTCACTGCTTCGAGCTTGGGTACCCCGTCCCCTCCACCCCCTGCGCCCAGCCCCTCGGTGCTGTGGGGCCGGACAGTGCCCAGCTGCTCCATCACAACGAGGCGTGCCCCTATAGCGGGATTCCCATGCCCCAGCACACCCCCATGGTGATTGTAGGGGGAGGGGCTACTGGGTTCTTCCCCCCCTTCTCTCCCAGCCGATCGGCTCTGGATTTGCGGTGCAGTGCAGGGTCTATGTACCACGACATAGCCGTGGGGGCGGGAAGCAGGATGACTCCCACCCAGGGGAGTCTTGTGATTGGCTGAACAAATGAGGGGGAAGGCGGGGCTTGGTGGAGCCAGCACGGCAGATTGGCTGCTTCGGCCCATGGAGTCCAGGTGTCTAATCAGATCAGTGGGTGGCCGCCCCGTGATCCCTTCAGCAGCAGCCCCCCCGCGGGGGCTCGAGGCCGGGGCCAGTTTGGGTGCAGGTGGGGCGCCTGCTACTTCCTCGTCTCCACCCGGGGGATTTTAAACAGCATCGCAGACGGAGACCTGCAAAACCAAGCAGAGGGGGCGGGTCACCCCAGCGGCCAGGTAACCCCAGCACCCGACTCATCTCGGCACATCCCAGCGCCCGGGTCCGTCCCAGCGGCCAGGTAACCCCGGCACCCGACTCATCTCGGCACATCCCAGCGCCCGGGTCCGTCCCAGCGGCCAGGTAACCCCAGCACCCGACTCATCTCGGCACATCCCAGCGCCCGGGTCCGTCCCAGCACCCAGATAACCCCGGCACCCGGCTCATCCCAGCGCCCGGGTCCGTCCCAGCACCCAGATAATCCCGGCGCCCGGGTCTGTCCCAGCGCCCAGATAACCCCAGCACCCGACTCATCTCGGCACATCCCGGCGCCCGGGTCTGTCCCAGCACCCAGATAACCCCGGCACCCGGCACATCCCAGCGCCCGGGTCCGTCCCAGCGCCCAGATAACCCCGGCACCCGGCACATCCCAGCGCCCGGGTCCGTCCCAGCGCCCAGATAACCCCGGCACCCGGCTCATCCCAGCACATCCCAGCGCCCGGGGAAAAGCACCCCCCCCAAAGCAGAGGGGCCAAGGCAGGATGTCCCCAATGCTGGGCCCGGGCGAAGGCTGAGACAGGCACCACAGGCTGCAATGCCCGGGGACGTCACCCGAGATTCCTCACCAGGGCCAAGCAGAGCACGGCCTCTCCGCCCACCCCTGGCGTGCTGGGCCCTGCCGCACGGGAGCTGGGACGGTGCCCATGCAGCACAGACGTGGCCAGGGAAGCCTCCACCTGCAGCCATGCCCCTCGCTGCAGCCTCCTCGGTGAACGGTGCCCATGAGCCTCGGGGGCGCCTGGGGCCCTCAGGTGCACAGGGCTCGGTGGCCCCCTGCCCCCCACACGCTGGGCCCAGCCCACCACCCCCACAAGCCCCCTGCTTCCCGTTGCAAGGGGCTCCAACACCCCTGCCAGTCGGCCCCTCCACACCCCAGGGCGCCCCTCTGGGATATTCGCCAGCCTCCCCGCTCTCACCCCCTCGAGCCCCCCGCTGCTCAGCCCCTCGCCCCCCCGCTCACAGCCCCTCGCCTCCCCAGACCCTCTGCTGCTGGCAGCGCCGCCCTCACCCCCAGGCCCTGTGGAGGGAGCTGGGGCAGGTACTTACATCTCCAGGGCTTCCCCGTCGCTCCTGGCGGGAGAGAGGAAGGCTGTCAGTGGGGATGAGCGCGCTCCCCCCCCTCCCGCCCCACAGCGCTGGCAACAGGTCTGCGCAGGGCAGGGCCCCGCCAACTGGGCCTCGGGCTGGGGGCACGTACCCCAGGCTCTCAGGGAGGGTGGGCTGGGCTGGAGGGACCCAGCTGGGCAGCTCTGGGCCAGAAGGGGAAGGGCCTGGCCTCCCCGACACCCCCCGGGCCCCAGCATCAACCCCCACACCCACACATGGGCCAGAACCAGCACCTGCCAGGCCCACTGGGGCAGCGAGGACGGCCGAGTGCCAGTCGCAGCTGGCGCCCTCATGGGTGCCTAGAGGGGAGGGGAGACCGGCCCTAGGGATCCCCGGGGTGGCCCGGCCCCGCCGGCTCCTCACCCCAGGCAGGGGAAAGGGGGCAGGGCCGGCCTGAGCCGCCGGTGTTGGGCTATTCCGGGCCCGTGGCCAGCCGAGGGGTTCTGGTTGTCCCGCCTCAGGTCAGCCCAATACCACATCCCCGTGTGGCTCGGACATGGGGGAAGGAACTCCGGGAGGAAGTGAAACCAGCAAGGCCCCCACGCCGCGTCTCCAGGGGCCGGCTCAGGCTGATTCCAGGGACCCGTGGGCAGGTGCAGGGGCTGGCGGAGGCCAGAGAGCCCTGCCCAGAGAGCGCAAAAGGGCAGGGCACCAGCAGGACCAGGGGCAGCCCCGCACACAGCCACCCTTCCCCGGGACGGTACGTGCAGGAGCAGGGCAGGGTGCCAGCGGGACCAGGGGCAGCCCCACACACAGCCACCCTTCCCCGGGACGGTACGTGCAGGGGCAGGGCAGGGTGCCAGCGGGACCGGGGGCAGCCCCACACACAGCCACACTGCCCCGGG
>NW_020664446.1:1939197-1943362 GCF_002925995.2 Terrapene triunguis | reverse complement strand
CGGGACGGTACGTGCAGGGGCAGGGCAGGGCGCCAGCGGGACCGGGGACAGCCCCACACACAGCCACACTGCCCCGGGACGGTACGGGCAGGGGCAGGGCAGGGCAGGGCGTTCTGCACGGTCGTGCGGAGGAAATCCCCAGCTCTGTGCCCACGGGAGGGAGGGTTGGTTCTCTGGCCCCGCTGTGTTGCAGGCCATGGGCAGAAGCCTGTGAACCTGCCACCTTCACAGCAGCCACATTGCCTCCCTCACCCCTTTCCCAGGTGCAGCAGTGGGGCTGGGATGGGCAGGGGCCCACGAGCCCTGTGCCGCTGGGGGCGCATGGGAGGGGACCAGCGCGTGGCACAGGGGGGCCAGGGTGAATTCACAGCCTGCTCCAAGGCACAGTGTGGGGCTGGGTGCATGGTAGGGGTCAGTCGGGGCGGGGGGCGTCAGAGGGGTTGGGGCAGGGGCCTTGGCAGGGGGTTGCAGCAGGGGTAGGCCATGGCGGGGGTTGGCTGTGGCGGTGGGCCTGGCAGGGGGCATGAAGGGGGTTGGCTGTGGTGGAATACGTGGCAGGGGCTTAAGGGACAGCAGGGGGCGTGAGAGGGGCTTGGCCCCTGGCTGGGGGCACGGCGAGCGTGTGAGGGGGTTGGGGCATGGCTCATTCGTGGCGGGGGGGTCGCCCATGGCAGGGGGTTGGCCATGGCGGGGGTGTGCGGGGGTTGGGGCAGGGGTCAGGCCGTGGCGGGGGGTCGCCCGTGGCAGGGGGTCAGGCCGTGGCAGGGGGTCGACGTGCTCACGCGCCCCGGGGCGCAGGAGCCTCCTTACTCGTAGACGTCGGCGGTCTTCATGCGCCGGTAGAACTTGGCGAGCCGCACGGCCAGGATGACGCCAGGGAGCAGGAACATAGTGCACCAACCCAGGCTGAACCAGAAGCCATTCTGGCAGGGGAGAGAAGCCCCCAGTCATCAGCGCCCGCCCAGCAGCCCCCTCGTGGGCTGGATCTCCCCTCCTCAGCATGGGGCGGGAGCCGTGGGGCTGGGCTGGCTCATGAGCACAGCATGGGAGAGAGGATGGGACCCGCCTCATCCGGCCAGCAGGGTGAGTCAGCAAACAGCTGTGCCTCCCGCACACAGGGTCTGAGAGCCTGGCACCCAGGCGGCTGCCCTTACCCCCAGGGATGGGCAGGGGAAAGGGGCAGCAGGGCCCGTGAGCACTGAACCCTTCCCAACTCAACAGCCAGGGCCTGGTGCCCAGCTCCCACGGGGCCGGCAGGGCCTGGCCATGCTGCCGGAGTCTGGGGGGCATTCAGTGCAGCCCCCACCCCCTCAGGGCCCAGACCCAGCAAGTCCTGTGGGACTCTCCTTACCCAGCCGGGCCCAGCAGTGTCAGTGAGCCCAGCTGTCGCCCAGGACCCGGAGCTGGGGGTTTCACCCCAGGGCACATCGGGAACGCAAAGCCCCCGTGTAACTCCCACAGCTCCCTCCGGCCCCCCAGAGCCACGATCCCCACACAGCACCCTCTGCCCAGCTCCCACGAAACCCTCTCACCAGGGAATCCACCACGTAACTGCAGGCGACGGTCACAGCCACATCCACTGTCTTGGCCGCAGGCCCACAGAGCCCCACCTCTCCCGTCAGCTGGGGACAGAACCAGAGACAGGGACGCGGCCCGTCAGCACCATGTCAGGCACGGGCCCCTGCCCTTCCCAACCTGCCCCCACTGGGCAGGGAGCCCCCAGAGCCCCCCCCCGTCCCTCCCCCACACCCCAGGCAATAGGAGAGCTGCCCTGGGATGAGGAAGGGGAGTGCCAGCAGCCTGGGGTATGCCCAGCTGGAGAGGGAACCCCCCAGTGGGCACAACTCGCTGCGTGCCCAGGGCAAGGCCCTGCCTCTCTCAGTGCCTCAGTTTCCCAAACAGGGTGATAACCGCAGCCCGCCCTGCCCCCAGGGCGCCAGGAGGCTCAGCTCGTTAGCGTCCCTAACGTGCTTCAGTGGAGTCGGTGGCAGCCTGCAGTGTGGGGCGTCAGGGGGCAGCGTGTGGGCACACAAGGGCTTCGGGGTGCACGAGGACACACAGACAGTGAGGCAGGGCAGGGCCCTGGCAGTGCCCGGGGGCAGGACAGCCCCCCCCCCACACACACACGCAGTCGGGGTGTCACTCACCGTGCTCTTCGCCCAATCGACGTAGGAATTGAAGTATCCCAGCAGCGTGTTCAGAAAGGCCCGGCTCTCCTGGGGGAGGGGGACAGGGGTGAGGTGCTGCACCCAGGGCCAGCGGCTGTGAGCCTGGGCTCAGGGATCCCCCCAGGGAGGGGGGCTGAGGCGGAACAAGCGTATTAAAAGTTCAGAGCAGCTCGTGCCCCCAGTGGCGGGGGGGGGCAGGACCCCCCGTGGGCTCAGGTCTCTGCTGGGACAGGGGACAGCTCTGTGCCGTGACCCTGCCCATCCCCACCCCAGGGGGTCAGAACCCTCCCAGTGCCCTGCCCCCGGGCACCCCCTGAGGCTTTCGCGGGGGGGGGGTGCAGGGAGCCCCACGGCAGAGGCAGGGCTTTTCCTCCCAGTCCCGGGTCCTGCTGCGCAGCCCTGGGAGAGGGGAGGGTCCCCCGAAGCCGTGGGGTGTTCATCCGAGGCCCCCCTCCCCAGAAGGGGCTGCGAGGGGCTCACGTTGCTGATGATCTCCGCAGCCCTGGTGTCTAGGAAGGTCTGAGCGTCCTCGATCCGCTGCAGCGTGTCATTGATCCGCGCCTGGGGGGCAAGGAGCAGGATGGGACGCAGCAGCTCGGCCAGGCCTGGGCTGGGCCCCAGTGCAGAAGGGGGAGCCCCCGGCAGCCCCTCACCCGTCCTGGCGGGCAGTCGCCTGGTAAGGGGAGTCGCCCCCGGGCGTCCTGTCCCCACATGGCCACAAGGTGGCAGCTTCTCAGCAGCGTCGGGTCCCCAGTGTCAGCTCAGGACACCCGGCGCTCAGAGCCCCTTGCAGGGTGCTGGGCAAAGCAGAGACACTGCTGCCCCCGCCAGTCCCCACGGGCTCCCATCCGACAGCACAGGGCCCCTCGACCCCGACCCGCAGCCCCTGCTAGCCCAGCCCTGGGCTCCCCCCTCTGCCGGTGCCCCTCACTCCTGACCCGCAGCCCCTGCTAGCCCAGCCGTGCCCCCCCACAGCTCTGCCAGTGCCCCTCACTCCCGACCCGCAGCCCGGCTCTGGGCTCCCTCCCCCCACTCTGCTGGTGCCCCTCAGTCCCGACCCACAGCCCCCCTCCCCTTTCTTGTTATCCCAGCCCTGGGTGGATCTGGGCAGCGAGGTGACTGGTCTCTGTGGGGCCAGGCTGGGCACTAGCACCCACATGGATCGGGTCACCCCTTGCTTTGGGGGTGTCCCGCGGAGGTGGCTCCCCTGCTGGCCGCTAGCGGAAGTGCTGGCAGGCTGCCTGCCAGGCTGCCCAGGGACCCTGTCCGGGTGCCTCTCAGGGCCTGGGCCAGACGCACCGGGGGAATCCATGGGGCAGCGGCTGGGGACGGGAGCCGCCGGGATGCGCCTCGCTGGCTGTGCCGCCTCCCACTGAGCTCCCAGCACCCACTGAGCAGCGCAGAGACTCTGCAGGGTGCTGGGGACCCCTCGCCCCTCCCCCCAGTGCAGCACCCGCAGCTCCCCCTGCCCGCACTGCTTACCGGGACCTGGGGGGTCGTCGCCTGCAGGATTCGGATGCTGCGGTTCAGGGTTTGCTGGGGACAGAGACAGGAGGGTTAGGTGTGGGAGGGGATTCCTCTGCCCCCCACAGCTCCAGCTAGGGACGGGGAGGCGGCGTGTCCCAGGCCCTTCCCCACTCCCTGCCCTGGGGGACCCTGCTCCCAGCTCGGGGGAAGCCCCAGGGGCCCATGGGGTCACTCACCATCTCCGGCAGGAAGCGGGACCTGATCTGCCCATTGATCTGTCTCAGGTCAGACGCCTCCTCCTGCAGCTCCTGCCTCGTGGTCAGGTTGCGCTGAGCCGAGGGGGGGGGAGAGAGAGTCAGAGGCACCTGCCCGGCCCAGCAGCCCCCCCCAGTCCCCGGGGCCACAGCCCGGGGGGAGGCAGAGCAGGACGAGCCAGGCAGCCCCTGGGGAGCCGGCTCCCCGGCCTGCACTCCCCACCCCACCCGCCTCCCGGGGGAGGGGAGCGATCAGCAATGGCAAGAGCCCCCCCC
>NW_020664446.1:1912815-1914197 GCF_002925995.2 Terrapene triunguis | reverse complement strand
GAACAGAAGCAACCCTGGGGTGTCTGGCAGTGCTGGGGTGTGTGATGCCCCGAGTACCCCACTCTCCCCGCAGCCCAGCCCGTTAGCAGGTTGCTGGGAAGGCGTGGTTCCCCCATATACCCCCCACACCCAGTTTTTTGCCCTGATTGTCATACACTCTTGCTTGGGCTAGCGGGCTCCAGAGACGCCGCTCTCCAGCCGGCCAGCTCGGACGGCAGCCAGCACCAGCGGAGAAGTAAGGGTGTCGGTACCGCGACCCCCCCCCCACACACACACACGCACACAGAGCTCCTTTTTGGGTCAGGCCTTCTACAATTACAACACCCTGAAGTTTCAGATGTAAATAGCTGAAATCATGAAATTTATGATTTTTAAAATCCTATGCCCGTGAACTGGACGGTGAATTTGACAGGGCCCTGCTCCTGGGGCAATACAGCGCAGCGGCCACCAACGGGTTAATCTGGAAACAGCTGGCTCCAGGCTGGGCCCAATTAACCCCTTCAGGGCTGTTGCACTATGTGTGGGCCATTAACTCCGTTCCCTAGGGGGTGACATCTGGGGCAGCCCTGTGGGTCAGGGGTCAAAGGGTGTCCAAGCAGCGAACACGAGTCCTGGGCCAGTGCCCTCTCCCTGCCTCCCTCCCCGTCGGCTAGAGGCAGCCCCCCCCCAGGAATAATGGGGGAGCCCCAGTGCTCTAAGGGAGTAGGGTGACCCCCAGGTACACACTCCCTGCCCCCCTAGTCGCCTAGGACAGGCTCCAGCTGCTGCAGCCAGGATCTGCCCTTGGGAATCTCCCCAGAACCTGATCCGAGTTGCCCAGAGTTTCCTTGTCGCCCGGCCGCTCCAAATGCTGGGGTGGGCACCCCAAGAGGGTCACCCCCAAGGCGAGGGCAGGGGCCCTGTTCTGAAGGGCAGCGCTAGCCCCAAGAGGGAGGGTCACCCTGTAGGCCAGCGCGGTACCCGCAGGCAGGGGAGGGTCACGGCACACTGGTGGGTGACCCAGGAAGGGAGCCTCCTTTCCCAGCTGGGTACACAGCACCCACTGCTACATCAGATCAGAGGGCAGGTTGGCCAGCCTGAGCAAGGACTGCGCAGCCAGATGCACCCCACCCACCCCCCTTGGTCCTTCGGGGGGGACGCGGGACTGGGAGTCCAGATGCCTGGGTTCGGTTCCCAGCTCGGGGAGGGAAATGGGGTGTAGTGGTTAGAGCAGGGGACTGTGGGCTGGGAGCCCGGACTCCTGGGTTCTCTCCCCAGCTCCGGGAGGGGAGTGAGGTCTGGTGGGTTAGAGCAGGGGGGGCTGGGAGCCCGGACTCCTGGGTTCTGTTCTCAGGGAGGGGGGCTGGTGGATCACAGCAGGGAGCGACCCCCCCCCCCGGCGG
>NW_020664446.1:1897447-1912715 GCF_002925995.2 Terrapene triunguis | reverse complement strand
GGCTGGGAGCCCGGACTCCTGGGTTCTCTCCCCGGCTCTGGGAGGGGAGTGTGGGCTGGGAGCCCGGACTCCTGGGTTCTCTCCCCAGCTCCGGGAGGGGAGTGGGGTCTGGTGGGTTAGAGCAGGGGGGGCTGGGAGCCCGGACTCCTGGGTTCTGTTCTCAGGGAGGGGGGCTGGTGGGTCACAGCAGGGAGCGACCCCCCCGTCGGTTAACGGGCAGGGGCCGGATTCCCCTGCCGGGGGGGGCGCCGGGGGGCGGGGCGGGGGGCAGGCCGGGGGGCAGGCTCTCCCGGCCCGGGGGCGCTTACCCGGCAGGGTCCGGCGGCGCGGGCTCGGAGCGAGGCAGGGGAGCGCTGGGTGCCAGGGGCCGGGCTTAGCGCTGCTCCTGCCCCGCCCGAGCCCGCGCGAACTTCGGCTCTGCCCGGCGGCGAGCTCCGGGCTCGGGGCGGACACAGAGACCCTGCCCCCCCTGCCCCAGAGACCTGCCCCACACACACCCTGCCGCCCCGAGACCCTGCCCCCCCCAGAGACCTGCCCTTAAAGAGACCTTGCCCCCCCACACCCTGCCCCCCAGACACACACATCCTGACCTCACATAAACCTGCCCTGCCCCCCACACATATCCTGCCCCAGAGACCTGCGTCTCCCCCCTCAGAGACCCTGCCACCTCTCAGAGACATGCCCCACACATACACCCTGCCCCCCAAGACCTGTCTACCCCCCAGCCCCACCCCTTCTCCCCACACCCCCTGAGCCCCACACCAACTCCCTACCCCCCACAAACACCCTGTCCCCCACACCCTGCTCCATTCCCAGACACTACCTCCTTCCCCCCACACACAGAGTGAGACCCTGCTCCCATACTCTGCCCCCACACCCTGTCTCCTCCACCCACGCTCCCACCTGCTGCCTCCCCCCACTGTCCCGCGCAGACCCTGCCTCTTACCCACCACCCTGGCAATAGCGCTGGAGAGCCCCTGACCCCCAGCACGGCGGGATCTCGGCACACACGGATGCCCGTTAGTCGTGTTCCTCACACAGGGCACCATGCACACTCCTGGGAAGAGCCAACCTCTGCTCTGCGCACCGGCTGCACCCTGCATTCAGATGGGCACCGGCTGCCAGGCCCAGCCTGCGGGGGGCAGAGTGGGGGGGCTGCCTCTTTGCTTCCCACTTCCCCCTCTTCTGCCTCCCCCTCCTCGCCAGGCTGAAGTTGTTTCTTTATTCCCAGCAACTTAGTCAAAGGCCAATATTATTGGACAATATATCAGTGTAACAGTCATTTGTTGGAAAGTTCATCAGACTGATGACTGAATGTGACAAACCTTTAAATGACGAGTTATTTATTAATTAAATAATCCAATAAGGAGCTGGGGTTTGACTGGCTGTACATGACAAAATAAATCTCGGGTCACCCCACGTGACACGTCCCTGCCACCGCTATTTCGTTACAAAGAGATGAAGATACGTCACTCCCAGCGGGGACCCTTTAGCTCTGGTCTGACATTTCCCCACATTTTATGTTGTGGTTTTGTTTTTAGGAAACATACAATACGCATGTAAATAGTTGGCCAATTTGTTGCAAATCCAATTGTAATGTTTTCACAAAAGTTATAAGCCAGTTACAAATGAAGACGTTTATAGGAACTTCGGTTGCGTGTTCAGTCAAATAAGCATCGGAAAAATGGCTACATTTATCAGAAGTTGTGTTACAGCTATATAAAAAAAAGGGTTGTGATTTTTGTTGGGTCTTTTGTACAGCAGCAATATGGCTTGATAGGCTTTAACGGAATTGGAGAACTCCGGCAGTGGCTAGAATCTCTCCACTTCCTCTCCTTCCTAATTCCCAAAGTCCCTTGTGGAATGGAGACCCCTTCCTTCGTTGGCCAGCCCTTATGCTGAGCACCTTTGTGGAAACACACAAAATGGTGCCTGGTGTTGTATGTTGCCTCAACAACCTTGTACCTACCATGGCAATACCTTTGCTTTAATAAACTCTACTGTGTATGCAAATAATGCTGATGACTTCTATTGAACTAAGCAATATTTGAACCATTAACGCTCTATTCGACTCACATGGAAAAGTGCTACAGAGGGGGCAGCGGAAGGATTTTTCGGAGGTAGGGGCATTACATTCTAGTCTGAATCGTCCGTGAATGGCATTTGAAAAGAGGTCGGGTGTTACTCTGAGATGCAGCCACCACAGTGCGTCTTGTTCTCTTTCCAGCTGAGATTTCTATGCACGATAGCAAGCAAGTGGAAAGAGCCAAAAGTCCCATTTTTAAAATTTTCGATTATCAGACTTAACTGGAAGTGTTCTGAGTAAGCAGCAGGTTCATCGATAGTGAAATGCCGTGTACTCAGTGATGTAATCCATTTCTCCTGGCTGGTGGAACTGTAAAAAGTTGTTATTTATGATCATGAAAATATTTGAATGGCTTGAGCGTTGTTGTTCGTGCTGATCGCCAGCGACACCGATAGGTCAGCATCCCTGAGGGTTTGTATGCTCAGAGACCCTGCTTTGCACAGACGGGAATTCCTTCATATAGTTCTGCACAGAATTGCTGCCTAATCTGGCGCTGTCTGCCTCTCCCTAAGGAGGTTTGTGTATCTAATCCTGACACCACCACCAACTGCCCCGAACTTCCACGTGGAGGGAAAACTCTGCTCCCGGGGAGTGTGCAGAAGGGCCAATAACAGCATTTAATGGATTCAGAGCTTTTCGGGCCAGAGGGGACTGTCAGCTCGCCTGGTCGGAGCGCCTGTATATCACCATCGAATTTCATCCAGTCACTCCTGTACTGAGCCCAGTGCCAACTTCTGTTTGACTAAAATACACCTTCTAGAATGAGCGACAGAGTCCTGTGGCACCTTATAGACTAACAGACGTATTGGAGCATGAGCTTTCGGGGGGGGATACCCACTTCGTCGGATGCATGGAGTGGAAATTTCCAGAGGCAGGTGTAAATATGCAGGCAAGAATCAGTCTAGAGGTAACGAGGTTAGTCCAATCAGGGAGGATGAGGCCCTCTTCTAGCAGTTGTTCTAGTGTCCACTCTTGGCTTGAAGACAGCAAGAGAGGGTGAATCCGTCACTCACCGTGTGGCTTGTTCCAGCAGCTAATCACCCGCACTGCTAAAAACAGGGGCCGTATTTCTCATGGGCTCATGCCTGGCTTCAGCTTCCAGCCCGGTTCTTGTTCTGCCTTTATCTGCTAGGTTAAAGAGCCCTTTGAGTACTGTGGCGGGGCGACGACTCACCGGCACGGCGCCTCCTGCTGGTTGTGCAGGGAATTAGCTCTTCCCAGCCCAGAGCGCCCTCTGCCGGCTGATGTCTCACCTGCCGCTGCCCCCCGTGTCCCTCCCAGACCCTGGTGCCTTTTGCCCAGGGGTTCTGCCCCAGCAGTAACCCACAATCTGAGCCTCCCCCACAGGGAACCTCCATCCCCTATCCCCACCTTGCCTCAGTGGCTACTGCCAGTCTCCATCTAGCCCCCGCTCCCTGGGGCTGACCCCCTCAGGGCTGGAGCGGGGTAACCACCCCGCTACAAGTACCCACTGCTTTGTCCCCACGCAGGTCGGACTATACCATCATCAATCTTCTTTCTGATTTGTTAAACAGATTGAGCTCGTTAAGTCTACCTCTGTCAGGTGTTTTCTCCAGCCCTTTTTGGCAGCTCTCTCCTGTGCCCACTCCAATTTGTCAACATTCTTTTTCAAAAGCGGACCCCAGAACGGGATGGAGTATTCTAGTATCCGTCTCACCAATGCCCTAGACAGAGAGACAATCACCTCCCTGCTACTCATCACATATTTTGATACATCCCAGGGTCACATTAGCCCTTTTTGCCACAGCATCCCACTGGGAGCTCGCGTTCAATTGCTTGTCCACTTCCTTAATGACTTGGATCATGGAGTGGAGAGTGTGCTTATAAAATCTGCAGATGACACCACGGTGAGAGGGGTTGCAAGCACTTCAGAGGACTGGATGAGAATCCAAAATGAGCACAACAAACTGGAGAATCAGTCTAAAACCAACAAGATTAAATGTAATAAAGACAAGTACGTTTAAGAAGGAAAAATCAAATGCACGAATACAGTACAGGAAATAACTGAGTAGGCCGTAGTAAAGCAGGAAAGGATCTGGGGTTCTTAGTGGATCACAAATTGAATATGAGGCACCAATGTGATGCAGTGGTGAGAAAAGGTACTATCATTCCAGGGAGTATTAGCAGGAGTGTCGTATGTAGGACGCTGGAGGTCATGGTGCCGCCCTAGCTGGCACTGGGGCGGCCTCAGCTGGACTACTGCATCCAGTTTTGGGCTCCACACTTTAAAAGAGAGACAAGCCAGAGCAGAGTACGAAAAATGACAAAGGGTTTAGAAAACCTGCCATACAAGGAAAGGTTTAAAATACTGGGCACGTTTACTCTTGAGAGAAGACGACAGGGGGAGGGGACCTGCTAACGGTCTTCACATCTGTGAAGGGCTGTTAAAGAGGATGGTGATCAGTTGTTCTCCATGTCCACTGACGTTCAGACAAGAAGTAATCGGCTTAATCGGCAGCAAGGGAAATTTAGGTTGGATATTAGGAAAAACTTTCTAACGCTAAGGCTAGCTTAGCTCTGGAACAGGGTTCCCAAAGGAGAGTGTGGAAACCCGTCATTGGAAGTTTTTAAGAACAGGTTAGACAAACGCCTGATGCAGGGTCAGGCTATGATGACATCAACCCTACCAACACCCTGTCCAGGGATTATTTCATCTTCATCTGTCGTAATGAGAACTGAAATGGAGTTACCTCGTGTTGGGTGCAACACCTTCCGTGTTAGAAAATTATCGTTATCATTTTTAGTAACTGGAATAATGTTTTATTGATGGCTACATGAGATGTCTGCCACATGTCTACTAAACTCCTCCATAACTGCAACCTTTCCATCAACACCTTACAGACACTGCTTAAGCAGTAATTCATCCTGTTCTCCGCTTTGATTCGATGGCCTGGAACAGATGCCCACCGGGGCCCCATTCTGGGCTTTGTTAGTTAGCACATGGAGCCACATGCACTCAAGACCCTGTGGTTCTGAGTGACCAATAACTGCAAAACAGGTAATGGTGTAGAGTGCTCCCCCATACACACACCTTTTACCCCCTCTACTCCTCCTAAACAGGTTATAACCAGTCATGAGACGGGTCCCACCACGGTTCAGTAATGCCAGTTGTATACTTTTTTCCCTCATAAATAAGAATTTCTAATTCCTCTTACTGGTGACCCAGACTCGCAGCATTGGTAGACACACAACTGAAAAATGTCTTCTCTTCAGGCTCTTTGCCACAGCAGCTCAATTTGCTGATGACACTTTGAGTTTGTACCTCATTTGCCTCCTTAGCACTCTCCCCTGGCATTGGTTGTGCCTCCTAGCTGCTCCAGCTGGTCTCCAACCAACCATGGTAGCCCCTCTACCTGAGAGATGCCGCCATCCCGTTTGTACAGCCCCCGTCTCCTACTGGAACAGGGCCCAGTGTTCCACAAAACCAAAACCTTCAGCCTCACACCAGTCACGCAGCCAACAGTTCATCTGCGGTATTGTCTCCCGTCTCTCATTCATTGGACCAATAGGATCTCTGAGAAGATCACTTGGACTTTCCCTTTCTTCCTCTCCCTGACAAGATACTTCTATAATCTGCGTGGCTCCATGTGATGCCGTGTCATTGGTTCCAATGAGTTTCATCATCAGTGGAGTTTTACCAGCCGACTTCATAATCCTGTGGTAAAATAAATTGAGATGTCCTATCTCCTAGAACTGGAAGGGACCTTGAAAGGTCATTGAGTTCAGCCCCCTGCCTTCACTAGCAGGACCAAGTACTGATTTTGCCCCAGATCCCTAAGTGTCCCCCTCAAGGATTGAACTCACAACCCTGGGTTTAGCAGGCCAATGCTCAAACTCCTGAGCTCTCCCTCCAGCCTCACTCCAGGCAGACAGCACACCTTCCCGTTGTCCTTGTGTCCCTCGCTGAATTCTCTGGCCACTCATCTTAATATGGCGTTACCAATTATGAGTTTTTGCATTCTTAGGATGAGTGAAGAACCTATCTTGGTTGCCGCGTATTTCATCTGGCAAGGACACCCATCAGGTACACCCCCTGTAGCTTTCTTTTCCATGCCTCTATAGACAGGTTCTTCTCTAGTTGACTAGCTGGGTATCTGAAATCATTTTGCTACTACTAGCCAAGTTGCTTGGCTCCTGGCTTTCTTTCCCCTTGTGACATTATTGGCATAAACTGTAACCGTATAGATCATTGTTGGAACCACCGTTATATATTTGCAGCAAATCTTGTACAAAGGTTGTCGTGTGAGGTGTCTATAAAGAGGTTATGATTTGCTGGTTATGATTATGCTGTCTGTATGTGTGTGTCATTTTCGTAGTTGAAGTTAAGAATATTGGCTCTGTACTTGTATCTCAATGTGTTTTGATTCTAAGTAGCCTCAGTGAAGCATTTGGGCAGCTTGTGAAAAGGGACGATTCTCAGTAAGTGCCCAATCCAGAAACACTCAATCGACAATGGACTTTGGGAGACGCCAATCCACATCTGAGCTTTCCTGGGAATGTCCAAACTAACATGTAAACAATGGCGTCGGCCTGCAAAGTGAGTCATGCATGGACATGTGACTTGCCCATGTGACTCCAAACGCCATCTTGCTACTGTGATTTTCCACAATAAGAACAAAGGGGTCCTTCCATGGGCAGAGAATATAAAAGGCCCTGAAAACTCCTCCATTTTGTCTTCAATCCTGCTCCTGACTTCTGGAGGAACTTTGCTACAAACTGAAGCTCTGAACAAATAACTGATGACCCATCCCAGCTGGGGATGTTCCAGAGACTTGATTTGAACCTGCAGTTTATTCCATCACTGCTACAAGCCTGAACCAAGAACTTTGCCATTACTGTATGTAATTGATCCCATTTAACCAATTCTAGCTCTCATCTGTATCTTTTTCCTTTTATGAATAAACCTTTCGATTTTAGATTCTAAAGGATTGGCAACAGCGTGATTTGTGGGTAAGATCTAATTTGTATATTGACCTGGGTCTGAGGTTTGGTCCTTTGGGATCGAGAGAACCTTTTTTCTTTTACTGGGGTCTTGGTTTTCATAACCATTCATCCCCATAACGAGTGGCACTGGTGGTGATACTGGGAAACTGGAGTGTCTAAGGGAATTGCTTGTGTGACTTGTGGTTAGCCAGTGGGGTGAGACCGAAGTCCTCTCTGTCTGGCTGGTTTGGTGATGCCTTAGAAGTGGAGAAACCCCAGCCCGTAACTGCCCTGCTCTAAGCAATTTATCCTGAATTGATACTCTCAGAAGTGTTCCACCAAAGGCAGCATCGTTACACCCCTCTTCGTCACAAATCGCGTGTCGGCTTCGTTGGTTTGTATTCCCTGCAGTTCCCTTCCTGACGATCCTTCCCCTTGTGGTGTCTGTGACAATGATTTCCAAAGCTGGCTGGCCAAGATGTCTTCATTTTCTCCCATGCCGCACAGTGTTGCTTCCAGCCCGTGTCTTTTCTCCTCCAGTCTGGCCAGCAGCTTGCAGTTCAGAGACTGGACAGTCCAGCGAAAAGGACAACACACCCCAGGCAAGTCACAGCACTTGTTCCTTCATCCTGTGCATCTGGCAGCTGGGGTAGAGCCGGAGCTAGAACAGGAACCAGACTGCCTCTCTAAACTCCCACCGAAACCCACCCAGTTCGCCACTCCTCTGCACCTGGCCATTGACTCACTCGCAAACCGGGGGGAAGAGCCACGTCGAGACTTTCAACGCCCCCAAAGTCTGGGCGCCAAGGCCCTCTGTGAGACACACAGACCTGTGTCACCAGGGCCCAGCCACACAACCCTGCCAGAGAACAAACACACACAACACTCGCCATGGCCCTCTGCCTGCAGGCATAGGATCCACACCTTCCCCCTCCGGACCTCTGGTCTCCGTCTGCCCTGCTAAGGGGTGTCTGTGTGTTGGGGGCGAAGGGCTGGGCACATGGGCCACAACTGTTCTCACCGAACCAATGTCGCGGCAGGGCGTTCCTTGTCTCAGCTACAGCAAACCGGTGTAACGGCTCTGGGCCGTGTCCCTTGGGGTGACCGAGTTCATCACAGCCAGCCAGCCAAACGCCAGCTCCTTAGTCAAACGCCATATTCCAGATGAAGGCCAGCTGGCCCAGCGCCCTACAACCAGGGCCGGCTCTGGCTTTTTTGCCGCCCCAAGCAAAAAAAAAACCAAAACATGCGGGGTGGCCGGAGCCAGGGTGCGGGGGGACTCCCTGCGCTGCAGACGTGCCCTGGCTAGCAGGGGGAGGGGGAGGGAGCAGGGGGAGAGAGAGAAGGGGGGCGGCCAGGGGTTCAGCGGGGCGCTCGCCACGCGGCCCCAACCGCCGCACCGCTCCGGTCGGCGGGGAGGGAAGGACGCGGGCTGCCCTGCCGGGCTTGCTGCAGACCTGGCACCGGCTGGGGCAGATGGAGCGCGCAGCCCGCTCCCAGCAGGGCGCTCCCCTCCTCCGCGCCGCTGCCCCATACAGGGCGGCCGGAGCAGCGAACCAAAAAGAAAAAAAACCTGCGGGGCGGCCGGAACGGCGAAGCAGAAAAAAAAGAATTGGAGGGAAGCCGCCCCTTAGAATCTGCTCCCCCAAGCACGAGCTTGCTCGGCTGGTGCCTGGAGCCGGCCCTGCCAACAACAAAGCTTTAGGGGAGAGCCTGGTCCCAGCTCCTGACAGCCAGGCGGCCATGTCATGTGGGGCGACGCAGGGCAGCCACAGCCCAGTTCCTTATTTGCTTAGTTAAGTAATAAATACATCTGTAACCAGGTGTTTCCATTTTGATCACTTTCAAGCCTGGTAAGTTGGCGACGTTACTAACGATTTTCCAGATAATTTTGATCTTTGAATGAGGAACTGGGCATATGGACCAACTTCACCCTCCCTGCCCCAGCCCAACCTCTCCCTGCCCCATACTCTCGGTCTCAGCAGCTGCAAATCTCTCCCTGGCAGCCTGCCCCCAAGTTAGTGTTTAACTATTCCCCCCCTTGGGGCCTCGGCTGGCTCTGTCCTTGCACGGTGGGTGACCTTGAGCAAAGCCGGTTCTGGGGACCGGGTCACAACTTGCCAACCGTGTTGCGCTGGAGCCCGGGTTCCCCCTGGTTTCCCTTTGGGCCCCGTTATTCGGGGGAGCATTGGGGGTGGGGCGTTCATGGAGACAAGGCGCACGTTATAACAGAGCGGGTGATCGGTCTCTGGAATCATTTACCCAGGGTCGGGCCAGAGTCTCTAAATCGAGTCCGGCTGTTTTTCTAACAGCTCGGCTCTAGGGGTCATTCGGGGACCCCCGCAGGCCTGGGCTACCCAGGGGTCACGCCAGCTGGTCGCTGCGGGCCTTGGAAGCCAGGACGCCTCGGCACAGCAACGCTGCTCAGGCCGCCCCCGTTCCCCCGCCCCGCCCAAGACAAAGGAAATTGGCTTTGGGTGGAAGCCGATGTCATTTGCAAAGTGAAGGCCACCCAATCGGGGCGCAGAACCAGCATCACGTGACCCAGTTGACCGAGTGAGGGGTTCAGGCAGCGCACCCTGAATGTGTCGTGTCGTGTCCCCCCCCCGCTCATGCCGCCCCCTGGAGCCAGCAACCGACTCAGTCCAGCCACGTGTGCAATGAGGCGTGCGGCCCCCCCCCATAGGCCAACCCGCCCTGCTCTGCACCTCAACTTCCTCCCCCATGACCTGGGGCTGAGGATACTGACCCCAAGGCGGAGGCTACGCCCAGTAGCGCTGCTCAGGATCGACCCTCCCCCCACCCCCCGGCTCTTTGCAAACGTCAGCACCCCATCTCCTGCATGCCCCGAAGAGGGGTCGAGTTAGCAGCCCAAGCTCACAGCTAGGAAGCCACGGCAGGCTCAGTGTGAGGGAGCCTGCTGTCCTCAGTCAGTGATCGCAGAGAGGCAGTGCTTACCTTAGGTTGGATGCCAGGGGGATGGGCTCCACATAGACTCTCCTGCCTCTGTGCTGCCACCCTGGTCTCACGCTCACCCTCTTCTGTCTGTGCCCTTGCCCTGTAATAGTGGAAGGAGGCCACAGACCTGTGCAACTGCAAGCAATGTCCCCTCCCCCCAGTCAGTGCATCTCCTCCCAGGACCCCATCCTGTAGCATTACACCATGAAGTCTGGGCAGCAGGTGACAACCCCCGTCCCCACTCCTGGCCTTATGAGAGATGGGGGCCTTCCTGACCCCTGCAGCAACCCGTCAAGCCCTGAAGCATGAGAGCTGACTGGGCCAAGCTGAGCGTTGCAGCTGGCCTGAGGGTGACAATGCCCTTGTGTAGCAACGTTCGGGGTTTGGCCATTTGTTTGTGTTCCACACGGGGACGGAACCAGCCCGTCAAATGTTCTCCCAGCCTGGAATGGTGTCCAAACAGCCGTTTCCCACGTGAAAACCTGAGTTTCTCGACCCCTCCCTCACTGCCATTCCTCGCTCATTTTCCCCTCCCCGCCCCGTGACTCAAGAACCCTGGACCAAATAACCCCTCCTGACACAAAGGTCAACAGAACCACTGCAGGTTGGATTGAACAGCCCCGCGGGTTTCAGTGCCGCGTCTTTCAGCTAAAATGTTCCACGCCGCTTTCCTGAGCCACAGACTTCTCCAGCCATGTGCCAGCGCCCGCCTGCTGGCTGGCCCAGCTCACACGGGACTCTGGCAGCCAGGGCCAACAAGGACAAGTGCAGAGTCCTGCACTTAGGACGGAAGAATCCCATGCACTGCTACAGACTAGGGACCGAGTGGCTAGGCAGCAGTTCTGCAGAAAAGGACCTGGGGTTACAGTGGACGAGAAGCTGGATATGAGTCGACAGTGTGTCCTTGTTGCCAAGAAGGCTAATGGCATTTTGGGCTGTATAAGTAGGGGCATTGCCAGCAGATTGAGGGATGCGATCATTCCCCTCTATTCGGCACTGGTGAGGCCTCATCTGGAGTACTGTGTCCAGTTTTGGGCCCCACACTACAAGAAGGATGTGGAAAAATTGGAAAGAGTCCAGCGGAGCGCAACAAAAATGATTAGGGGGCTGGAGCACATGACTTATGAGGAGAGGCTGAGGGAACTGGGATTGTTTAGTCTGCAGAAGAGAAGAATGAGGGGGGATTTGATCGCTGCTTTCAACTACCTGAGGGGAGGTTCCAAAGAGGATGGAGCTCGGCTGATCTCAGTGGTGGCAGATGACAGAACAAGGAGCAATGGTCTCAAGTTGCAGTGGGGGAGGTTTAGGTTGGATATTAGGAAACACTATTTCACTAGGAGGGTGGTGAAGCACTGGAATGGGTTCCCTAGGGAGGTGGTGGAATCTCCTTCCTTAGAGGTTTTGAAGGCCCGGCTTGACAAAGCCCTGGCTGGGATGATTTAGTTGGGGATTGGTCCTGCTTTGAGCAGGGGGTTGGACTAGATACCTCCTGAGGTCCCTTCCAACCCTGATCGTCTCTGAGTCTATATTCTATGGAACTAGGGGTGCTGGGGAGGCGGCAGCACCCCCTGGCTCAGAGTGGCTTCCATCACATACAGGGTTCAGTGGCTTTCAGCACCCCCCTCCCCCACTGTACAAACTGCTCCAATGCCACTGCTGGCAGCAGGCTCAGCCCACAGGATGGGCCCAGCCCATGGGGAGCAGCATGGGGGCGGGATGCAGCTTCCCATCGAGCTGCAGCAGTTTAATTCCTTCCTGCGGAGGGGGGAGGGTGGGGGGAAGAGAGGATGCAGCCTGACAGCCCCCCCACCCCCGGCTAGGCTCCACTTGCTGCCAATGACCCTGAAGCAGTTGGATCCGGGCCACACCCCCCCCCCACATAGATATAGTGGGCCTGATCCTGCTCGGACCCTGGTGTGAACCCCGCGACTCCTGATTTACCCCGGTGAGTGTGAGACCAGCATCAGGCCCTGCTCACTCCCCGATTCACACCGCCCCTCCCCAGGTGCATGCACACACGGATGCCCACGCACACACGCTCACTGCTGCTCCTTGCTAGTGTCTGAGCTGGGGGGGGGGGGCGCCCAGGTTGTGACTGGATCTCTGCACTTGGCCTGTTTCCTCCCCTGTCCCGTGAAGGAGGCAGGATGGCTCCCGAAGCAAACAAGCCCAGCCCAGCCAGCCCGTCTCCGGCCGACTCAGCAGGGCCTGGCGCCGGTGGAATTTGCAAGGGTGTTTCCTGGTCTAGGCTATGGAGCCTGCCTGTGGGAACAGAGTGTGGGGGGGTCGGGACTCCAGCTGGGTCTTCCGCACCCTTCAATAGAGGGGCACAAATTGCTCGGGCCTCTACTGGACAGCGAATGGCCCAGGGAAAAGGGGAGTGTATGTAGACCAGGCTCTCTGGGGCAGCCACTGGCTCTCACAAGGGTCTGCGCAGCGTGGGTCTCTGACCCCCCCCGTCGGGGTCTGTGCAGCACCCACCGCCTGGCGGCCCAGATCTCAGCCAGAGCCTGTAGGCACAAGCCTCCTGCGGGAACGCTGCTCATGCCGAAGGCTAGCCCGAAGTGCGGGTGCCCGCAGGACACGGTGTGGACTTACAGAGCGTGTGAAGAGGCAACATGAAAACTGGGTTCTTGTTCATTTTGTGGTTTGGTTCTTGCTGACTCGTTCTTCTCCTGAGCGAGATGCAGCTGCTGAGGCTGGTGCCCGTTTGCCAGAGGTCTCCCTTGGAGACCCCCCGAGCCGCCTGCTGGCACCTCTCAGCCCCTCACTGGAGAGGGCAGGGCCTTGGACTCCTAACAACCGAGATTTTCTCCCACCTGTTTGCTCTGGTGCTTGAGTGAAGTCATTGTGAATGAGAAACACACAGCGTTTGCAGCCCCCTAAATAGCCCCTCCTCCCCTCTCGTTCGGCTGCGAGGCCAGGAAGGGGTCAAAGCTCCCAGCTCGCCAGAGAGTCACCCAGAAACCCGGGACCCGGACTTCTAGCAACCTCCCCACCCGCCAGACTGAGTGAGCACAATGGGCCATCTAGCCCCGTATCCTGCCTCTGACCCTGGCCAGTACCAGAGCTGCACGGGGGGTGCACAGAACAGGGCAGTTATCGAGTGATTCACCCCATCTTCTCCTCCCAGCCTCTGGCAGGCCGAGGTTCAGGGTCGCCCCGAGCCTGGGGTTGTTCCCTGACCACCTTGGCCAATAGCTGTTGCAGAATCTATCCTCCAGGAACTTATTTCATTCCTTTTAAAACCCAGTTATACCTGTGGCCTTCACAACATCCCACAGCAATGAGTTCTGCGGGTTAATTGCGTGTTGTGTGAAGAAGTACTGCCTCTTGTCTGCAGTAAATCTGCCGCCTGTTCATTTCATCAGGCGACCCCCAGTTTTTGTATTGCGGGAAAGGGTAAGCAATCCTTCTCCACTGGCTTTTTCCATGCTTAGTCGTCTCTTTTCTAAAATGACCAGTCCTGATCTGTATAGTCTCGCCTTGTACAGAAGCCTCTCCATGCCCTTGACCATCTTTATTGCCGTTGTCTGAACCTTTTCCAGTTCCGCTATAGCCTTTTGAAAACCATATCAGAGGCACCCACCCAGTTTTTTCCTGTGCCGATCAGGCGATAGGTGAAGCGGGATAAGGTAGACGGAGGTCAATGAGCTAAGAGTTTCCAGTCTGCTGATAACACAGAGAAAGGAGATAGGTTCCCAGGCGGGCGTGGCGGGAGTTCAAAGCGCCAGTGTACCTGGGAGTGAGTCATCCCCTTCAGCTTGCTCTCTGTGCGGAGCAGCGGGTGTGGCAGGGGGACGCCCAAGCGGGCGGAGATTACCAGCGCAGCCCTAACTGGAGGCAGGAGAAAGGAAACGGGCCGGCCTGGCTTTGGAGTGCTCCCGGAGGGTTTGGGTCTGGCGGAGCCAATTTGATGGGAAACAAATGGAGCAGGCAGAGTCCAGGTGGGCTCCTTTGTCTGGTGTCTTTGCACTGCTGGTTCCCTGAGCAAAGAGACAGCAGCAGCCAGTTTCCAGGTCACAGGAGTCAGGCACGTTTGGGGCGGGTTTGGAGTATCCACATGAAACGATCTGTGACCGCCGGCGAGTGAGCGGCGCGTCCACACTGCGTTGGTATCCCGGGATTCAGGCCTTTTCGCTTCATCGCATTGTAGCCACGCAGCCCGGCGCTGCTTCGTAACAAGCGCTCTAGGCAGGCAGCCCCTGGTGCACGGTGTCATGGAGTGTGGGGGACTCAGGGCCCTGTACCCCCGGCTTCCTGCGATTCACCTCTCAGCCAGCCAGTAAAGCGGAAGGTTTATTGGATAACAGGAACACAGTCTACAGCAGAGCTTGTAGATACAACCAGGACCCCTCAATCAAGTCCTTTTGGGGAGTGCAGGGAGCTTAGACCCCAGCTTGGGGTTCCCTGCGTTGCACCTCCCAGCCCCCAAAACTGAAAACTCCCAAAAATCCCTCCAGCAGCTCTCTCCCCCTTCCCCTCTGCTCCTCCTCTCCTTTGTTCCGTCTCCCGGGCAGAACGTGTCACTTCTCCCACCCCGCTTCCTGGCTCAGGTAGCTCAATGTAACTCCCAGGCTACATTCCCAGGTCAAATCCGCCCCGCTCCCTGCTCCATCACACACGGCTCCGCCAAGAGGCTGTATGCACTCTGGGATCTTTTGGTGCTATGCATTGTGGGATGTCTGCTGGAAGGCAATTCTGGGGTTTGGGGTTGAACTAAATAATTCCCATAGGCAGCAGGTTTAAACACAACACACAAAAGGAAGTATTTCTTCACACAACGCAGTCAGCCTGGGGAACTCCTTGCCACAGGATGTTGTTGTGACGAAGTGGGACTGTTCTTAATGTTTCCTCTGAATACTGTAGGGATGCCTCAGTTTCCCCTATGCATTTCTTAAGTCTCTAGGTGGTGGGATAAGGGGGTCCATCAATGGCTATTAGCCAGGATGGGCAGGGACACAACCCCATGATCTGGGTATCCCGAAATCTCTGTTTGCCAGAAGCTGGGAATGGGTGACGGGGGATGGGTCACTTGATGATTCCCTGTTCTGTTCATTCCCTCTGGGGCACCTGGCATTGGCCACTGTCGGAAGACAGGACACTGGGCTAGATGGACCTTTGCTCTGACCCAGTCTGGCCGCTCTTATGTCCCATGGTGCTTGTTTCATCCCATCATCCAGCTGCTTTCTGTGACCCAGCCAGCGCTATTTTCCAAGCGCGCTGTGGCCGCGCTGGGGAAGCATCGTCAGCCGCCAGCGTATCTGCAGTCACACAATT
>NW_020664446.1:1883057-1897437 GCF_002925995.2 Terrapene triunguis | reverse complement strand
AAACCCCGCTCCCGGCTCCCCGCGTCCTACTGGGGGCCTGCAAAGGGCTCCCCAAGGGGCTTGTGCCCAGTTCTGCTGCTTTGTGCAGGAGCGAGGGGAAAGGGTGGTTCGGAGAATGGTTGTGGCCAGGGCTGGGCGTGCGGCTCTGCCCTGGCCTTGCGGGCGGCTCCGGGAGGGGTCAGGGACCTGTGCTGTGAGCGCTGGCGGGACCTTTAAACTCCTGTCTGCCAACTGCTGGTGCCGCACCAGCACCCATGGGTGTTAAAACTCCTGCACGCAGAGTGGCTGCTCCCCTCGGCCCTGAGCGCCACGGCCGCGAGACCCTGACTCCTACCCTCCAGCTTCCCACCCCCTCCAGCACCCACCATCCTCCATACGTTCTCCCCCCCGGTCTCCTCCCCGACGCCCTCTGCCCTGCCCCTCCCCCGGTGCCATCTGCAGGAGCCCCAAGTGCCCCCCAGCCACTTTAACGAGCCCCCTGCTTCTCCTCCCTGCACCCCCGGCGTGGCATAGCACCAGGAGCCTGGTGGGGCAGGGACCACGCCTCGGTGCCCAGCTAATGTGTCCAATCTGTTCCTGCCCTGCCCAGCTGGTGGCTGGCCACGGCCCCGCGCCGGCCCGGGAGGGCCTGCTCCTTTGGCAGGGGACTGGCCCGTCGAGCAGCCCGGGACATGGGTTATGTCCCCCACCTGATCAGCTGACGCCTGGGCCCGGGGCTGCACGTGTGCCTGCCCCACCGTCAGGAAGCCCCGCAGCACCTGGCTGGCCGGCCTTGCCCGGCTCCGGTCTCTGCCCGCAGGTTCCTGGTTCCTCTGGACAGCGCTGCGAAGGGTTTCCTGGCCCCGGGAGCAGGACGTGAAGTGGGGAGGGTGATCAGGGGCTGCCCCCTGCGCCGAGGGTGACAGAGGGGCCTCCTCGGGGTTTGTGTATTGCAGATCCTCAGCCTCAAACCCCCCTCTGAGGGACCACGGCAGGGAGCGGCCGGCACATGGGGGCTGGGCCAGTCTCGCCCAGCGGTCTGGGCCCTGCAGGGAGGGCTGGATTCCTGCCCCGGAGCCAGGCCGTGGGGGGCCCTGTGCCAGCTCCCAATCCCACCTGCCTGAGACTAACCCGCCTCTCCCACCCCCATCTCAGCGTCACTGGGGCCAGGGCCTGCGTCTCCCCCAGCTCGTGGGGACACCAGACGCTGCCACTCCCCGGGCCCCACTCTGCCCTGGGGAGGCCGGAGGCTCCTGGCGGCTGCGCCCTGCCCTCCTGGGGCTGGCCCCCCGGGGACGAGGCAGGATCGGCGTCCCCCTGGCCCAGGGGCGGGGGTCTCCCTGGCACAGCGGGGGCTGGCTTGGGGCCCGTCTGTCTCCAGAGGCAGGAGGGAGGATCAGGCCCTGGGACGAACGGCAAAGGAGTTCCTGGCCGTGTTGCTAAGGAAACGAACCAGCGATGAAGCCCCTGGGCTGGCCGAGGGCCGCGTTCAGCCCCTACCCCCATGGACAGCAGAGCAGCTGCTGGGAGCCTGGGGCCGCATGGCACCTCCGCCAAGGCAGGCTGGGGGTGTGCACCCGCCTGGACACCAGGGAACCTCACCCCTCGACCTCCCTCCCCGTCCCTCACCCGCAAGGCTCACAGGGGGAGCTGGCTGGGCGTGGGGGGGAATCTCCTTGGGGCAGGAGATGGCCTAGTGCAGGGGCTGCTGAAAACCCCAGGGGAAGGGGGGGCAATCACTGCAGGCCGGGCACAGCCCCCTGCCCTGCGCAGGGGCTCGCTGCAGAGGGGGCAGCTTCAGGCGTTGCAGGTGCCCTGGCCAGAACCAGTACGATGCCCCCGACAACTGGCCAGGTAGCCCCGGTCCCGGGGGGTGGAGACGAGGGGGGTGGGATGAGGGCTGGTACCATCCTGGTGGGGGATGGGTGGGGGAGCTGGAGGGCTTGTCCCCCCACTCACCAGCACCCTTCCCCCCGTGCTCAGGGTTATGCGGCGGCTTGTCTCCCCGCCGGCCCAGCTCGGGTGGGGGACTGGACTTTGCAGCCTTCAGTCTCCCCCTCTCCCTCAGGATCAGCTGCAGTGCCAGTAGGAGCCCAAGGGCCTGGGGGTGTCAGAGCAGACGGACCCAGGGGTGCGTCCGTCCAGCACCAGATGCCATGGTCTTGGGGATGAGTCTTGTCCCTGCTCCCGCTACCCCTCCTGCCCCAGGACAGAATCCCAGCTGCTCCCGCCCTGCCCCACACCCTGTCCCGTGGGGCCAGGTCCCTCTGGCGGGAGCAGTCCCCGTTGTTTGCACCTCTCAAGGGTCATTACTGCTTCCTGCCCAAAGTCTGGGCCCCTCCTCCAGCCTGTCTCCCCTTCCTACGGGAGCCTGCACCAGTGCTATCATGTGCCCATCACCGCGGTATCCGGGCACTCTCTGCACCTTCCTCGCAGCTTAGCACCCCCTGCCCTGCTGCCTCTATTGCACCGCGTGCATGGCCCAGCTCTTCTGGTGGGCTGGGGGCCCTCATACCCGCCATGGCCCAAGCTCCTGCAGCACCAAGCCCCAGTGGGCACTGGGGAATGAGGACAAGAAAGACAATGGCTGCGGCAGCTCAGGGCAGCGCCGCCAAACAGCCAGAGGAAAAAAGAGTTACCTGTTCCGTAACGTCTTCTCATGTCCCTTCCATGTTAGGTGTGCGCTCGCCGCATGCACCCGTGTTGGACGTTTTCCCCTCAGCACTACCTACAGTGGACCAGCTCTGGTGCCCTCTGGAGCCCGCCGGCTCCCCCCACCCTCAGTTCCTTCTTGCCGGGAACGCCGACAGAGGGGCAGGAGGGCAGGTCGTGGAATGGACATGAGCAACACATCTCGAAGAACACCAGTTACGGAACAGGTAACTGTCTTTTCTTCCTCCAGTGCTTGCTCGTGTCCGTTGTAAGTGACTCCCTAGCAGTGCCACCGGAGGCGGGAAGGAGTTCATGGACGTGTGGATTACAACACAGCTCTGCCGAACCCAACGTCAGCGCTGGCTTGCTGGGTGATGGCGTAGTGCACCGGGAACATGTGCACTGAGGACCACGTCTCAGCCCTGCAAATGTCCTGGATCAGAACGTGTGCCAGGAAGGCCACCAAGGACGCTTGAGCCCTGGTCAAGTGGCCCTTCAACATAGGCAGCAGGTCCGGATGCAGGTGGGTGATCCAATTCGAGATCCTCTGCGAGGACACCGGGAGGCCTTCATCCTTTCCGCTGTCGTGACGAAGAACTGGGTCGGCTGCGGAAGGGCTTGGTGCACTCCAGATAGAACGCAAGGGTGCGCTGGACATCCAAGGTGTGCAGCCACGTCTCCTCCGTGGTGGAGTGCGGCTTTGGACAGAACACAAGGAGGAAGATATCCTGGCTGACATTAAAAGGGGACACCACCTTTGACAGAAAGGCCGGATGGGGTTGCAGCTGGACCTTGTCCTTGTAGAATACCATATACAGTGGCTCTGAAGTGAGGGCCTTAATCTCGGATACGCGCCTCGCGGAGATAATACCTACAAGGAAAGCCACTTCCCACGAGAGATGGGAAATGGAACAAGAAGCCATAGGATCAAAGGGCAGGCCCGTGAGTCTAGAGAGGACCAGGTTGAGGTCCCATTGGGGAACCAGGTCCCGGACCGGTGGGAAGAGCCTCTCCAGGTCCTTTAGGAACCGGATAGACATCTCATGCGAGAACACCGATTTACCTGAACACGCGGGTGGAAGGCCGATATGGCTGCCAAGTGCACCTCGATGGATGAAAGCACGAGGCGTTGGTGCTTTAGGTGGAGCAGGTGATCCAGGATGGACTGCAGAGACGACCGGTTGGGGAGATGCTACGCTCCGATGCCCAGCAGCAGAACCGCTTCCACTTTGCCAGGTAAGTCGCTCTGGCGGGGGACTTCCTGCTTTCCAAGAGAACCTGCTGTACCTGGCTAGAGCAGGCCTGTTCCTCTGGGTTCAGCCCCGCAACAGCCAAGCCGTGAGGTGAAGAGAGGGAAGGTTCGGGTGCAGGTACCGACCGTGGTCCTGTGAGAGCAGGTCCGAGCGGCTGGGCAGTGGCCAGGTCCATGCGCGTGCCGAACCAGTGCTGGCGAGGGCTCCGCTTCTGGAAGAGCGTCCGGCAGTGATTTCCCTACACCCCCCCTGAATTTCCCCAACACCCCCCCCCCAGTTTTGTGAACTAGTTACATGCCAATTTAGTGACTGTTTGGAAATTTGAATTGAAATTGAAACATTAATACACACTTTAAAAGCATATACAGTATATGATAAAATACATGTATCTGAAAAAGTATAATAGATTTGAAAAGTATGAACATATACAGCTGTTGTTTTTTATGACAATGTCAGTGCATTCATTTCGGTGATGTTGGCCAACCTAATACACCTCTACCCCGATATAACGCGACCCAATATAACATGAATTTGGATATAACGCGGTAAAGCAGCGCTCCGGGGGGCGGGGCTGCGCACTCCGGCGGATCAAAGCAAGTTCAATATAACGCGGTTTCACCTATAACGCAGTAAGGTTTTTTGGCTCCCGAGGACAGCGTTATATCGGGGTAGAGGTGTAATTTCAAATGATGATTCGTAAGCAAAGTCTAAATGAGCTCTCCCTGACAGCTAGTGATGAGCTGGGGCTGGGGGGAAAGGCTTCAGGACCAGATTGTATTTACATTCACACCTAATCTCCCTAGGTATCCAGCAAACAGAGCTGTGTTGCCCAACTGATAGATTTTGGTTGGGGTTGAGTTACAAATCACTTGAATGCGGGGCGGGGGGTAATGAAATGTTGTTGTTCTTATTGTCTGAGTAAAGGGCAGTAGAACTGTACTCAGCCTGTGCTGATTGAGGGCATCGAGAGAGGGTGGGGACCTGTCCCTCTCCACTGTTTAAAGACAGAGATGATTAGGCTCCATAGATAGTCTTTTGTTCTGTTAAGTGACCACTGCAGCTGAAATCACTGATAATCAGGTCTAAGGCCTTGGCTACACTGGCGCTGTACAGCGCTGCAACTTTCTCGCTATGGGGTGTGAAAAAACACCCCCCTGAGCACAGCAAGTTACAGCGCTGTAAAGCGCCAGCGTAAACAGTGCCGCAGCGCTGGGAGCCATGCTCCCAGCGCTGTAAGCTAATCCCCTCGGGGAGGTGGAGTACCTTCAAAGCGCTGCTGCGGGAGCGCTCCCGCGGCAGCGCTTTGGAGTTTCGAGTGTAGCCAAGCCCTAAGTGCTTAGTCCTGCTGTGGGGACAGTGTTTCTGTGGAAGAGACGGGCCCAGACTGCACTAGCAGCGAGGTTCCCCCCCTGAGAGCTCAGCTGAAATCACAGAGAGCTGGATGGAACCGCAAGAGACCAACTCGCAGAGGTCACAGTGGCAGGTGGCAGCAGCAGGTGACGGCGCTGGGCCATTGGCAACAGAGTGGTGGAGTCAACGGTGGCACAATGAACAGCAGTGGCCAGAGCGACTATATTGTAGTGACTTTGCTGCAGAATGCTCGATTTGTGACTGGAAATGGAAACTTATATAAATATGTTTCCTAGCAGGCCAAGATTTTTAAAATGCATTATTTGCCAAGGTTATCTCACATCGTTGCTATCTTGAGAGGTCATTATGTTGGGGAGTTTCTGTACTAAACATTTTTTATTATTATAATTAATTTTTACATAAGAATGGTCATATTGGGTCAGACCAATGGTCCATATAGTCCAGTATCCTGTCTTCCGACAGTAGTCAAGGCAAGGTGCTTCAGAGGGAATGAACAGAACAGGGAATCATCAAGTGATCCATCCCCTGTTGCCCATTCCCAGCCAGGTAAGCAGGCTGACTAACCCAGTGAGGAGGGCTTTAAACTAGGTTCACCGGGCGAAGGAGACCAAAGCCCTGAGGTAAGTGGGGAAATGGGATACCGGGAGGAAGCACGAGCAGGAGAGTGCAAGAGGGGAGGACTCCTGTCTCAGACTGAGAAAGTGGGACAATCAGCGAGTTATCTAAAGTGCCTATACACAAATGCAAGAAGCCTGGGAAACAAGCAGGGAGAACTGGAAGTCCTGGCACAGTCAGGGAACTATGATGCGATTGGAATAACAGAGACTTGGTGGGATAACTCACATGACTGGAGTACTGTCATGGATGGATATAAACTGTTCAGGAAGGACAGGCAGGGCAGAAAAGGTGGGGGAGTTGCGTTGTATGTAAGAGAGGAGTATGACTGCTCAGAGCTCCAGTATGAAACTGCAGAAAAACCTGAGAGTCTCTGGATAAAGTTGAGAAGTGTGAGCAACAAGGGTGATGTTGTGGTGGGAGTCTGCTATAGACCACCAGACCAGGGGGATGAGGTGGACGAGGCTTTCTTCCGGCAACAAGAAGAAGTTACTAGATCGCAGGCCCTGGTTCTCATGGGAGACTTTAATCACCCTGATATCTGCTGGGAGAGCAATACAGCGGTGCACAGACAATCCAGGAAGTTTTTGGAAAGTGTAGGGGACAATTTCCTGGTGCAAGTGCTGGAGGAACCAACTAGGTGCAGAACTCTTCTAAACCTGTTGCTCACAAACCGGGAAGAATTAGTAGGGGAAGCAAAAGTGGATGGGAACCTGGGAGGCAGTGACCATGAGATGGTCGCGTTCAGGATCCTGACACAAGGAAGAAAGGAGAGCAGCAGAATACGGACCCTGGACTTCAGAAAAGCAGACTTTGACTCCCTCAGGGAACAGATGGGCAGGATCCCCTGGGAGAATAACATGAGGGGGAAAGGAGTCCAGGAGAGCTGGCTGTATTTTAAAGAATCCTTATTGAGGTTGCAGGTGGAGCTCGAACGAGCAGAGGGTGCTGACGGGTGACCTTGCTGGCACTTACAGCCCTTGCCCTTCTTCCAGTTGGGCTGCGACCGACGTTGGCTACCAAACCTCTGGCTCTATTGCGGCTTGAACCGCTTCCTAGCCGGCCCTGGGGTGTGCAGGCCCAGGGTGCGCAGGGCTGCCCTGGAGTCTTTGCGACCAGGCCGTTTTGTGTCTGTTTGCTCAGAGACCAGCGCCAGGCCGAAGGGGAGGTCCTGGATCGACGGCTGAACCTCCGTTGAAAGGCCCGACGACTGCCTCATGGAGATGGCCAAGGCCAGGGCTCGGGCCGCAGAGTCTGCTGCATCTGAGGCCACTGGGAGGGCTGCCCGGCCACCCCTCTGCCCTCCTCGAGGATGGCCAGACTTCCTTCCTGGGCTCCCCTGGCAGCGAGTCCCAGAACTTGGCCATGGACTGCCCGAGTTAAAGTCATGGCGGCCCAGCAAGGCCTGGTGGTTGGCCACTTGCAGTTGGAGGCTGGAAGTTGAAGAAACTTTTCTTCCAAAATGATCGAGCCTCTTTGCCTCTTTGTTTTTGGGTGTCGCACCTGGTTGGCCCTGCCTGTCGCGCTCCTTGACTGCGGACACTAGAGACCTTGGGGCAGGATGCGTGTACAAATATTGGTACCCCTTAGCGGGGACATAGTCTTTACGCTCTGCCCGCTGGGAGATGGGGGGCAGCGATGAAGGTGCCTGCCACAGGGTTTTTCTGATCTTTGCCACCCCCTTGTGTACCGGCAATGCCACCCTGGCTGGGGCTGCTGACCTTAAAACATCAAAGAGGGAGGCCGGGGCTCCGCCAACTCCTTGGCCTCCAGCCCCCATTTGAGGCGACCCTCTGTGAGCCTGGTGTCACGGAGTCCCCGGGCGATGCTCTGGAACTGCTCCCCACAAAGCCAGTCAGGACTCTGGTGAAGTCTCCTCTCTGTGAGCAGACTGTCTTCAGGGCAAGAAGCTCACACGGCTTCACCTCCTGGGTCTGAGACCAAGCTACCCCTGGTGGTCCTGCGGGGAATGCCGGTGCCCCTGATGGGTGGTTCTGGCCCGCGGGCAGGCTCTCCTCCTCGCTGTTGGAGCCTGAGGAGGGGGATACATGCCTGGGGGAGCTGGCCGGTGCTGAGGCCGCCTGCTCACCCCAGTCTCGTTGGTGCCGACCCCGGACCTCCGCTGAGGATCTGAGCGAGGGAGATGACTCTGGATGCTGCAATCCCGGTGACTGGCGGCGACACTCGGCAGATCGGCGACGGTAACCCGGCAATCTACGCCTGCCGCATAATGAGCGGTGCAAGACGACGGATGTGTCGGGGATGGATGCCGCGCCCGGGGCGACCCGTAACAACGCTCCGGCGACCGGCTCCGGGACTCAGCGACTAGACCGGCTCGGGCGCTCCCTGCACCGAGGCTGTGGGGACAGGTGCTGCCCTTCCGGAGGTCGGCGCCACCCACTGCTGATCGCTGCCTCGAGCCCGAGGACCGTTGCCTGGAGGTTGGGGACCGACGCTGGGCTCTCTAGCCTGTGGGCCGACCTGTGGCCAGTGTCTGGTAGCTCTGCGCAGGCGAGCACTGGCAGGACACTCCCTGAGGTGAGGAGCGGAGCCGCACCCATGGGACCGTTGGAAGGGCCCTGAGGCAGGTTTACCCCTCGAGCAGGGCCCCTCCGTGGCCGGCGTGGGCGGTACCGGTAGGGACAGGATGGTCTTTGCGGCCTGAAAGGCCTCCGGTGTGGATGGCACCATCGGGTGTCGGGCGCTTCCTGGCGGTGGGCGGGTCAGGGAGTGGGCTCACCCACTCAACAGGAGCTGGGGCCCGACCGCCGTCTGGAGGGGAAGAGCTGCCCCTCGTGGGTCTTTGCTCTCCTCCTGCCCTCTCCTTCCCTTTGGGGGACGTAGGAGAACGTCCCCTCCCGGTCCTGGGGCTGGGGGTCGATGCTGGTGCCGGCAGCGTGCACCACACCGAGGTCACGGCGCTGGGGGTGGAGTCTGACCCGGTCGGCCCCAGGGCCGGTGCGAGGGCCGACTCCATAAGGAGCACCCGGAGACCAGCGTCCCGCTCCTTTTCAAGCCGTGGTTTGAAACGTTCACAGACGTGACTTGTCGCTAACATGGGTTTCCCCCGAGCACTTCAAACAGCTCCTCTGGGGGGCCGCGACTGGCGGGGGCTTCTTGAAACAGTCGCAAGGTTTGAAGCCCGGGGATCAGGGCGTGCCCCATTTCTAGGCTACATCCCGTCCGGGACTGCAAACTAACACGAAACCACACTAAGGGAACTCGAAAACTAACAACTCTAACCAGCGACATTCGCAACGAGCAGTTGAGAGGTGGAAGCAGGCCAAGGGAAGGGAGCGCTCCAGCACCGACACTGGCGGTAAGAAGGAATTGGGCGGAGGAAGCCGGCTCCGCCCCGTGACAAACTGGGACTGTTCTTAATGTGGTCTTTGAATGCTGAGTGGGGAGGTTGGCTGGGGCGGTCTGCATTGGGGGATGGGAGACTGGCCTTGAGGGGAGATACCTGAGCATGTAACGTGAGAACCCACGAAGGGGGTTGGAGCCAGGTGACACCTCTGCCCGGGAAACTGGACAAAGGTGGGGAAGGAGCCGGGGGAGGCTGGGTGAGAGACGCTGGAGGGAGGGAGAGTTTCAGGAGCCGGCTGGTAATGGAGGGAGCCCAGACAGGGCTCTGACCCCCCAGTGGGGCTGTGGTGCCCCTGGGACCCCAAGATGGACCTAATTGGGGGGGATCATGTTGTCTGTACCTGCAAGACCTGTCTTGGGCTGTGTTCCTGTCGTCTAAATAAACCTGCTGCTTTACTGGCTGGCTGAGAGTCATGGTGAATGGCAGGAAGCCGGGGGTGCAGGGCCCTGACTCCCCCACTCTCTGTGACAGCTCCTTACACCGGCGCATCCACACGTCACTCCAGAGGGCGCCAGAGCCGGTCCCCTACGTCCGGCCCCGGTGCATGCGGCGAGCGCACACCTAACATGGAATGGATGTGAGCAAATGCTCCAAGAAGTGGATGTGCTGGGCCGCGGGCACCGCTAACCCTCACCCAGGCGGGCGGCTCTGCAGAGGGGCGTGGGTTCAGGGCAGCCAGGCACGGGAGCCAGCAGCCGCATGGGCCGGGAGCAGGCCCAAGCCCCTCGGCGGAGCAGCCTGCCTGCCGCGCTGGCTCCTGGGCGGGCGCGTTTCCCGGCACGCACCGCGATCACCGTTCTCGGCACAAGGCGGGTGGAAGCTGGAAACCCAGGGGTGGGGCAGCCTCCTGCTCCGCTGGGAGCCAGGCTGGGCAGGCCCAGGCCTGTTTGTTCCTTCCCAGCGTGGAGGGGCCCTGTCCCCATCAGATCGTACCCAGGTGCCCGCTCCTGCTCAGGGCCGGTCTGCAGTAGTCCGCCTGCCTGGCTGCTGCTAGCTCCGCTCCTGCAGGCAGTTGGGTGGATTCGACTCCATGTGCCCCACCCCACGTGCCCGGCCCATCCCCGGGCCCAGCCAGACGTGCCAACCCCTCTGCCTGTCCCGGTTTGCAGCAGGTCGGGGCTTGTGCGGCTGCAGACAGTTCTCCCGGGCAACCCCCCATGGTGCTGGCTCCCCATTCACTCCCTCCCCTCCCCCTCAGATTCCAGGAAGGCCCTTCCTTGTAGATACGGCCCTGCCTTCACCAGCATCTGCTCTGGGCAGTCGCAGGGCTCTCCTGCCAGTTACCCGCTGCTGGACGTGAAGTCTGGTCTCCTGCAGCCACGTGCCCGAAGGTCAGGCTGCCAGCTGGTCTGCGGCGGGCACCAGGGCTGACCGTGGGGAGAGGGTCTGCACCAGCTGAACTCCACGATGGGCAGTGCCCGCGCATCCTGGCACCTGGCTGAGACAGGCCGCACTCCCACTGGCCAGCTGTGCAGGCCCCAAGCCAAAAACCTGCTCTATCTGCCCGCAGTGGGAAGGCTGAGCTGTCCCATCTGCCCGGAGATGGGGGGCCCTCCTGGCCCAAGGCACCCCGCAAACCTACAGGTGGAGGGCAGCGAGCATCAGCCCTGCACGGCGGCAGGGTCTGGGCGGTGGGGCACCCCAGGAGCGAGGATGGTCTGCAATCGCTGGTGTTACATAGAGACACAAACCTCAAAAAGCTGCTGCCCGTAACGATGAAGCCGGCAAGCGAAGCAGCCACTGGCACGTGCCCACTGGCGCTCCCTGTGGGTGGCTGGGGGATTGCAGCGCAGAGGGGGAGAGGTGCCAGTCTCGGGGTTCACCCAACCCCCGTTCTGCAGCTGCAGGAAGTGCTGGAGCGGCCCAGCGAAGGCGAAGGGCTGGCTCAGCACAACACCCCGACGGCTCTGGGGCCGGCGCAGACACAGACCCTCGGCTCCGGGATTTGGGTTCTCAAGGGGCTATTTGTCATGCCTGGCGCTGCCGGACGGATGCTGCAGCGCGGCTGTGCTGGGCTGTGATCCCCGAATAGCGCGGCCGGCAGGTGCCACTTACACCGGCAAAACTGGGCTTTCGCTGGGGGGGAGCTGCTGGTCTAGCTGCAGCCGCGCTGGCACAGCCCGAGTGAGCTTCCCCAACAGCCCGTGCCGAGACACCACCCTCCCTGGGGCTGAGGCTCCCGGCCCGTCATGGCCACCGGTCCCCCCACACTGTGCCTGCCCCGGGCCGTGGCCACAGCAGGAGGCTGGGGCAGAACGCGAGGCCAAGCCGCTCCCTAGGCACAAGCTGGTGCTGCCATGTCCCTGCTGGAGCCAGACGCCGGCAGCTTGGCGAGTCTCCAGGGAACGTGGTAACCGCGCTGCAGGCGGCGCTGGGCAGCCCAGCCCCCCTCCAGGCTGCAGCCCCACGCGCCCCCAGAGCTGGGGGAATCCCAGCGGACGGTCCCCCTGCGGGAAATGGGGTCGAGCTGGTGCAGAGGAGCCGCAGGGCCTGGCTGCAGCTTCAGGGGGCTACGCACAGCAGGAGAGCGCTCCAGGCGATGGGGCCACGTGGAGGGGATGGGTGGGAGTAGCAAGGCACCAGGCAATGCATTTCGGGGGCTGCCTGCCTGGGTGGAGAACAGGAGCCCGAGAGGAAAATGCTGCTTCCTAATCCCACGTGCGGGGCCAGGCCCTTGGCTGGAGTCAATGTGCAAACTGGGCTGAAGTCAACGAGGCCGGGACGTCTGGCTACTGCTCAGCAGTGCTGGGGGCAGGGTAACCCCGCTAAGGGGGATGTGCCACCCCGGGCAGGCCACAGAGCAGGGTCTGCTGGGGACACCTGCCTCCGGGCCTGAGCGGCTTTCGGAAAGAACAGCCCAGGACAGCGTCAAACCAAAAAGTCGTTTTTATTGGTACCGTACATGACCCCAAAATGGCACAAACCAGGCCAAAAAAAGAAAAGAAAAAAAGGCAGGATTAGGGTGTGCCCGGGGTGATGCGGCAGGGCGGGGGCACATTACAGTGCCCAGGGGGTGAGGCGGGGGGCACATTACGGCTGCCAGGGGGTGAGGCGGGGCAGGGCGGGGGCACATTAAGGCTGCCCAGGGCTGAGGCAGGGGGCAGGGCGGGGGCACATTATGATGCCCAGGGGGTGATGCTGGGCAGGGCGGGGGCACACTACAGTGCCCAGGGGGTGAGGCGGGGCAGGGCGGGGGGCACATTATGATGCCCAGGGGGTGATGCGGGGGACATATTACAGCTGCCCAGGGATGAGGCAGGGGGCAGGACAGGGGCACATTATGATGCCCAGGGGGTGATGCGGGGGACAGCGTCACCATTTCATGCCAAACCACAGCAATGGGGAGGTGACAGACCCCCCCCCCTCGCTCCATCTTAGCCGAGAGGCCTCGAGAGGCCCCCCCGAGCGTCCAGGCTCCTGCTCCTCACACAGCCTCCTGCAGGCCACGGGAACCGGCCCCAGGCAGAGGCGCTAGCCGGGCAGCTCGGTGGGGACACACACCGGGGGGGGCGGGGGGCGGGGTTTTTCCAAGGACGCCCCCCAGAGAGCTGGTCTGGGCCATCGGACGGGGGAGGATGGCGGAGGGATGGTGCTGCCCCCGCAGGGCACAGTTCCAATGCGTGGGGCGGCGCTTTCCCCTGGGCCTTACAAGCAGAATCGATGGGGCTCCCCGCGGGGCTCAGACCGGTCCCCGGCTCGGGACAGCAACGGATTCGGGCTGGGGATGCAGAGGAGGAGCCAGGGCCCGTCTGTCCCCCGCCGCCGGTTCTAGGCCCCCAGAGGGCGGGAAGCGACCCGGGAGAGCAGCCCAAGGGGGCAGGAGATGGAACCTACGCTGAGCCCCCATCCCCAGAGCGGGCAAATTGAGGGACCCACAGGGGCCGCTCCCCGTCTGGGTGACCTGAGAACGGGGATGGGGGCACTGCCCCCTGGTGTGGTGCAGAAGCGCCCCCTGGTGGTCACTGGGAGCCAAACACTGCAGGTTGGGCTGGGAAATTCACCGTCTCCTTCTCCCAGCCCGGAGCTGGGGCCTGAAACCAGCCTGCAGGCAGCGGCTGGCACCAGGGCATGGGGGCCCCTGGGGCTTTAGAGACCTGCTGCTGCCGCGCTCCCCAGCCCTGCCCCGCAGGGCACCCCTTGATGGCACCTGCTCCACCACGCTCTGTCGGGGAGGGGTGGGAGCAGAGAACATCCACCCCACGCCCGTACCCATTTCCGACAGCCCGCCCCCCACCCGCCGCCCCCCAGGCTCAACCGGCCCTGCTGCAGCTGATCTGCCCTGAGCCCATCCCGGCTGGGCACCCAGTAATTCACCTGGCCACACAGAGCTGCCCCACTGCAGGGTCGTGGGCGACCATCACCCCTCCCTCTGCAGAGTGCCGGGCAACCACGCCCTACTGCCTGTCCCCACCCCCCGCGAACGCCCCGGCTGTGAACTGGTGACGGTGCCCCCTTCCACCTGCCTGTCCCCAGCCCTGACGCCTGCAAACGCCCCGGGGGTGAACTGGTGACAGCACCCCTTCCACCCACCTGTCCCCACCCCCCGACCCAGCCCTGATGCCCACGAACGCCCCGGGGGTGAACTGGTGACAGCACCCCCTTCCACCCACCTGTCCCCACCCCCCAGCCCAGCCCTGACGCCCGCGAACGCCCCGGGGGTGAACTGGTGACGGCGACCCCTTCCACCCGCCTGTCCCCACCTCCCGGCATAGCCCTGACACCCGCGAACGCCCTGGGGGTGAACTGGTGACGGCGACCCCTTCCACCCGCCTGCCTGCTCGGAAGAAGCCGGGGAAGGATTTTCCTTTTAAAAATCATTATTATTCTTCTGGTTTCCCCTAACATCAAAGGAGGCAGCTGCTCTAGTGAGAACACATTGAAAGAACAGGATCATACACCGTCTACAGCGCGGAAATGTACAAGCACGAGGTACACAAACCCGGGGGGCGGGGGGAGTGGGGACTACAGCACACAAGATTTACATTGAGGGAGGGGTGGGGGGGCTTCCCCCCACCCCTGGAGGGATTAGAAAGGAAGTCTGCAAAGTCTCTCCTTGGTTTGAAGCTCTCTGAACTGTATATAAAACAAGACTCCCAAGAGACCTAGAAGCCTGTACAAAAATCAGGGCAGGTTGTGGGGGGGG
>NW_020664446.1:1877969-1882957 GCF_002925995.2 Terrapene triunguis | reverse complement strand
CGCTCCACCTCGGCCCGGCGCTCTCGCTCCCGAGGGCAAACCTCTCCCAGCCAGGCGAGCAGAGAAACGCGGCCCTGCCTGGCTGCCACTTCCCCAGCGGCCGGGGGGGGCGCGACAGGAACGAGCCTCCCGAATGGCTACCTGCCCCAAAGCCCAATCAACCCACCCCGCGTAGGGGATGCTGCAGGCTGCACCGGGCCAGCTCGCAGGGGGACGGGGGAAGCAGCCGCTTCGTGGGTTGTGGGGCTGGAGCGGCGCACTCACTTCGCTCCCCATCGCGCCCTGCCTCAGTGTACCGCAACCCTTGGTCCTCGGGCGCTCGCCGGCTGCTGGTTTCCCCAGCGAAGGAGGGGGTCAGGTGGTAACGGGCAGGAGCACGGAAGCAGACTCCCCTCCCCCGGGGCTGGGCTCTCCCGTTTGGGAGGGGAGGGCCGGGGACATGGGGGGGGGGGGGTGTACAATGCCCCAGCCCTGCGCGGGGGAGAGGGGGCCCCATGGGAAGGCAGGAGTGCAGAGAGCGGGGGCAGGGCAGCTGGCAGGGCTGGGGGCCCCATGCCCTGGTACCAGGCAGCGCCGATCCGCTCCCCAGTCCCTTTCCTTTGCAAGCGTCCGGGTGGCTGGGCCTGGCCGGCGTGGGCCGGGCGGGCGTTACTGGGAGGCCTGCGACGTGGGGTTCTCCGACTTGCTCTCCTGGCTGGAGGGCGGCTTGCTGTTCCAGGGGCTGTTGGCGCCCAGCGCGGGCGAGTTGTTGAAGCTGTCCTCGTCGTCGATGCCGTTGGCGGCGTCGAACTGCGTGTTCTCCAGCCGCGTGATGAGCCGCTCGTCCTCGTCCCCGAACTCGCCCCCCATCAGCGTGGGCTCGCCCACCACCATCACATCCTGAGAGGGGAGACGGTCCCGAAACATAATCGAGGCGGAGGCAGCCCCGGCCATCGGCCCCCCCCTCAACAGGATGGGGCTCCGGCCCCGAGCGCCCCCGCTCTCCCCACAGCCCCTCTCCCACACCCCAGCCCCACGCTATTTCCAGCGGGGTCCCGGCGTTACCTGCTGGGCCTACGACCTCCCCCCTCCCGGGTCACTGCTCCGTCGCGGGCTGGGACCCCCACGCAAACGGGAATCGCTGTGCACCAGCAGGACCGCCCCGGGCCCAGCCTGGGATGCCACGTGGCCCCGGAAGGGTACGGCAGGGAGCTCTGCCCCAGCGCGTCCCCCCAGCTCCGGCCTGATGCGGGGGAACTGGCGGTCGGGGGCCGGGACATGGACGGTTCCTGCGCATTCAGCCCCCTGGAGACGGGGCTCTATGGGCCCGGCCTGGGCGAGGGCTCCGGGGGCGGCTCGGCGGGACGGGACATGGACGGTTCCTGCACATTCAGCCCCCGGGAGACGGGGCTCTCTGGGCCCGGCCTGGGCGAGGGCTCCGGGGGCGGCTGGGCGGGACGGGACATGGACGGTTCCTGCGCGTTCAGCCCCCGGGAGACGGGGCTCTATGGGCCCGGCCTGGGCGAGGGCTCCGGGGGCGGCTCGGCGGGACGGGACATGGACGGTTCCTGCACATTCAGCCCCCGGGAGACGGGGCTCTCGGGGCCCGGCCTGGGCGAGGGCTCCGGGGGCGGCTGGGCGGGACGGGGAAGAGAAATGGAAACGGGATGCTTACAGGTACCTGACTGGACAGGGCGAAGGTGCTGGCCGGACTCTTCTTCTTGCTGTTGCTGTTGTTCGCGTTGCCGCCGCTGGAGCTCATGGTGCTGCCCCCCGACATCTTCCGTTTCCGGCGCTTGCTGGGCTGCTGCCGCGCCGGCTCGGCTGGGGGGGGAGGAGGCCGTTAACCAGGCTGGGCTGGAGCGGGAGGGGGGCCCCGGCCCGCCCCTTCGCTGGCTCCCCATCCTCACGCCGAGGAGCCCTGCCCAGCCCCTGCGCCCCACGGCACTTGCTCCGGTTCTCAGACCCGCTGCTCAGCTGGGAACGGAACCCAGGAGTCCTGACGCCCAGCCCCTTGCAGCCCACGCGGCTCCCTGCCAAGCACCCTCAGGCCATGCGCACACGGCACCGACCCCCCCAGGGGCTACGGGCCCTGGGGTCTCACCTGGCGGCGCCACCATCCGCTGCCACTTCTGGAACAGGCAGGTCTTGAGGCAGTCGCGGGGGCTGAGGCTGTAGGTCTTGTGCCGCGACATCAGCTCCTGCATCGGCTCTAGGATCACGCAGAGCTGGGGGGGGAGGGGATTCAGCGTCCGCTGCCCAGCGCGATGCCACCGCTGCATCCGAGCCAGCGCCCTGGGACCCCGGGGCCAGCCACAGAACGCCCCCTCCCCCAGCGTCACACAGGGCCCCACCCGCACCCCCCTGCCCTGCCCCACGTATCCCCTCCGCCAGACCCCCACCACAGGGGCCGGGCTCTGGACCGTCCCCCAGGCGGGTGGGTCTCCCCGGGGCAATAACAGGCCACCAAACACTGGGAGGTCCAGGGGGGCATGACATGTCCTTCAATGTGCACAGCTCATGAATATGCATTGCCATATTTGCATAACTACTCCCCCACCCCTTCAGGTCCCCCTCTCCCTGCCCACAGGTCTCTGCCCAGCCAGCAACAGTCTACCACGGTGGTGTCTAGGGCTGGGGGCTTTGCTCTCCAGGCAGGACTCCTGGGGTCGCAGGGCAGAGTCCTAGAGCCGCCCCCCAGGGCGATAACCACAGAGCCCTCAGGCAGGAAGAATCTGGGGCCCCCTGGCGACAGAGCCGAGCCCCCCCCACACGTACCCGGAGGTAGTTGAGGGTGGAGTTGGAGAGCCCGCAGCGGGTGATGTTCTTGGATAGCTGGTCCAGCATCTGGGGGTCCTGGGCCTAGAGTGCAGGGGGACAGGGACACCTCAGCCGCGCTCGGGCTGGGAACGGCAGCCAGACAGCCCAGCCCCCCGCCCCACCTGAACTCTGGTCTGCCCGGCCTGTGCACCCAGGGAACCCAGGCTGGTCCCTGCAGGTCTGCAGCCCCCGGAGATTCGCATGGTGAAGAGACAGCTGAGCAAGCAGCGTCACAGTACCCACGCCTATGGCCCCGGGGGTGTGTGTTTGGACTCCTGCCCCCAGCCACGCCGCAGCCCTGCTGGGGCCCTGGGTCAGCCGCACGCCGGGCGCCGCCGGCACAGAGCCAGGCACTCACGTGCATGGCGAGGATGCTGCGGGGAATGAGCTCTCGATGCTGCCGGATGCTGAAGTGCCACGTCTTTATCCTCATCATGTCGTCGAACATGAACTCCAGGTAGAGCCGCCCCTCCACGCACACCTGGGGGGGACAGGCTGTCAAACCCTAACGCCCGAGAGCCAGCCGAGCTCGACCCCTCCCGGCTCTGAACTGCTGCTCCCCTCCACGTGGATAAACCACCCCCGGGCTCCCACCCAGCGAGGGCCATTCAAGCCTGCGCACCCGCCTGCCTCCTCACCCACGGTGCCAGCAGACAGGCCTCCCACTCTGCCAGCCTGCAGCCCCAGACAGACTCCAGGCTGGCACCTGCTGGCCCCCCTTGCACCAGCGCCTGCCCCCCTTCGCCCGAACACGCTCCGACCTGCCAGCACCTCGGGCTGCAGGGCAGGCGCAGCCACACGGGGTGCCCAGGCTGGTACGTCGGCAGCTCCCAGGAACCCCAGATACCCTCTCACACTGGTAAGTACTCGGCGGCTAATCGTCTCCCGAGGGCCAGCACCGCCGCGGTGCCCAGAGCCAGGCCCGGGATGGGCTCTCCAGCCCTGCAGTACCTGCGTGAACATGGGCTTGCCGTGCTGGGTCACCATGGTGCACTGGTCGCAGTCCAGCGAGACGAAGCTGTTGTGGAACGACTCCTTGGGGTGCTTGAGGACGTAGTACAGCTCCGTGGCACCCCCCTCAAAGATGCTGCGGAAGTAACGGGGAATCAGAGTCCGGCCGATGGCTGCAGCGGGGAGGGGAGAGAGGGAGGAAGAGAGTCAGCGCCCGGCTTCCCTGGAGCCCCGGCTCAGGCCAGGCGCTCACGGCTACCGCCCTGCCACCCCCCGTCCTCCAGCGCGATGGGCCGGGAGCCAGGCACTGAGGAACCCGGCTCACACGGCAGCCGTGGGGCAGAGGGAGCTGCCCTGAGAGGTGCAGGGTGGGCAGCCTGCAGGACGAGACGGCCCTGTGGCAGGAAGCCGCCATGGGCTCCCCGCCACTGGCGCCGCTTTGCCCGTTTCCCTGTCCCTGAGCTCATGCAGGCAGGGTCCTCGCCCCCGTCCACGGGACTGCAAGGTGCCCGTCACCGTAGTATCAGGGTCTGACACAGAGCTCAGCTCTGCCCCGGAGTAACCCTGGAGCCAAGCCCGGAACCAGCCCCAGAGGCGCAGGGCACAGACCCAGCGCGGCAGCCCAGGGGCCCGTCCAGCCTGGCCAGCACTTGGCATCGCAGACTGGCTGTAAGTGCCCAGGGAGCCGGCCCACGGCCACTCACTGTATCTCTTTGGTCCATCCTCCAGGCAGAAGGTGATCGTTAGCATGGCGTCGTCCTCGAAGAACTCCGTGGTGAAGGCGTCCCACCAGAGATTGTCACATTCCTGGGGGCGGGAGACGGGCGGTGTCACGGGGAGGGGAGAGAACCCGCCCTGCCCCGCCGGGGGGCCTGGGACCCTCCATCCTGGCTGGGCTGAGACCGGCTCGAACGCCCACGGGCCACTGGGGCCTGCCAGTCACTCGCAGGGGCTCTGCCAGTGTAGACACAGGCTGTGTGGCCACGGCCCAGCAGGCAACACCCCACCCTGAGCCAGCCCCCAGCAGGAGGGAGCAGGGCCAGCGCAAAGGGGCCGGGAGAGGGCATGAGGCTACCCATGAGCATCCAGGGTCCCACACTCCCCTCCCCAGCCCCGCCACACACCTCTGTCCAGTTCTGCAGTCGCTTGTTCAGCTCAAATATCCTGTAGTCGGTCTGGTTCCCGTACGGCGTGTGCCTCCTGACAAGCAAGCACAGCACGGCCTCTCAGCGGGGCCC
>NW_020664446.1:1850499-1872969 GCF_002925995.2 Terrapene triunguis | reverse complement strand
GGGGTGGCTGATCCTGCCCCGCCTGCCCTGGAGCCGGCGTGTCTGGGGCCAGGCTGGATGCACTGAGGAGCCCAGAGACTCCCAGCTCCATTATAAATACCTGGTGCCGGGCGGCCGCCCCGGAGAGGCTCAGGGCAGGGGCAGGGGCAGCAGGCGGCGTTCGGGTCACCGCTATCTCAGAGGGGTAGCACGGCATGGGGGGCCAGGGGAGCCAGGCCCATCCTGGGCCACGCTGGCTCCTCTGGTGAGCAGGGCCAGGGCGGTTCTGGGACGGACAAGGGGGCTGGGAGGTCCGTGCAAGGCTCGTTGGTCTGGCTCAGAAGCTCGCGGGTTCCAGACACCGGGTCAGGAACCACTGACCTACCCCCTGCCCCCGATGGATGACAAGCCTGTGCCTTGCTCTTTGCTCGGTTTTCAGGGGCTGCCAGAGCTTTGCCCACATGGACTGGCCCAGCCAACACTCCCAGAGAGCTCTCCGGGCCCAATTCGGCCCCAGGGGCTCACGTTCCCAGAGATCCCTCTGCCCCCTCCAGCCATGGGCACTGGGGGGGATGGGATGGGCCCTCTGGCCATTCCCACACGGATACCAGCCCCCTCTGCCACCTGGCCGGGTCGGCAACCCCACCCGCCAGCTCCACCCACAACCTGGCCTGCTGCCCGCTCAACCAGGGCCAGCCTGGCCTCGCCCAGCACCCCCAAGGCTTGGTCCTGGGGCCGGCCAGGCAGGCGTTAGAACGGCACAGAGCTCGCAGCCCCATATCTGCCTCCCCCCAGCATACACCCAGCTCTTCCCCCACAGGCACTGCGCCCCTGCCGGACGGATTCACACGCACCCCAGCCTGACACTGCTCGGAGAGGAGCCAGTCCGGGCCGGCAGATCCAAGACACCATCCCTGAGGGAGACCCCTGTCTCTGAGAGCAGGGCCCTTGGCAGCAGGTCACCGATCGGGCCTCAGCCCCAAGCGGCTTCTCTTGACCCTAGCCCTGCTGCGGCGAGGCGGGCGGGCGGGCACCGAGGGGGCACTGGGCTAGGAGGTGCCGGCAGGGCCCCATTCGCAGGTACCGGCTTCCCCTAGCCGCCCCCAGCAGAGCAGACAGTAAAGGTGCCCAGCATGCCCAGGACAAGGGGAGAAGCCCCCCCGGGTGCGTAGGGCCCAGCTGGCGGGGCCGCCTGTCCGATAGACCCAGGTAATTCATCCTATCAGGACCGAGCCCCAGTGGGATCCAGCCCCGGCCAGCGTGGGGTGCCCCACCAGGCCGCCCTGCCTGGATCACGGGGTCACTGCCAGAGCGGTGCCATTCCTGCAGCCCCAGCGGGACCTGATCCCCTGGCCCAGCGCCGGGCTCGGCACGCCTGCTCTCCCCGGAGCAGCTGGAGCCAAGGAAGCGCATGATGTGGGGAGGGAATTCTCCCTGGCCCCGTCACTCCCATCCTTGGCTCCCTCTGCATGCCGCAAGCCGGCAACTCAGCCCCCCCGCCCCACCAGCCTCTCCCCTGGGCACAGAGCCAGTGGCACAGACGGGAGCTGGGAGCAGCCAGGCAGACCTGGCAACCTCCATCCGCACAGGATCATCCTGCCCCCTGGAACTGCCAGGGCTACAACCTCCACTGGGGCTGCTCCCAAGAACCCTCCTTGCTACCCAGATGACCAACAGCGGGGCTGTGAAAGCCTCGGGGAGCAGCAGGGGGTGTTGGAGCTACCGGAGCAACCAGGGCCCATCAGGCTCCCCCAGTGTGAGATCAGCCACTGACAAGTCCCGAATCGCCTCTGACCCCGAACGCTGAAGGAGAACGGCACCACAGAGCGACGCAAAGACGGACAGAGAAGTGTCCTCGTCCCAGGGCTGCGCTGTGGAGAACGGAGCCCGAAATTCATGGACCAAAACAGGGGTGTTGGAAATTTGAATGGTGCATTTGCCAAGGTGCCAAGCAGCCAAGGTCTCTGTACTCAAAGAAGTCCAGTGACTGCCCAGTGCTGGACCATATCACCACTAACATCTTCAAGGCAAGATTTTTCCCATTGTATTTCCCAGTCAACCATCCATGTTCAAATCAGACACAGCTGCAGCCACAAGCACCCATCTCGCCCCGTTGGCCAATCACGCCGTTAACACTGGTGCTTACTGGAGGCCAAGCAATGCACAGAGCCACATGCCAGCGCCCCGGTCTCCAGCCTGCTCCACTCCTGCATCTTCACTGCCTCCTAAACCCCCAGCGCTGTGTGTGCATGAGAGAGAGACACCCCCACACCCTAATCGCTCCGTCGTCCTTACTGACCGCTCTCCTCCTTCGGAAAGCCCTCGGCCGCTGAAGCCCCTAGGCTCCGAGACCCACAGCGACGGTTCCGTCCCCAGTTTCACTACGGAGCTGTGGACGCTAAAACAAAAGCACTTGGCCCACGATGAATCGCGGCACCTCGTGGTGCCTCCTCGCAACAACAGCACAGTTCCCGGCTGCTGCTGCCTGCGTCTGCAGGAGCGCAGAAAGGATCGTGTCCGGATCAGGGCCCCGCCGTGCTGGATGCTGGACTCACACGAGGGAGACGTGGCCTGAGGAGAAGCGCTCAAACACCACGACACCCTCTCAAGGCGCAGACACATGCGTGGCGTCTCACCAGGGTTTCTCCCTCGTGCACTTACACTATTTCTGTTCTCATCGTGGTCCGGTGCCTTGTGGCTGATTCAGACTTTTCCCCCTGACAAGGTCCCAGGCACAGATTTTAATAATTGTCACCATCTCTGTAATAGACGTTCTCTTTTCAATTTGCAGCACAGACTCCTGAGGTGCAGTTTGGGGACGAAGCAGGTAACTTAGCTGGAAACAAGGGCAGCCCGTACACACCGGCACGTTTCCCCTTCCCTTGAGTCTGTACTTAATCTGTAGTAAATGACTCAAGAAAAGTTCACGTATGGGATTTACAAGGATTGTGCTGGACACACAGGACCTAATCCCAAATCCATGAAGTCAGTGATTCCCCCCCTGCCTTCAATGGGCTATGGACCAGACCCCCAGAGCGGTATGCAGTACCAGAGGATGCAAACCGTGCATCTGAAGTTGCAGAAGAAAATGTAGTAGATGCGGTATTCTTATAGACTGCATGTGTACAATGGGGCAGAGTTAAGGGTGTGTCTGCAACTTCAATTCTTGCCTTTCCTGACTTTGATGTGCCTAGCTGTGCAGTTGTCGGGTTAATCACACTGCTGGGTTTGCGGCAATATTTTGCTTCTTTATCATCTATAAGCAAGACCTGAAAGCTGGGGGCTTTTCCACCGTAGAAATCCCTGGAACGTCAGGCCCCCCCTTCTCCCTGTAGTTCACTCAGAGCCATGGAGAAGGAGCTCCCTCCAGCGGACTCCAGGAAGGGATCTGCACTGGGGTAACAAGCGGATGTAAAATTGACAGAGTGAGTTCCACCAGTGCCAGCCCCTATTGAAACCGGGGTTTTAAACCAGTTTGAACCTCACTGGTGTCTCTGGAGTGTCAGTTAGGCCTGGTCTAACATTTAAAAATGAGATCAAAGCAGACACGTTGCTTAGGGTGTGAAAAATTCACACCCTGAGCGCTGTCATGAGGTTGTCCCAACCGACGGTGCAGATGCAGCGAGGCTGACGGAAGAATTCTTCTGCAGAGCAGACATGGCCTCACAAATTTCCTTTGCTTCCAAGAAATAGCCACTCAGCCCCTATTTATCCCTTTAAACTTTCCGTCTCTTTAACAAGATCCATGCTCCAAGTTTTGGCGAACGGTAGCCACAAGAACCCTGTTAGACACCCCCCACCCCCTCGAAGAGTCTCAGAGTTCTCCTACCCCGTTCCACCCCGCGCCTCGCTGAGCCCTCTCCAAACCAGAGTGCTTGCGACAGGGTCTCTTTGACGGTTCAGCACCACGCACCGCTACGGAGCTGAGCCAATAACGCTGTTGTGCTGTTACACACTTGAAAAACGCCCTCGCCAGCAGCCAGTGCGAAAACCTTCCGGGCAGCAGGCAGCCTTCCTCTTCAGAAAAGGGGTTTTCACCTTCGTGGCAGCAAAGAAAACCTTCCCCGGGTGACCTGACCCAGCGCTGTCCTCCTGAGTGTGCTACCAGCACACCTTCCGAGAGCAGCAGAGCCCGATTAGCAAGACTCCGGCCGCGTTCCCTGCTGCTGTTCTGAGCCCCTGGCTGGCACCAGCAGGGAGGCTGTCATGAATTGCACGGCTGGAGCGTCGTCGGGAGCAGAGCCCACAACCCCGAGGCCGGGGAGGCGGCGCGAGGGAGACTCTTCTCCCCGTCGGGGGATCTGCATAGGGGAGATGAGAGAGCAGGGGGCGTATGGATTCCAGCAGACCCCCACAGGCCGGATACGGACGCCCCAGAACAGGCACAAGGACAGCACCTGTTGGGAGCCTTCCCAGCACTTTCCTCCGTCCCTGGCAGCTGGAGGGTTGGGCTGGAGCACCAGGGCACTACACACTCTCCTCCCGCTTTGTCTGGCGTATTGGTCTCTGGCTAGCAGGTGTCAGGCCTGCCTGAGTATGTTAGTGGACTGCACCATTCAGGACTGGCTGGAAAGGCAGAGATCTGCCCAGCGTCTCCTCCCAGGGCTGGTCTGGAAACACCAGCCTGCTCGCAAGTCCAGCTGGGCACCCACCCAGCCCATGGAGACTGGAGATCCCAGCATGCAGTGCTCCATCCTGAGCCAAGCAGTTTTTATTTGCAGCAGGGCGGAGTGTTGCATGCTGGGACATGTAGTCTCCAGGAGCCACCTCGAGGACAGCTGCCCAAGCACCAGCGCTGCCTTCCTATCAGGGTGACGCTTCAGCCCCTCGCTGCGAGCTCTCGGTGAGCGGATTTGATGGAGCCGGCGTCTCAGAGCTCCCTGGTACGCTCCCGCCTATTGCGCCGAGATGGGACAACGCTGGAAGTCCTGAGACGCAGAGCGTCTGGACGAAGCTGCATGTCGGGGCACAGGGCAGGCTGCAGAATGGGAGGGGACAGAGTTCTTAAACAACCCGACCCTTTCGTCTCGCAGTGATGTTCGCTCCGGGAGCCCCGGCCCAGGCTCAGCAACACCCAGCGGAATCCGGGGCGCAGAGTTCAGATTCCACTGCCAGGAGAGACGCGCCAGGAGCAATGTTTTCTCGGTGGGAGTGACAAAAATGACAGGGCACCCCCAGGGCCAGTGTGTGCAACTCACGTTCCTATCACGCTCTCCACTTGTCTGTTACACTGCTTTGGGTCTTGTCTACACGCAGAAGTGGTGTCAGTTTAATTTAACTTGTTCCTGACCCACTCTGGATTATTCCAGGTTAGCTTCAGACCATTAGGAATCAGTGTAAACTAAACTGAAATCAGCCGCTCTTGAACAGAAATCAGAGTGTGCACGCAGGGGTGTGCACCGGGTAACTCAATCGTTCCAAGTCACACCTGGCCTTAAATCACTGCATCTGTCCAGCGCCTGCACAACGGGGCCCTGGGCTTGACTGGTGCCTCTGGGTGCCACTGTGACACAAGTAACAACTTTTGGATTCTGCTTTCAACAGAACACGGAGCAGCTTCCTTCGACGTCCAGGTAGCCGGGGCGGAATGACCCTTGGAGCGTCGCTCCCACATACAGGACGCTCAGGGGGCCACGACCGCGGCTTAGGGACAGAGCGTTAGCCCCACGTATTACTCAGCCGCGGGCATTCGCTCAAAGCTCAATGTGTGCCATGACAATCCCTGACCATCCCTCTCCCCAGGGCCTGGAAAGGCCCGTGAACAACGCCTGCCTGGTGGGTTTCCTCACTGAGCTAACACCTTTGGGATGCTGCTGCTCGGACAGCGTCACTTCATTCGCAACACGGGACGGTGATTATTACTGGCATTACGGTAGCACTCCGGAGCCCTACTTCCCGTCTTGTGCGCAGACCCTGGCTGCTCCCCGGACACAAAGGCCACTGTCGGAGCAGGTGCATAAAACTTACGGGATAGTCAAGGAAGCTACCAAGCTACCACAGGACACACGGGCCAGCCGGATACAGAGAAACCAGGCGGTGCTCCCGCCACCCTGGTCAGCACAGCCTTCAGAGCTCCCCTGGGGAGGGCCAGCACTGGAGCCCGCGGCACGGCTATTCTTTGCAAGTGCTCCTGTAATACGCTGCGCTGCGTGTGCACAGAAGATAACGTGGTCCCTGCCCGGAAGAGCTTACGGGCTCCTGCAACTTCCACCGATGGGCATAAGGACCAACTGCAAGAGAAAGGGGCTTGTCACAGGATAGTGGGTCCCTGGGGGCAGACCAGGCCCAGCTCCGGGTCAGAGCAGGGGACCCAACTCAGCCAGAGAAAGGAGGGAGGGGACTCCTGGGGCAGGAGCGGCCTACCCGAGGGCAGGAAGAGGAGGCGCGAGTGGGGCAGGCTGCGCCAGGCGGGAGGAGTGGTGGGTCTCCGGAACAAGGAGCCGGGTGCTCGGGAAGCCGCCCTGGGGCTGGGGTTCCAGCCGAACCGGCGGTGAAAAGGGAGCTGGCGGGACTGGGAAGCCGCAAGAAGCAGGATTACCAGAGATCCCAGGAGGGAGGCTGAGAAGCCCCAGGACAAAGTGTGAGCTGAGGGCCAGTTCTGTCTGTTATGTGCTTGTCTGGAAAAATAAACCTACTTAATGGAGACGGGGCCTGGCAGCGAGGGCTTGTTACGCTGGGGAGAAGCTGGCGCAGAACGTGGGAACTTCAGTCAGCCCTGATCCCAGAGGAGAGGAGGTGGCTCTTTGGTGCCCAGTGAAGAGGGGGAAAGAGAGGCAGGGTGTCGCAGAGCGACCTTTGACCACGAGGGGGTGCTCCCGTACTCCAGGGATAAAGAAGGGAACCCGGAGGGCGAACAGGGATACATTCTGGTCTAAACGATCCGCTCCTCTGATCTCCTGCACAACGCTCCACGCTCCTGCGTGATGGAACGACAAGCCCCTTGACAGAGAGAGACAGACACGTGGTCCATAAAGCTGAGCTCGGGACCGGAAGCCAAGGAGGCTGGAGTTTCATTCCTGTCTCTGCCAGGCATTCAGCATGTGGCCTTAATCAAGTCACTTCACCTCCGTGTGCCACTTTCCCCACCTGAGTCAGGCCGCCCAAATCATGAGATTTCTTTCAAAAACAATGAATTTGGGGGTCTTCTCACTCGCTTTCTAGTTTCTGAGCCTTTATGGTCCCACTTGGGTCACAGCTTCAGGATGTCCTCCCTGTCCGTTCCCACAAGGCCTAGTAATTTACTGTAACAAAAGCCCAGGTTTGCCCAGAATCTCCTGACTCCCAGAGCTGGGCCCGAGAAAACCACCAGAAGTGCCAGACTCGGGATCAGAGGAGGAAACTGACCCGCTCTCCAGGAGAGGCAGCAAAGAGACTGGCACAAAGCAAACAAACTAGAAAAAACAGCCACCAGTCATTTGCTCCTCCGACCTCTCCACTCCAGGCAGTGTCTGTTGATGGCGACCTACGTTTGTACAGTGCTTTGATTGGAAGATGAGACAGATCTGGGGAAGGGCGAGGGAGGAGAGCAAAGATCAAATGGAAGAGGTTACACATTTCCCACCCGGGCCCCAAATGCTGACTGGCGAGAGCAGCTCTGGCTCCGATGGCAGGACAAAGCACGAATGTACGAACTCACAAGTCCAACAAGCAGGGCAGCTACCGGTCTGGGTCCCAGAGAGAGACCCACTGATACTACAGGGCCAAGTCACAAGTCAAACACACAAGCACTGAGGCAACCCGAATACTGTGGGTTTATCTCGCCACCCCATATATCTGTAGCACTTTCCATCTACCAAGTCCTGGACAAATATTAACCAGCCCTCACACCTCGCTGCGAGGGAGTTAAGTATCTTCCCGGATCTGTAGGCTCCTCTCGCTTCACTGCTGCACACAGGAGAGAGTCAGAATTTCCCAGCAACACTCGGGACTTCCTACTCCAAAGGGACCCGAGACTCTCCTTCAGCTACCTGCAGTACTGGGCCCATGACACATAGCGAGGCAGGTGTCTCTGTGCAGCAGAGTGCAATGGTGACACAGGCACCCTAGCCGGGTCATTGTGATGTTATCCCCAGCTCACAGGTGCAGACCAGACGTAGGGCAACTCCCCCAAGGACACACACCCAGGGACTGAACCCAGATCTCCCAGTCCATGGCCTGACCCACAAGACAGCCTCCCTCCCTCCCACCGACTCCGAAGGGAAGAAGACAGACCCGTATCCCCGGCATTCATAAGCTGTGGATCCACACTGCACTTCTTCCCACCCCCACTATTTTAATTCCCAATACACTGCAGCTTTGGGGGCTTAATCTGAAACAGATTTTTCCCAGGAGCGACCCCAGCTACACACAAAGACCCCCACTTCTTTGGGCGGGGAAGGGACAGATCACAAAATAGGTTTCCTATTTTAAATCGGAAAACTAGCTACAACGCCCGGGGCTCAGCCCCCCCACGCAAGGCACAGACCCCTGGCAGAGCGGGTATCAGAGACTGCCCTCAATACCCAGGACGAAGTAACGAACGTCCTAGCTCCCACTAGAAGGCGCGAGAAGACAAGTTATAAGAATCTGACAGGGGAAGTAGCATGAACTGGATTCGGGAGCCAGATCCCCACGCAACTCTCACCGCAGGACCCTGGGCAAGTCACTTAATGTCCCGTGCCTCAGTCAGACATAATCATCCCTTTGTCTGTCTAGGCTGGGAGCTCTGTGGGGTAGAGACTCGCTCTTACTGGGTCTGTCTACACTGAGTGCAAGCCCCGGGTTAGCAGAGCTCGAGGGAGCAGCCCCTGGGTTTGTTAACCTGTGGCGTGAGCGACTCCACTCCTCTGTCACCCCAGGTGTGGAACTGTTGAGCCCGGGCTCCAGCGTCTACACAGCGTTCTGCAGGGACAAGTCCAACCACCCATATCCCAGATTTCCCAGCACCCTCCCGAAACGGGGCCGCTCGGCCCTTTGGGCGTGGGGCAGCGCGGGAACACGACTGGCCCGAGGACAAAGGAAGTCGGCCTGGGGCATTGTGGGATACTTATAGACTCATAGACTCATAGACTTTAAGGTCAGAAGGGACCAATATGGTCATCTAGTCTGACCCCCCGCATGATGCAGGCCACAAAAACTGACCCCCCCACTTTCCCTTAACTCTGCTGTTGAAGTCTCCAGATCGTGATCTAAAGACTTCAAGTCGCAGAGAATCTTCCAGCTTGCGACCCCTGCCCTATGTTGCGGAGGAAGGCGAAAAACCTCCAGGGCCACTGCCAATCTACCCTGGAGGAAAATTCCTTCCCGACCCCAAATATGGCGATCAGCAGAACCCCGAGCATACAGGCAAGATTCTCTAGCCAGACCCTCATTTTACCAGCGATGGCCGTTATTGCCTAATTGACTAAAATCACGTTATCCCATCAAACCATTCCCTCCATAAACTTATCTAGCCTAATCTTGAAGCCAGAGAGGTGAGCTCCCAGAGCACGGGTCCAGTGGGGCTGCGTCCGCACTGCAAAGCAACAGGGCTTGAACCCTGGGTCCCGGCTTGACTCAGGGTCGGACTCTCCGCCCCCATGAGGCCCTGGGTCCGAGCCTGGGTTAGCGTGACTGGCGTGCAGGCGGAAGAGGGTTTTGGTTTGAGGCAGAGTTTGAACCTGGGGCTTACGCCGCAGTGTGGACGTGCCCGCTGTGCACAGGTACAGAGCCTTGCTGAGCCGGGGCCTCCACATGCTGCTGTGAGAAGGGAGCCCCAGCGGGAATCCCAGGGAACACAGGCTCACCTCCAACCTTCATCCGTTTGCTACCGGTGGCCTGAGCTGCGTGCTGATTGCTGCACTGGGGGTATTTCAGGGGAGACTGTCCGCGCCGCACAGCTCACATCACCCGTATTGCGGTACAGCCCCCGAGACCCCAGCCACAGACCACGACCTCAGCGCCCGGACACAGAGCAAACAGTCCCTGCCCCACAGACTTTACAACTGAAGCTGTGCTAGACAACCAGCCAAGACCTGAGACCACTGCTTATCATGCTGGCCCGTCCTTTCTCATTGTTTTCTTCTCCTCTCCGGTCTGTCCGCATCCACCTGTTGTCTCTGGTCACAGGCTGTACCAGGTCCTGCTCCATGACTTCAGCACCCAGGCGTTACGGCTACGCAGTCAATACAGGATTGGAGGGCAGGCTGTTAGAGGGCGTTAGCTAATGTGTTCGAACACTCTGACAAGACACGTGCTAGCTGGCAAGCCGGGGGGTTGGGGGTGGGGAGTTCACATTCAACTCCACCTACTTAGCATGTGTGCGATGCTACACAATCTGCTCCACACTGGAGAGTTACAACGCTAGCCGGAATGGGTCCGCTAGCCCCCAGCGGGATTCACCCGGAGTCCAACTCCCCTGCTACAGTGCAGCGTCTTCCCCACCCAGGGGTGCCCCGGGCGAGACTGTTCAGGGAGCACCTGGGTCTGCGGTACCGTATCCAGGGCTGTCACAACGGGTGCTCGGCTAGAACGCCACCAGCCGAAGACTCCCACACATGTTCATTTCACAGCAACAGATGGAGGGTGATTATAATCTGAACCGCGTTAGCACCAATGATCCCCCATCCCGGGGCAGAACCCTACGTGCTGAACAGCCACAGAACAAAAAGCCAGTCCCTGCCCCAGAGAGCTTCCAGTGTCACCGGAGAGCAGGATTTCCAGCTCAGTGTGGAGTTTCTGGGGCTTGGCCGGCACCGACGGTGGGTCGCCGCACACCCCTTCCAGCCCTGGCCACGAACAGAGGGACCGTCATCCCACATCCGGTCCATGCTTCATCTATTTATTATCAGTAATTTGTACAGTGGCAGTGCCTGGGCCTCCAGCCATGTCTGATCTAGCCACTGGTCCATCGAGTCGGGGATCCTGTCTCTGACAGGGGATGCTTCAGCACCGAGAGTGAAACCCCGCTAAGGGAGGGTGCTACAGTAACATGGCTCTGGGGCACGAATCCTGGACCCAGGGGGTTCTATCCCTGACACATTGTACTTGATCGAAAGTCACTAGTGGGATGAGTTTGGAGTTCTCAGCCCAGTCCCTGTGGACACTGGCCCACCATATCGCAGCGCCTGCCCTGTCACCGCACACACATGGGGAACGGGGGAACCCTGCAATGTCCTGTACCAAAGGGGGGGGACGGCAGGGCCCTGACAAAGCCACAGGGCCAGCGGGAGTGGAGTAGCAAAGGGGGCAGCCGGCCAGGAGGAAGGAGCCCGGCGGGGTACAGGCGTGGGATAGCAGCCAGGGGGTACAGCAGATGGGGACTGAGGGGGGCTGAGCAGGACACCCCTTGTCCCCACAGGGGGCCGGGGAACTGCTGTCAGTCCCTCTCCCCTGGGCCCTACAATTCACTCCAGAATTTAAAACACAAAGACGGGGGGAGGGAACAGGGGATGCCCCCCCCCCGGCAGGGGGCTCAGGACAGAGGAACCCCAGACAACAGCCATTGTCCCACCTCCAAACTTTGCAGAACTGAAGGGGGGGGACCCCGGGGGCCGGGAACACGGAGCAGGTGGGGACATGGGGGGGGTGTCCCCGGTACATGGACCCCCCCCCGACCTAGCGGCAGATCGGCGCCATGGGGGAGTTCCCCGGGGGCGCCCCCGCCCCTCTCGCCCGGCCCACGCGCGGCGGGGCCACGGACTCGCCCCGGAGCCCAAAGGCCGCACTTGGCCCCAGCGCCCCCGGATCGGGCCCCCCCCCGGCTTTCCCAGGCGGGACCCTGCACCCCACGGGGCCGCTCGCCCGTGGGCCCGGCCCGGCCCGACTTACCCGGGAGAAGAGCCGGGCTCCCGCCGCGGGGAGCGCAGGGACCGGCCGCAACTTAGCGCGCCCCGGCCCCGGGCCCGCCCGCCCCGCCGGCCATCGGCTGCCAAGTTCCCCGGGCCGGAGCCGGGCTGCCCACGCCGGGCCGCGGGCGCGAGTGGGGCCGGCCGCGTGGGGCGCCGGGCCGAGGCAGCCCCTTCCTTTGTTTGCGAGCTTCCCCGGGAACAATGGCTGCTGCCGCGGCTCGCCTGCCAGGCCCTCGGCGGGGGGATGGAGCCGCCTCCGAGCTCCGCACGCACAGACCCACCCCCTCCCCGAGCCCGCCCGAGAGGCCCCGCCGCCGCCCCGCCTCGCCGCGCCGCCGCCCGGCGGGGGCGGGCCGGGCCGGGCAGACAAAGGGCAGAGCCCCCCTCGCCTCAGCGACCCGCCCTGCCTGGCCGCGGGGGGCCGCGGGGTGCCAAGGGGGGTCCTGCCAGGCAGGGCCAGCCCCAAAGGCTTACAAACCATGAGCCAGGCGCCCCCCAAAAGTCAGGCGCCCGGCTTAAAAAAAATCAGAAACGGGGGTTCCAGTCCTGAGCCTTTGTGAACTGCCCCTTCCCAGCGGCTCTCTGGGGAGGGCTAGGACCTCGTCCTCTCCTTTCTAAAGGCAAGCGAAGGGGCTCCCCTCATTCCCGTGCCTCCGGGAGCTCGGGCTTTAAGCCACACACCAGAGCTGGCAACGCTGGCCGGGTTCGGGCCTGGGAGCCAAGGATCCTGCTCAACTAAAGCAGGGGCCGGAGCCAGCCAGGGCTCAGGTGGGGACACGCCAAGGATGGTCTGTTCATGGGAGCCCCAGTGATGTGCCAGGTGCTTCCCAGCAAGGTGGAAATAAGCTGCCCTGTCATACCGCTGTGCCTGCATCCGCAGGGGCCAGGGGGTGGCACCAATGTAACTCTGTTTAAATCGGTACAAAACCGGCTTCTAGCCCAGGCCGAAGGAGAGGGAGGCAGGGAGATGGCCGGGCACGACTAGAATCACAGGGAAAGTGGGTCTTTAGGAGGAGAAGGCAGCCTGGTGTATGGGCCCAGGGAGGGCGCACCATGAAAGGATGGCTCTCGCCCGCCTCCCCTTAACGGCTATCAATCTGGAGCAGCCACATTTAAATAAAAAATAAAGAAAGAAAGTGAGGGCTTTCGGAGGCTTTTCTGAGAGGCGGGTGGTTTGGGAATTGAATAGAAAAGGCCTTGAGAAAATGACAATCAATCGGATCACATCTTCACCGGCACACGCGCCCTGCAGCTCTGGGACAAAGCTGGTACCGAGGCTGATGGAAGGATCGGGGGTGGGAGAGGAGTACCCCTTTAATCTGTGCTACTGCTCTGGATTTTTAACAAGGGAGGGGCCTGCGCTGTGAAATTCAGAGCCGGACTCCCCCAGGTGCAGGGGTGTCCAGGCCGGGTCGTTATAACAAGAGCCACAAGCCGGGAACAGGCTTTGGCTCCCCACCCTGTGCAGGGTGAGTGGACCATGCTGCTTCCTTCCCCTCTCCATCCCGCTCCTGCAGCTGCCTCCACTTCTGTCCTGCTCCATACACCAAGAGGGGCAGGAGTGGCTGGGCTGCAGAGATGCAAAGCGCTAGGAATCAGCAAACTCCAAAAGAACCGCCCCGTTCACTTCCTAACCCTATTTAGTGTCAGCCAAGTCCCTTTGGCTGCCTGTGGCAATTTTACCCGGTTAGAAGCAGCTGCCATTTTGAGAGGCGGCGCAGATGTGGTATGATCCAGAGGAGACGCACACACTGTGCTCTCTCCTGGAGACTTTGCTTTTGTTCTTTCTTCTTTTCCCCTCAACTAAATGGAAGAGTCATTCATACTGGGCTGCTCTAGAAAACATAAACAGACACAGCCAACCCCCCAGCACTAAAAATCATGAGATTGGCTTACAAATCATGATTTTAAAAGGAACGTGTTTTGCGTCTTTTATTTGCCTTTGAGGTTCTGAGCATTAGGGGTCTTTATTACAAGCTCTTCTCTGCAACCAGGAGGGCTAGGAACTTACTTCTAACAAAGAAAGACAACTGAGGTTCTCACATCACAACGTGACTCCTCATTTCTCGGGGTGTCTGCACGAAGCAGGGACACTGGCTGCATGAAGTGGCCAGTGGCTCATTTGTCCTTGCACCAGTATAACCCTCCCTGCGGTTTCTGACAAAGCCATGGTCACCCCCAGCACACCTGCCAACCATGGCTGCGCTGGGGTATTCTGGGGCATCTCTCCCACCGCGCCCTGTGTGGAGGGAAGGCGCGGGGGGGGGGGGGGGGGGGGGGGCGCGAAATCCAGCAACTAAATGCGTCCAGGTGCCTGTACATATTAAAGAGGAGCCACCGTCCATGGCAGCGGAGCTCAGGCCCACGTGCTGCAACCGGCTGATACAACCCAGGCCTGGGAACTGCTGCTCCGGGGCGATAAGAGACTCCCGCCCCCTCGGTGACATGCCTGCAGCCGGGCCGGGCGGGGCAGGGGAGCGTCAGTGTGGCCAAGACAGCTGCACACTGAGCGCAGCTGGCCGGGAAATGGTTGTGGGGTTTTCCCCCCCAGAGAAAATTACAATTTTTTTATTGTTTCATTTTTTTTTCTTCAATTTTTTTTCAGGTTTTCATCAGAAAACTGCATCTTTTTCAGCTTTCCGCAACCGGAAATCACATTTTTTTCCTATTTGAAATTTTTAAAAGTTGGTTTTCAGTTTCTAAAACCCCGAATATTTCCAGTTTCTTGACAAACATCCCTTTTTATTTTTTCAATGGGAGTTTTCATGAAAAATCTGCATTTGGTCAAAAATCCAATTTCATTTTGAAAAACAAACATTTGAATGGAAATTTTCCAGCCACCCCAGTGCTGGGCTGGGTTAGGACGCTGGGGATGGGGCTCAGCCAGTGGGAGCTCTGCGTTGTACAGCATTCGGCTTGTGGTACTGTGAGCCCCCAGCCCAAGTTATCTTAGCCTCCCCCGGGGCCATGCTGAGCCAGGCACTTTACAGTCTAGAAGGCCAGGTCCCTGCCCTACAGAGCTCACAGCCCAGACGGACAAGGTGTAGGCAGGAGAACGTACCATCCCTGGGGTTTAGCTAATGGCACACGTATTGTACTGAGTCTCTCCCCCCCAACTCCCCACACCAGTACCGCTGCTGCTTCGCGGAGGGGGGTGCCGGCACAGCGGCAGGCTGTTAAGACATCTGTCTGCCTACAGTACTTCTGGCGCACCCATCACTGAAGTGTTGTCCACGTCGGGCAATGCAGGTGGTAGGAAACAGCAACCCTCCGGTGGAAAGCACGTGCACAAACCAACCCCCTATCACACACCAACAATCCTGCTGTTGCGCACACGCCCTGATGTTATCAGCTTCACCCGGCTCCCTGTGTTATGTCACAGCCACCAGCCGGGCTGACACCAAGGCCCTCTGGACCCAAAACAGGAGTCTGCACAGCCGAAGCTAAAGATCTCAGCTCCACACCTGGGGCCAGAACACCCCCCATGCGCTGCCCTCTGACCCCACCATCCTTCTGGGGCCCCCTCCTCCCCCGAGAGCCTGGGGCAGCAGCATCGGGGCGCCTTGTCCTCCCAGGAACGGTAACAGGGGGGCCACTCCCGTAGGTAGCAAACGGGGTCCCTTCTCTTCCGCAGGGAGACAGCACTGGGGGACCCCAGTACTTACCCATACACGCCAGCATGCTGCGGCACCTCACACTTCTCTGTCCGCCCGTGTTCCTCCCTGCCCCGAGGCAGGCACGAAACAACGCGTGACCCCATGCGTGAGGACACAGCCGGACAGGCCCTCTCCGAGTAACACATCTCTGCCGTGGTACCCACAGGAGACGCACGGCTAACCCCACGACGCAGGTTGGGGTGCTCGGTGCGTCCTCACCAGCCTGTCTCTGGAATTAACCCCCCGTGGCCAGCCCAGACCAGCTGACTCGGGTTCACAGGGATCGGGCGGTGGGGCTGTATAACTGGGACCCTGCGACGGGGGAGGGTACCACAGCTCAGGCTCCAGCCCGAGCCCAGACGTCTACACAGCCCTTTAGTCCCCGCCAGCCGGAGTCAGGCCAGCCGCAGTGGTTTAACTGCAGTGTAGACATACTCACAAGGCCCACTCCCACTAAGCTGCTGAGACTCCTCACATGGGATCAGGGCCCTGGGTCAGCCGCGCCGGAGCTAACCCCTCTCCTAGGGGCCACCCAGGACCACCCCTCTGGCACAGCCACCCTGTGACCATCCCACTGACCCCCCAGGCCGGGGGAAACCCCATGCAGAGCCAGCCAATAAGGGGAGGCAGCTTGGGGGACTCCCTGAAGGAGGACAGCTATCTTCCCGCAGGACATCAGCCAGGGCAGGAGGGACTCATGTGGCCTTGCTCTCACCCTGCTGGTCCCCCCTTCTGGGAAGCTGGCCGGGCTACCCACGCCCAGCCCCTGCATGCCCGTGCTCCTAGGCTGTGCCTGGTCTTCTGTGCCCTCCCGACACGCCAGGCATGGCCAGCCACCTTCTACCTGGTGCACAGATATAGATCATGCCGAAGTACCGCTCCTTCGGCCCTGCCGTAGCGTGCCACGCCCCCTGCAGGCAACTCAAGGCTCTGCCGCTCAGATCAGCTTCCCCTGCGTGCGCACGTGGACGTGCACAGGCGTCTAACACCGCACGCTGCCGCCAACAGACCAAAAGGGCTGTTAAACCTAAATCAGGTCTGGTGCAGCGTCCGTGCACCGAGCAGCCGACGGGCCCGGGCACTGAAAGCTACAGAAATGCAGCACGGTCCAGTGCACAAAACTCTAGCCCGCGGCTCAGGAGACCTCCGTGCTGTTCCTGACTTTGCCACTGTCCTGCTGGGTGACCCTGGCCAAGTTGCTTCCCTGCTCCGTGCCTCAGTTTCCCCTCCGCCCCCACCCTTTGTCTACGTTGCCTATTTAGCTAGCAAGCTTCTTAGGGCAGGGCCTGTCTCTCTCTATCTCTGCGTCTGTGCGAAGCCCAGCACAAGGGGGCCCTGATCTTCGCAGCTACACACTTCCACAGCACACATACCCAGTAACAACAATGGGTGGGGGAAGGCAGATAAGTATTCGCACACGTTCCCCGTTCAGATGGTGCCTGAAATGAAACGACACTTGTCTGTTCGTTTCCACGTGTTTACATGCTCTTTGTGCTAAGTGGGGATGCGGACGTAGCAGCTGGGCTGCTGTTGTATTTTCAAATATTGCAAAATTGGGCAATTTTCCGCCTTATAAGATTTAGCCGGGCACCAGAGATTCCAGCGCCCGCGTGACGGTCACATGGCGCAGAGAGACGTGCACGGCGCATGCGCGAATTTCACACACCGAGCGCTTGAAGGCCGGTACCCCAGGACACCCAGAGGGAGTACATCCCTGTGACTCCCACAAAGGCTCAGCGGCTCACCCGGTCCTGCCGGGCTCTGACGACAGTGGGTCCACGTGGCTGCGGCAGCCCCAGCTGTTTATGGTTATAGCCGAGTTAATAATTAAATAGGCGCTGGCTGGAGAGGGAAGACTGGGATGCAGCTGGGGAGGGGCGTGTCCATTCCCTCCCTCCAGGGGTGCAGGGGCCCCTTCTTGCATTTACGGGGTGCAGCCCAGCGGGGCCCCTTCACCTTGAATCTCCCCCATCTCTGGGGCCCTGATCCCACTTCTGTCTGCAGCCCCCCAGATCCCTCCACAGCCTGGCTCTGCCCCATGCGTTCTGGGTGTGCGGGGGTGGGGGGAAGGGTCTCCGAGCCGGCAGTGCGGGGCTTATGGCTACTGAGCAGCCCAAGTGGCACCCAGGCCGTCTTGGGCTGAGAGACAGGCAGCAGCTGGCAGGGGCGTGTCGCACACACCGGCCCAGGGCAGACCCAATGGAACACGTCAGAGGCACCGAGAGTGGCTGGGGGGACTCAGGCCTGTTCCAATCCCAAGGCCAGCGTGTAACAGCCCTGGGAAGCGAATGCCTCCGCGTATCTCCACCGCTGCCCAGCCCTGCCCCGGAAGGGCCCTGCTCTTGTGGGGTCTCCTTGGTGAGCAGCCAGCCGAGGCCCCAGGCAGCCTCAGTCAGGGGGTTCTTGTGATCTGGTAGGAACTGAGCTGAGACCCACCAAACTCACTGCACATGGGGCCTGGCTCAGCCAGCCAATTACCGGCAGCTCCCTGGCACTGCTGGGCGGGGAATGGAGAGCCAGACGCACAGGGCTCCAGAGCGGACTCACTGGGGCCACAGGCCAGGTGGTGGCATTACAAAATCTGACCCTGTTGTCTGGGGTAGTCTGTGTCTTCCAGACCAGGCAATCCTGGGTGGCACTCGTTCCCAGGGGCTGCTCCCCCTCGCAGCCAGACCTGAGGGGGCTACCCCCCAGCAGCATGGGATCCCCCTAGTCCTATGGAGTCCTGCCAGCCCCCTCACCTCTGTTCTGCTGCACCCTGCCAGGCCTTAGTACAGGCAGAGCAAAGCCAGCTCTGTCCAGGTCCTGCCCTGCAGTCCCCCATTATTCCAGCCCCCGATCCCCCAGGAGGAGCTGGAAGTGCCCCTGCATGCAGCACCCTCTCCCCTCGCACACCAGCCGTGTTGCACACACAGAACACGGCAGCTGCCACCACCAGGGCAGCCTGTCAGCCGTTGCCCTGCAGAGCCCCTGCCCTGGGGACAGCCGGGGGGCCAGGGAGTGGAGAACAAAGTCCCATCCAGCAGACCCCAGGGGGGCAGTGAGGGGGAGTATGGACACCCACCTAGGAGCTGGCCCAGCCTCCTGCCCCTCCAATGGGCCACGCCCCATACAGTACAGGGCCCCCCCCACACCTCGCTCAGGGCTCGTCTCACAGGGAGTAACCACCTGTCACAGGTATATGACGCCTCTCAGGCCGAAGCCCTTCACAAACCCTACACACGCAGCACTGCTGAAATGCAGCCACCTCTAGGGTGGAGCACTGCAAGCAGCTGCCGGCAGCAGGCTGCACGAGTGGGGATATTCTGATCAAGGGAAACCCCTGCTCCTCCCAAAAAGCGCCGCCGGGATCTTCCAGCCCCAGGTAGAGCAGACACTGCAAAACCCCAGGCACCAGCCTGCACCAGGCACGGGGTCCTTACGCTGGAAGGTCAGTAGCTGACCGCTGTGTAACGCCAGCCATGCGTGACTCCGTCCCAGCCCCGCGGCCAGCTCCTGCGAGGCTAACAGCTGGCTGCTCACTACTGGCCACAGGGGTTGGAGCACCAGGGTCTCTGGTGTGGGGGGCCGAAGGGGCCCCCTCGGGCTGGGAGCTGCACAGGCGGAGCCAAGCCCCGGCCGCTGCCCCCGCAGTCGAATACAGCAATCGAGGGCCTTGCGTCCTTGCCGGCACCGGGCGGGGGAAGCGAGGGAGCCTGGCGGAGAGCTCAGCCTGGGGCTCCAGGGACACCAGCTAGTCCAAAGCCTGATGCTTTGCATTCCCAGCAGTCCCCTGCAGCCATTAAGGCAAGTAAATTAATACGGGAAAATACCCCACCCCGAGCATTACGCTCCATCAATGCCTGCGGCTGCTTTCCCCGCCTCATCTCTAAACACAGGCCTGGGGATTTATCGATTGAGTCCCAGCACATTCACATCAGGAAACTCCTTTGGCAGAACTAGCAAATTCGGCCCCACCCCCAATCACTCCGCCAGCCCTTCCAACGGCCTGACCAGGAGAGGTCCTCTCCAGCCAGGCACAGACGCAGTCACGGTGACCCGCACGTCTGCCACTGCCAGGATCAGCAAGCCTAGGAATGAAGCTGCCATGCGCCCTGGGCCAGCGCCAGCTGGGACAGGCCTCAGCACCGTACTGACCAGCATCCCAGGGCCCCCTCGCTGCCCAGATCCCAGCACGCAGTGCAAGGTGTCTGGTATTCAAACCCTGGCTCCTCTGAGACGCCCCGTCCTCCCCCGCTGTGTGAGCACAACCTCCCGCCACAGCTGTCCCCCACCGGACCAGTGACCCCATCGACCATCAGGAAAGGTTCGTGAGCATGGGAGACAGAACTGTCACCGGTGCCGGAGCCTATGGAACTCACTGCCACAAGAGAGGAGAGATGGGGCCTCACGACGCTCAGAGCTGGGACTGAGATTCTTCACACACACACACACACCCCCCCGCAGGGACACACAACACATGGCACAGGCACACACACACACTACATGGCACAGACACACACAACACACAAACCTCACTCACATTCAAATAAAAAAAAAATTCTAACGCTCTCCATGACTCCCCCAAGCAGAGAAGCAGAGAGCGATTGCTCTGTGGGGAGGGGGCTCAGGTACTGCAGGGCCTGGGATCACATAACGCACTTAGACACACAGGTCGCTGCGAGCCACACCGGCAGGCAAAGCACATTGGGCTCACCAAGCTGTTACAATTCTTGGAAGGGGTCAACAAGCATGTGGCCAAGGGGGATCCAGTGGATATAGTGTATTTAGATTTTCAGAAAGCCTTTGACAAGGTCCCTCAGCAAAGGCTCTTAAGCAAAGTAAGCTGCCATGGGATAAGAGGGAAGGTTCTCTCATGGATCAGTAACTGGTCAAAGGGTTGGAATAAGCAGTTTTCACAGTGGAGCGAGGTAAGTAGCGGGGTCCCCCAAGGATCTGTACTGGGACCAGCGCTGTTCAACATGTTCATAAACAATCTGGGGAAAGGGGTAAACAGTGAGGGGGGCAAAGTTTGCAGAGGATACAAAACTACTCAAGAAAGTTAAGTCCCAGACAGACTGCGAAGAGCTATAAAGGGATCTCACAAAACTGGGTGACTGGGCAGCAAAATAGCAGATGAAATTCAATGTTGATAAATGCAAAGTAATGCACATTGGAAAACATAATGCCAATTACACATACAAAATAATGGGGTCTAAATTAGCTCAAGAAAGAGATTTTGGAGTCACCATGGGTTGTTCTCTGAAAACATCCACTCAATGTGCAGCAGCCGTCAACAAAGCGAACAGAAGGTTGGAACCATTAGGAAAGGGAGAGATAAGACAGAAAATATCACAATGCCACTATATAAATATATGGTACATCCACACCGTGAACACTGTGTGCAGTTCTGGTCGCCCCATCTCAAAAAAAGATATATTAGAATGGGAAAAAGTACAGAGAAGGGCAACAAAAATGATGAAGGGTATGGAACAGCTTCCATAGGAGAGATTAAAAAGTCTGGGACTGTTTAGAAAAAGAGATGACTAAGGGGTGGGGGGGATATGATCGAGGTCTATAAAATCATGACTGGTGTGGAGGAAGTGAATAGGGAAGTGTTATTTACTCCTTCTCATAACACAAGAACCAGGGGTCACTCAATGAAATTAATAGGCAGTAGGTTGAAAACAAACACAAGGAAATTCTTCACACAGTGTACAGCCAGCCTGTGGAACTCCTTGATAGGGGATGTTGTGAAGGCCACAAGTATAACAGGGTTCAGAAAAGAACGAGGTAAGTTCACAGAGGACAGGCCCAGCAATGGCTATTAGCCAGGATGGGCAGGGACACAACCCCATGATCTGGGTATCCCGAAATCTCTGTTTGCCAGAAGCTGGGAATGGGCAACAGGGAATGGATCACTGGATGATTCCCTGTTCTGTTCATTCCCTCTGGGGCCCCTGGCATTGGCCACTGTCGGAAGACAGGATACTGGGCTAGATGGACCCTTGGTCTGACCCAGTCTGGCCGCTCTTATGGCTTCACATCATGCTCTGCAGATCAACAGACTCAGACTGTGTCAAATCATCGGCGGGACCAAGCTGCAGGGTTGAGGGCTCTCCGCTGAGAATTTCCACCCCCCAACGTTCAGAGGAAGGGTCTGTGAACTCCCTTTGGCTTCTGGCTGTAGGGGGGTGGGGAGGCGGGAATGGAGCCTTTTTATGATTATCTATTTGTATTCTCAAAGCCCCCAGGAGCCCCCAGGACATGCCAGGCGCTGCACAGTCAGACACACAGACAGTATTTCTCACAGAGAATGAATCATTCACCCTGAAAATATCCTACCACCCGCTGGATCACCAGGCCGAGGCGGCTGGGCTGTGCCTGTGAACCCAACATTTGTGCACAGAAATGAGTCATCACGGACATCAGATCCCGCTGGGCTCCTGCAATTAGCCCTTTGGATCCGGTGTCTTGGAGTCTGAATGGGGGAAAAAATCACTCCAAGTGGCCAGGGCAAAACTCTGGGACGTGCAGCGAAAATGGCTGGAGGACGGTGAGTGACCGGGAGGTGCCCAAAGCCATCGTTACTAGGACTGTGCTTATTCAACCACCCGCAGCGGGGTGCCCAGCACCAACGGGCAGCGGGGTGCCCAACTGGGAGGAGCTGCAAAGGGCAGGGAGCACAGAGAGATGACCCAGGGGGATCCAGCGAGACCCGACAAATAGACTTGGCTGGGAAACAGACAAGTAAATCCCGGGGGCGGGGGAAATAACCCCAGCCCTAGAGCCAGCCAGCGGCGAAAGCTGGGGACAGGGTGACAGCAGGCAGCGAGGAGTTTGCAATCTGAGACGGCTGCAAAGGAGACCGGAGCCGCACACACGGTGGGTGGGAGGGAGGCTCTGGTGTAACCACAGCGGCAATGTCACATTCACTCCCACGCACCACATTACAGACGGGGAAAGTGGGGGAGCTCAGCACAGAGCAGCAGAACTAGAGAGACTCCCTCTGTAGCTGGGGGGTCCCCTCGGCTCGCCCTCTGGGGAGA
>NW_020664446.1:1796276-1815499 GCF_002925995.2 Terrapene triunguis | reverse complement strand
CGGCTCGGCCCCGGGGGGGGGGAGCGCACGTGGGCCCCGCCCGCCGCCCAGCCGGGCTCTGGCGCCGGCACGTGGGTGTGAGCCCGGGACCGAGCCGGAGCCTGGGCGCTGCCCGCCCCTCGCTCTGCAGCAGCCCGGAGTGACCCTGGTGCGGGGGCGGGTCCTGGGGCTCTGCGGCCCCCTCCGGCGGGGTGCTCGGTACCCGCCGCCGGCATCCTGGGGGGCTGGGTCCATTCCCCCGCCGCCCCGACCTGGGTGTGACAGGGCCCCCCCATTCCTGGGTGTGACAGCGGCCCCCCCCCCCCCCCCCCCCCCCGGGGGGCCCCCCCCCCCCCCGTACCTGGGTGTGACAGCGCCCCCCCCGTACCTGGGTGTGGAAGGCACCTGGCACCAAGCCGTGCACCATCAGTGCAGAGCAGTGACCGGCTGACCTAGAAGCCGGGGGCGGGGGTCCGGAGAAGGTGGATGAAGAACTAGCCGGGGGGGCGGGGGTCCGGAGAAGGTGGATGAAGAACTAGCCGGGGGGGGGGGGGGCCGGGGAAGGTGGGTGGAGGACCTGGGGGGGGGGGGGCTGCTCCCCGCAGACCACAGCAGAGCTGGTTTCTTGGGGATCCTTCTAGTCTGCAGGGCGTGAGATGAACATGGGTGTTTTGCCGTCAGTCGCAGCAGCGTGGCCGGCTGTCACCTCCAACTCCCCCGCCCTGGGTGCCCGGCCCCTGGGTGTGCTGGCTGGCCAGGCCTGGGGGCTGTTGGCTCTTGCATTAAAAAGGCCGTGGGAGTGTGACTTTCTCCAGCCACAGCGCTGGTGCCCAGCTGCTGTAGTGTCACCCGGGGTGCAGGGTCCCCCACCTTCTCCTTGGCGAGACCTGTGTCCTTGTGTCATTCCTGCAGCGCGTGGACCCTTGTTCCTCTTACTGTAGTACCTGGGGGGAAGGCAGCGGCTGATTAGGGAATGGGACACTTAAGCCTTGCCTGGATTAGGGAAATTTTCCCTGAGTCTCCCCCTTTCCGGGCCCCCATGCTTGGACTTCAGGAGTGCACAGTGGGGACCAGAGAAATAAGAGTTTTGGAAGTTGGGGACAGGTGAGGGCCCTTTAACACAGACTTGCCCCCTTGAGCTGTGTGTTCAGGGTTTGCATACCCCAACAATAGGCCTGTTAAAGATACCTTGGCTATGTTGGACAACATGGGATGCAGTGTGGTCTAGTGGATGGAGCATTGGGCCGGATTTCAAGAGTCCTTGATTCAGTTTCTTGCTCTGCCCCTAATGTGCTGGGTGACTTGGGCAAGCCACTCCCTAGCCCCCCTGCCTCAGTTTCTCCATATTTACAATGGAGGTGATGATACTGGCGTCCTGTGTAAAGTGCTTTGAGCTGTATGGATGAGAAGTTCTAGATGCAGGGAACAGATTCTGGTTTTCTAGCTTCACTTGAGATTTATGGGAGCTGTAGAGGACTTGATTTCGTTTTTGCTTTTGCGTGGCAGGCACTTGCTGTATGCTCTCTGGGATGATGGACTGGGGCTGGCCCTGCTTTAGTGGAGGATCTGACATTCTGAAACGGCTTTGTCCTGAATCAGAACTCTGTAAGCTCGAAAGCTTGTCTCTCTCACCAGCAGAAGTCGGGCCAAAAAAAGAGATTCCCTCATGCACTGTGTCGCTCTTGTTCTGGGAAAAGCATTTATTTTGTTCATGTTTTACAAAGCACATGTGTTCCCACGTCTGCCTGGAGGTCAGTTCACTTCAAAGATGCCCTGTATCCTGGGCGGGTTCTTTTCCTCTTCACGCCGTCCTGTTTAACTGCATCCCAGGAGATGCCTTGGCGGACTGGTAGGCAGCAGCTCTTGCCTTTTGGCAGCATGGCTGCAGCTTGAGCTGTGTGGGAGTTTAGCTGACGAGACAGGGAGCTGTCCTGGAGGCGTTTGGTGATAGAGGCAAAATTCAATGCAAGAACCCTCCCAAGTAGTTGCTGGGTGATGTCACATCCTTGTATTTGGATCCTCTTTTTGCTAACACCAAGCCCAGTGATTTCAGGTCCTTGGATATGCCAGGATGGGGGCTGTCTGGGGAGAGGAGCTGTCATGCAAGTTGTGTTGAAAACTTGTTCCCTGGCTGCTTTTGAGCCTGTTCTGCCCGTTGCGAAGACCTGCCCCCAGGGTCTGTCCTGCTCAAGAGCCCTAGGATGGGACAGGTTCTCGGCCCAGTCCAGCCTGCGCTGGTGGTGGTGCCAGTGTGACTCTGGAAACCTTGGGGCCCCTCTGAGAGAGGTTTGTCCTCTGGGAACCTTCCATTCACGGGCGGCCAGCTTTGCCCAGGTAAGGCCGGGCTGGCAGCTCACCAGGAGATGGGACTTTGTGCCCAGCAGGCTTGAAGTGAAGCAGATGGATGCCACCCTGTGGGACCTGCATCCCAGCATGCCGTGCGCCTGTGGAGCCAGGTGGCCTCTGCGCAGCTCCGTGAGGCTCCTTTGGGTTTCGTCAGGTGACTTGATTCTCTGCTTCTGCTGGTCTGCGCCTGACGCTGAGAGCCCTCGCTAGCAGCAGTGAGGGCTGAGGTTCCTCCTCTCGCTCACCCACAAATGGGGATGCTGGCAAATGCCCCTTCCTGCTACCAGTGACCGCGTGGGCTCCCAGCTTGCATTTCTAATGAGGGCCGATGTCCTGGGCCCAGAGAGCGCTGGGGCTGCCTGGGCACAGCAAAGGAGAGTGTCTTTGAATGGTCCCCTCCAGAGCCTAGGAGCCCGGCTGCAGGCACGTCAAACGCTCGAGCTGCAATGTTTCTGTCTGCTTTGGTGCCCCTACTCTGGGGAGGGAGAGAAGTTGTAGAGGAGGCAACAAAAACCAGTCAGGTGGTGGGGTTAGAGGAGGGGAAAAGTCAAGGCAGGAAAGGACGGTAGTAAAAGAGCTGTAACTCCATGAATGGGGTAGCACCCTCGGGGGGCGAACTGACCCCGTCTGTGATCTGTGAACAGGAGGAGGTGGGAAGAACTGAAAAGGCACCGCATTTAAAATGGCTCCATGGGGATCTTTTGGGGAACATGGTCTCATTAGCCAATGACTCCCCCAACCTGTGGAACTCATCGCTGCAGGATACAGAGGCAAACAAGTCAGTAAGTTCTCTGAAGACAGCTCGACATTTGGCCCAACAGCAGCGGCCGGGACACTGCCTGTATGAGCAAAGGCTCTGGGGGTAACCTCTGCACCAGGGCGAGTCTGCCCTCCGAGCCATAGCACCGCAGTGAGGTGATGCGGGAGAATTGACCCCTTCCTTTGAAGCATCCAGCGTTGGCCACACACATCCAGGGCAATGGACTAGACGGACCACTGATATGTTCCCACGTGGCTGTCGGACTTCTCAGGGCTGCAGGAGGCGCTCTCCCCTCCCACGGGAAATCGATTTTCTAACCCTCGTTAAACTCCTGAAAGCGTCTTTTGATTGTGACGCGTTTGTAACAGTGGAGTGGCCTGGATGCTGCAATAGCGAAGCATCAGGGCGGGGTTCCTCACGAACTGGACTGCAAATGCAGACGCTGTGTGAGCTGGTGACTGGTCTGACGGCAGCGATTCCGACTCTTGTGAACTCCTGCTCGACCGCGTGGCTCCTCCCTGGGGTGAGATGCGCCTGCTTGTTACCACTGACTCCAAGCCCTGCAGTAACTGCTGGGTTACTGGGCGTGTTAGCACTGCATGAATCCCAGCTCCTTTGATCATTCCTGATCTCTCCAGAATGATTCACCAGAGACTGTGTTCTGAAATGGAGCGTCCTGGGCTCTGGAGGGGAATGCCGTGCGTGGGGTTAAGCTGGGGTTTACGTGCTCCTTTCTCCCTGCGTATTGGAGTAATACGAGCTAATGAACCATGGCAGCATCATTCCTACCTAACACTCGTCTTCTGCATGAGACCGGAGCGGGATCTCATTCCTGTACAGGGCCCAGATCTGCAGCCTGTCAAGCAATCCACCAAACACAAGCTACAGATCACAACCGCTCTGTCTTTAGTTCACTTTGTAGGGGCCTTTGCCTCAGGAATATTGATGCTTCGGCATTCGAGAAATGATCAGTCCCCGCAGCAGCAGCGGCCAGCCAGGGGAATTTGCTTTTGGCAGCATAGAAGTTCTTCATGCTGTCCTGGCGGAGGAGCTGGTCATGTGACACAGATTCCAACCCCTTCCCGTGGTCTTGGACTGAGACCTGAAGCGTTCAATGTAAAATGCCTGAGCCTGGGTTTCGAAGTTCAGCTCCTAGGTCAGAGGTGGAGATGAGCTGCTGGTGTTGCCAGTGACTCCAGCCAGAGTCGGGGCTGTTTGGGACCTCGGTAAATGAGGTCACCTTTATGTAGCAGCAGAACTTCAGGGGCACAGATTGGAAAATTGGGGCTTAAATTTCTAGCCCTTCTGGTGGCCAAGAAAACCTGTTGAAAGTGAGATGGTGCCTTCTTGAGTCTAAACAGCCCTGAGAGGCAACTGTTGCCCCGTTCGTCTCACGGGGGCGTGGCCTGTTCAGACTGGAGGTCCAGGACTCTGGAGACCTCTGCAAATGACTCCGCGCTCCAATCTGCACACTCCTTGTTCACACACACATCAAAGTAACCAGAATATACTAGGCCAGCGTAAGGGCTCTGCCGCACTGCGTCCTGGGCCTTACAAATGGCATCGACCTAGGTACATCGCTCAGGGCTTTGAATAATTGCACGCCCTGTGTGCCGTGGCTAGGTTGCTCTAACCCTGTGTAGACGCGGCTGGCTGGCTAGCACCTCTCGGAGAGGTGGGCTAAGTACATCGATGGAAAAACCTCTTGTGTCGACGTAGAAAGCGTCAGTGGCACAGCCAGAGCGCTGGAGCTGTGCCGCTGGAGGGTTGTAGTGTACCCATACCCTTCCTTGCAAGAGGAGGAGGCTGCAGGAGTGACTTTACCCCCCTTGCCCCCTGAGGCAGCTGGTGCCTGGGGGCATCTCTGCCCCAAGCCATGGCTCACGCGGGCACAGTGGCTACACTAAACCAAGTACATAAAACCTGTGGTGTTTGCTGAGATTAACCCAAGGTGCTGAGCGGTATGTGCATTGGGGAGCAGGGTTAGGTCTCATGGGACTTCTGTCCCCCTTGCCCAAGGATTGGCCAGATCCCAACATGTGGTGGTCCCTCTGCAGTTTCATTGCTAGTTGGGGGGTGGGCCCAGGGGGACTTACACTCCAACATCCCTGTGACCCCGTTGTGCTAAGTCTCCTGGTGAACTAGTCCTCTAAGCTGTAATTCTTCACCGCATACTCACGAGCCCTGTTAACTCTGAAACCTAATGTCAACAACTCAATGCTATTTCAGTGCTCATCATTTAAAGGAGCAGCAGTGGGCTGAAGTGCTTCTCCTTGGTTGCTGGATGCAGGGGCTTCAGGGTTGCCAACTCTCAACTGTATCATGAGCTTCACAATACTTGGTGGTGCTCTTAAAGCCCCAGCTCCTGGAGCCTGGTGATTCAGACAGTCTATCTCCTCTTTCATTGGAAAAAATAAGTTTCTGGCCTGCGTGGTTGTGGCGAGAAGTCTCAGAACGTGACACTTCCCTCCCCAAGGGCTAGGATGCTAAGTGGCAAAAAGAGCCCCGAAGCTGTCTGGCTTTTATTCTGTTAGCACAGCGCCCCGGGACCCCAGTCGTCCCAGATGAAATTCGGCAGATGAAATTCAGTGTTGAGAAATGCAAAGTGATGCACGTTGGAAAACATAATCCCAACTCTACATCCAAAATGATGGGGTCTAAATTAGCTGTTACCACCCGAGAAAGAGATCTTGGAGTCATTGTGGATAGTTCTCTGAAAACATCCACGCCATGTGCAGTGGCCGTCAAAAAAGCAAACAGAATGTTGGGATCATTAGGAAAGGGAGAGATAAGAAGACAGAAAATATCATATTGCCGCTATATAAATCCATGGGACGCCCACAGCTTGAATACTGCATGCAGATGTGGTCGCCCCATCTCAAAAAAGCTATATTGGACTTGGAAAAGGTTCAGAAAAGGGCAACAAAAATGATTCGGGGTATAGAACAGCTTCCATATGAGGAGAGATTAATAAGACTGGCACTTTTCCGCTTGGAAAAGAGGCGACTAAGGGGGGATATGATCGAGGTCTATAAAATCATGACTGGTGTGGAGAAAGTAAATCAGGAAGTGTTATTTACTCCTTCTCATAATACAAGAACAAGGGGCCACCAAATGAAATTAATAGGTAGCAGGTTTAAAACAAACACAAGAAAATATTTTTTCACGCAACGCACTGTCAACCTCTGGAACTCCTTGCCAGAGGGTGTTGTGAAAGCCAAGACTATAGCGGGGTTCAAAAGGGAGCTAGATAGATTCTTGGAGGTTAGGTCCATCAATGGCTATTAGCCAGGATGGGCAGGGATGGTGTCCCTAACCTCTGTTTGCCAGAAGCTGGGAATGGGCGACAGGGGATGGATCACTTGATAATTCCCTGTTCTGTTCATTCCCTCTGGGGCACCTGGCATGGGCCACTGTCGGCAGACAGGATACTGGGCTAGGTGGACTGTTGGTCTGGCCCGGTCTGGCTGTTCTTATGTTTGTAGAGCAGGGCCCCGTTGTGCAGAACAGAACGGGGGCTGTAGCCTGGTGAGCACTGGCTTCTCCCCCCCAACCTGTCTCCTTGCCCCTCTCTAGTGCTTCTCTCTGGAGGAAGATGAGCTGAGCCTGCACTTGGTTCCCGCCTGCAGCGATGCTATCCTGGAGGCCGAAGGGATCCTGGGAACGATGCAGAGCTACCTGGACTCCTCCATGATCTCTATCATCGAGGACTTCGGCACCCTGACCGAGGTAACGGGCTGCCCACAGAGAGGCAGGGGACACAGCTGGGCTGTGGCCTTCTGCAGGCGAGATGGGTGAATGCGGGACCTGCCACAGCCCTGGATCCAAAGCTGCCTGGGGCATCTCCAGTCCTGTGACCTTGGGGGTGGGGGGCGAGGCAGGATAAGGCAGGTCTGGGAATCTCCGTCCCTTGCCTGCTTTGGCCCCTCTGTTTGCTGCTTTCCCTGCCGGACGCTGCCCCGCTTCGCTGGGCGTGAGGTGAGCAGCGCCAGGAATAGCGGCCAGGAGTCAGTCCCTGGTCCAGCTCTTCCCCTCCTTTTCTTCCGTCTCACAAGGGTTCTTTGCCAAGGACCTCTGCCGGCCCCCACGCCAGCTAGCCTGGTCCTAATTCCCCCGCCTCAGCCTCACGGCAGCGTTAATCCTGGGCACCTCCCTGCCTCGGTTCTGAGCCAAGCGCTGTGCCGGTTAACGGGAGCGTTCCAGTCCTGGGGGCGCCTCCCTAGCCGGGCCCTGCTCGAAGGACGTTTGGGGCAGGGGCAGAGCTGGCCCCTCAGTGGGCACCCGCATTTCTGAGCCTCCGTGTTGCGGGCCAGGGACAGGTGTGAAGAGAGGGGAAGACGAGTGGCTAGAGCATGTCCTGAGAGTGGCAGGGCAGGGTTGGTATCTGGCTGTGCCCCTGATGCGAGGGCTTTCTCCTCTCCCCAGAACAAGGCCTGCCTGGATGCTCCAAACGAGCTGTCCCTGCTGACGGCCATCACCGAGATTCTGGACAGCACGGACGACGAGACCCTGTCTCCGTTTGACACCACCCTGGACTCCGAATTGCTGGCACTGCCCCGGGAACGCGAGAGTTCTTCGGTATGAGCTGCTCTCTGCCCGTCTTACCCTCCCTTCCCAGGAGGTGCCTAGAGCAGCCCCTTCCGCTTCACTTAGCCCCTGGCCCGTGGCAGCAGCACACGCGTAGACACGGTAACCCGCCTGCCCCCCCCCCCCCCCGGGGGGGCTCTGGGAAAGGAGGCTCCAGATCCCGATGCCATTGTAATGGAAACCCCCCCATCCCCGAGCCGGGCCTGGTCATTGGTGATATCACTGCATGGCCTTGGCAGGCTGCAGGGCGCCCCCTGGCGGTCACCTGCCTCACCAGCAGTGAGATGTAGGAACTGCCCTGCAGGAAACCAGAGGGAGTGGGGCTGGGGCTGGGGGTGGGACAAACCTTGGTTTGCTGTTGGCTACAGACCAGCAGAGATGCTCAAAGCGAAGCGCCCTGCGCATCCCGCCGTGGCATGTAGGCGGCTCGGGCTGCTCATGCTTTGGTGAGCCAGGCACTAGAGCAGGGTGTGATTCCAGCTCTGGGATCCTGCGGAGGCTGGGGTGTACCCTGGAGATGGGGGGCCAGTTGCCATGCTGGGCATGTGGTGGGGAGGGAGAGGCTGGTGCGGGGAGGCTGCTGGCCATGCGGCTTCACCCGGCTAGGCTCCGACTGGCAGGTCCGTGTTTTCCACCTTCTCCTTCTCCTTCCTACCCATCAGTTTCAGAAGTTTCTCAGCTTGTCCCGGGCCTCCCCTGAGCGCAGCGTTCCTGCCCTAGATGATCCGTGGGGGCTCAGCGGCCCAGCTGCCATCGGCAAGGTGAGAGGGCAGCTCCTCGGCGAGAGCCGGAGGCCGGGGCAAGCACGGGTGTTTGGGGAAGCCATCAGCAGGATTGGCTGTCCTGCTCGCACCCATGGGTGGGGGGTCTCCGTTTGTGCACGGTGACTCCTGCTGGCCCTTGCCTGCGCTCCAGTATCTCCCTGGTTTCTGGGCCGCTGCTGAGCTCGGGAGAGGCAGAATCAGGGAGTGGCCCGGCCGGCTAAGCGGGGCTGCTCTGGCTTTGGAGCTGCCGCGCAGCGCCCGGACACGCATCTCCATGCTCGTAGCGCGCCGCTCTCTTAAAGGGCCGCCAGCCCTTGCCCCTCCCGCTGACGTGGTTCTGCGGGGCTGGGAGCGGCACCGGGCCAGGCCGGCGGGTGTCAGGAGCCTGGCCAGGCACTTACGGCTCGCGGTCCTGGCCAGCTGGAACCCCAGCACTGCTGGCACTGGTCGGTTGCCCCTTGGGCTGCAGGGTGACTAAATCCTCGAGCCCTTGTCTCCTGCGGCGTGGGGCATGCTCTCCGCCAGGGTGGCCAACTCCGGTGCAGTGAGGGTTGGCCGTAACTCGGGAGCCTGTCAAGGGGCAGGAGTGGGGTGGGGCTGTTGCAAATCAGTGAAAACTGCCCCCTTGTAGGGCTCAAAGTGCTGTTGGCCTGGTCCCTGCCAGTCCACGCGCCTCACAAGGAGAGGGCGTAGCTCTGGCTGCTAGCAGGGGCGGCTGAGCCCACTGGCAGTCGCCTTCTAGGTTATGTGAGGTGCACTGCTCTGCCTCGGGGCCGCCCTGCTTCTGGGGGGCAGCCCCATCACCTGCCTCTTCCCCCTTTCCCTGCCAGGTGGAGACGGGCCCCGTGGATCTGCCCTGGAACCGTCCACTGAGCTGCCTCGACGAGCCGGCAGTGCCAAAGCCGCGCCCCAGCAGAGCGCCCCGGGCGGAGCGGAAGCTCCCCAGGCCCCAGCCCCTCCCGCAGCGCAGCGATGGGGAGGAGGAGGAGGAGGCTGCTAGCCCTGGGCAGCACGGCGGCGTGGCAGTGACGGGGGGTCTGCGGGAGAGCCCCATGGATTTGTGCGCCGAGGCTGGGGGTGAGGAGGCGGCGTGGCCGGAAGACACTGACACTCCCTGCATCATTAGCACGGGGGCCGGGTCCCTCAGCGAGCTGGTGAAGTCCATGCACCCGTACTGCCTGCCCACGCTCACCGTGTGCCTGGACCCTGCCAGCGAGCCGGTGGCGAAGGAGTTCTTAACCAGCCCGCTCCTGCTGGAGATCGTGCCGGGCGAAGGCGAGAGCCTGGAGATCCCCGTGGTCCTGCAGCAGCTGGGCCCAGGAGCCCAGCTCCCAGTTGAAGGGGAGGGAGCCAGCGGTTGCCTGGCTGGCGAGGGGGATGGTGCCCTGGAGCCGTTGCCTACGGATGGTGTGGTGCCAGTGGGAATGCCTGCCCAGGGGTGCGAGACTGGGGGCCCCGTCAGGGCCCCCCAAGAGGAGCCTCCCAGCCCGACCCAGGAGAGAGAGTCCCCCCGGGGGGTTGACCCCGAAGCGAAGGACGAGGCGAGGCGAAGAGACCAGGATCTGGAGAGCAGCTCCCGGCACAGCACAGAGGCGCCAGTGGGCAGGAAGCGCCAGGGCACTGAGAAGGGCCGAGGGCGCGAGAGGGCCCGGAAAAGCCGGAAAAAGAAAAGGGAGGAATCGCAGAAGGGCCAGGCCAAGCCAGATGGGGACTGTGCGGTGCGCAGGCTCCGCTCCACGTCCGCGGGGCAGCCGCCAGCCACCCAGCGCTCCCCCAGCCGGGCAGCCCGGCCGTCCGTGCAAGTGTCCACCTTCCTGGAAAAGCAGCTGGAGCAGGCCAAGAAGGAAGGGCAGATGGAGCTGCGATCGGCCAGAGGGAGACCGAGGGCAGCGGCAGCAGGGGGTGGCCCGCAGAGGAAGGGTCGCCCTGAGGTGCAGAAGGAGCTGGAGGCTGAGAAGCCCAACCCGCAGCCAGCTGTGCAGAGCGCGGAGACCCCCGGGCCCTCGGAGCGGGCCGTGCCCAGCCCCGGGGAGCAGCCGGCTGCCGTGGGACCCGGCCCAGCCGAGCAGGGAGAGGTAGCTCCTGGGTGCAGTGAGGGGAGCCGGCCTGCCCCCACCAAAGGGAGCACCCCCCCGCACCATGACCTTAGTGCTGGCGGGGAGGCTGCCGGCTGGCCATCCAAGCCCAGGGCGCTCAGCCTGACCGAGTACCGGCTGCGGATGCTGCGTCGCCAGCCCAGCGGGGCCGACGGGAAGGAGGGGGAGAAGCAGGCAGCGAGCAAGTGGCCCAGCGTCCCCGAGCCCCCCACGGAGCTGGCCGAGATCCCGTGCCTAATGGCGCCCGTACGCCCCCCGCCCTCGCAGCCTGCCCAGCCCATGGAGACGCCCAGCTCCCAGAGGGGCCCAGAGAAACCTGCCAGCCCCCCTGCCACCCCTCCTCTGGCCAGAAAGGCACCTGCGGGGCCCCCCAAGACTCTGCCGGCTCCAGTGCCCCCGGGGCTACAGCTGCCTGTCCTCCCGCCGGCCCTGGGGGCTGCTGCTGCAGTGATCCCGCTGGCCTCCCCGGCGCCCTATGCCCTCTACCCACCGGTGCCTTCCTGGCCTTGCTTTGGGCCCCCGCCTGCCAGCTACCCCAGTCTGCCTCCACCACCGGCCGCTGGCGGGTCACCCAACGCCTTTCACCTGGTGCCTGGCCTGCCCCCGCCAGCCGTTGCCTGGCCTACCCCTGCCCTGCCACCACCTCCCTTTGGCCCAGGTGTGCCGTGTGCCCCCATGGGCTGGCCCCTGGGCCTCCAGCCACCCTACTGGCCCGGGGTCCCCCTGCCGCCGCCAGTGCCTCCAATGGTGTACAGCGATCCAGGGGCCGCTCTGCAGAGCCCGGGGGCAAACCCCTTCCCAGGTAGCCCAGCCGCCCTGGCACCAAGCTGCCAAGAGACCTCAGCTTTCACAGCACAGCCAATGAAGCCAGTGCTAGCCAGCCAGGCCACCGCTGCTGCCAAGCACGAGGTGCCAGCCCAGCCCCCCCAGCGCGGGCCACAGCCCTCTGGCCGGGCATCTGATCCCAGGAGGCAGAGCCGGCCTGTGGGCGAGTCACCTGCCGCCCAGCCTGTAGGGCGGCCCCCTATTGCCACCGCCCGGACCATGGGGGAGTCAACTGCTGCCTGGCCTGTGGGGCAGCCCCCTGCCCAGTCCACGAGGGAGCCCACTGCCCCCCAGCCTGTGGGGAAGTCATCTGCCGCCCAGCCCCCTATTGTCACCACCCGGACTGTGGGGGAGTCTGTTTCTGCTGCTGCCCCTTGGCCCGTGGAGGAGTCAACCACTGCCCAGCCTGTGGGGCAGTCCCCTGCCCCTCGGCCTGTGGGGCAGCCCCCTGCCCAGCCCACAAGAGAGCTCCCTCCTCCTCCGCCTGTGGGGGAGCCCCCTGCCCAGCCCACGAGGGAGCCCCCTGCCCTATGGCCTGTGGGGGAGCCCCCTGCCCAGCCCACAAGGGAGCCCCCTGCCCCATGGCCTGTGGGGGAACCCCCTGCCCAGCCCACGAGGGAGCCCCCTGTCACCCGGCCTGTGGGGGAGCCCTCTGCCTCCCGGGCAGTGGGTGAGTCATCTGCTGCCCAGCCCTCTATTGCCACCGCCCCGCCCGTGTGGGAGTCTGTTTCTGCTGCTGCCCCTCGGCCCGTGGGGGAATCAACCGCTGCCCAGCCTGTGCGGGATCCCCCTGCTCAGCCCGCAAGGGAGTCCCCTGCCCCCCGGCCTGTGGGGGAGCCCCCTGATACCTGCCCCAGGGCAGAGACTGCAGCTCCAGCAAAGGTCCCAGTGCCCAGCCTGCTGGAGGGGGCCCGGCCAGACCCCAAGGGAGCTGTCCTGCAAGATCCTCGGCCGCCTGGGCACACGTCCATCCCTGGGAAAGTGGGGGCACTGCTGAGAGCACGTGAGGAGAGCCAGCCCACCAAGCCGGCCCCTGCCCAGCCATGGAGACACCGGCCTCTCATCAGCCCGGCCCAGCCTGGCGCCAGGAAGGACATCGTGCAGGCCTTCATCAGTGAAATCGGTGAGGGAGCCGCGCCGGGGGCAGTGGGGCACTGAGGGGGGGCGGGGGGAGGGACTCATGGGGAGGGCGCCGAGGGGGCGTGTCGCGGGCCTGGCTCAGGGTGAGTAGCAGCGAAGCTGAACCTGTCTACAGCAGAGCCCTTCCCCTGGGGTCGGGGGCCTTGGCCCAGGCTGGCCAGGCCAGATCTCTGGGGCTGCCCTGAGCGGGGATCCGGCCTGAGAGTTTCCTGCTGCCTGGGGCCCCCTGGGAGGAACCCGAGCCCCCTTCCTTCCTGCTCGCGGGAAAGGCCGCCCTCCTTTGTCAGGACATGGCAAGGCCCCTGGTCCCCGCAGGTCTCCCCTCCCGCTGCACTCTGCCCTGGAGCCCTGGCTCACGAGAGTCCCGGCTGGTCTGGATCTGGCCCCGTCGCCCCATGGCAGCAGCGTGGCCATCCATGGTGCCAGCGAGTGTCCCTCGGCGCTGCTCCGGGGGGGGGCTCGTCAGCCTGAGCCCCTCTGCCCCAGCTCAGGACCCCAGCCCGGAAGGGACCTGACAAGCCGCGTCTCCTCTCCCGCCACAGGAATCGAAGCCTCCGACCTGTCCAGCCTGCTGGAGCAGTTTGAGAAGACTGAAGGTGAGCGGCTGGCGCCCTGATCGGCCATCCCCCCGCCTGCCCCCAGGCTCTGCGGGGCTGGGATGTGCCTGACCCGGCCCCTAGCTCGACAGGCCTATTGCAATCCCACGTCCAGGGAGGTGCCGGCCTGGCTGACGCTCCGTCCCGAGCTCGGCAAGCGTCGGGTTTCTGGCGTGTAGCAGGGACTGCTGTCCCCAGCCTGGGTGGGGCAGCCCCACGGCGGAGGCTGTGGGGCAGCAGAAGTTCCCGGGTTAGCTGAACAATGGGTCCCGGCGTAAATCGGAGCAGCCCAAAGGCTGCCAGTGCGCAAATGTTACTGCGGTGAAGGGCAGACCTGGCCCATTTCCCCACCCCTGCCCCATATGTTAACTGGGCCAGTACGGGGCCCCAGATGAGGCCTGGAGGGAGGGGGCCCCAGCAGAGGTGTTGTGCTGTGCAGAGGTGAGGAGGAACCAGGCCCCCTCTCCCAGCTAGAGGGCCCTCGAGTGGGGACGCTGGGCTCCCCCCGTGGCAGCGTCTCCCTCAGCCATCCCTGCATTCGCTCTCATTTCAGCCACGAAGGAGGAGCTGCACGTGCGATGCCCTAGAGACAGGCTGGCGCCAGGGAACGCTGGGTGAGTCTGGAGGTGCCCACGGTGCCGCCCAGCCCTGGGGCTCCTGGCCTGAGGGAGGGGTGCAGGCAGAGCTCGGGCAGCTGGGGATGGGTTGGTGCTGTCTCTCCGTGCTGCTGTGAGCCGGACAGCGAGTGTCCCCGGGGCATGCTCTCCTGCCCGGGCACCCAGGCCCGTGCCATCTGTGCCCCGGGCTGCGGTGATGGGCACTTTGGGTGGGGCGCGGGGGCCCCGCCGTCCCGCACTCCCCAGTGAGGTGGGGGTGAGAGAGACCTGGCCCGGAAGGTCACGGGTCTTGGCCATTGCCGCTTTTAGCGCTGACCCCTCTCTCCCTCCAGCAGGTCGGAGAGCCACCACGACAAGAACCCGCCGGACAGCCTGCATGCCCCGGAGCTGGCCAACGTCGCCGGTAAAGCCCTGGGGCTGGAGGGGTCGCTGGGGGTGGGGGGGATCTGGCACCTGTCTGGCAAGCGCTGCCCAGGTTCGGCTCCTCACTCCAGGGCTGGGAGAGCCACAGAGCAGACAAGGAGGCGAGGGGGCACCGAGCACCCGAGGGGGGCATGGCTGGCAGCTGCCATGGGGAATGCTGAGTGGGGGTGGGGGCCCAGGCCACGGAATGCTGCTCGCCGTCGGGGCACACGCCGTGTCGTGGGGGCCCCCCTGAACGCCCTCCTTCCCTCGCAGGCCTCACCCCGCCGGCGACGCCGCCCCACCAGCTCTGGAAGCCCCTGGCTGCCGTCTCACTGCTGGGGAAGCCCGGGGCCGCCCCCCAGGAGGGCAGCCAGAGAACTGCCAAGTTCATGGAAGCGAAGCCACTGCCTCAGAGCAAACCTCGGGGGAAGGGCCCGCCCCCCACGACCTGCGGCCCACCCCCCAGCCACGTGGGCTCCGGAGACCATGACTACTGCGTCCGTGGCTCCGCCCAGCCAGAGGAGGGCGCCAGGCTCCCCGGCACACCGGCCCCGTCGGAGCTGGGCTCCCGCTGGAACGTGAAGCATCACCAGGATATCACCATCAAGCTGCCCTCCTCCCTCTCCACACGGACGCTGGCCTGGCCCGGGCTCAGCCCCCAGCCTGGCACTGCCCCTGGCTCCAGCGAGCAGCTGGATCACCGGACTAGTGCCCAAAGCCAGGTTACCGCTGGCAGGAGCAGCCCCCCCACCTCGGTCCTGCTGTCTCCGGACGCATCCCCCTGCCGGGACGAGGAGCTGCCGACTCGGGACCCGCAGCCGAAGCAGCTGGCTGCCAAGAGGTCCCTGCGCTGCTACCGGAGACGTGGGGCCTCGCCAAGCCCCCGGGCCCGCACCAGCCGCTCTTTCAGCTCCACGTCCAGCGGGGCCAGCGCCTCCTCGTCTTCCTCCTCCTCGTCCTCCCGGTCTCGGTCCCGGTCGCTGTCCCCCCCTCCAAAGCGGTGGCGAAGGTAAGTGGCGGTTCCGTCGCCCAGCCGCCGTAGCTGGATGTCCCCACGGAGTCTGTCCGTTGTGTGTGGCTGGGCACCCGGGCGGCTGGGAGACGCGCCTTGCAGAGTGCCGGGGGATCTCCGGGGGATGGGCCCCTGTGATGGCATTTGCTGGGCATGTGGAGGGCGGGGTGATGCCCAGGGATGGGGGACCCGCCCGCGCTGAGCCAGACTTGCTCAGCCAGGGGGTGACTCTGGGTTTGGGTCCCCCACCATGGCCATGCTTGGGGGGCAGCTTCGTTCCCTGACTTGGGCCACGTGCGCCCCCCACCAAGCTGGCGGGGTAGCTCCGGGGGGTGCTCTTGACTCCCTCGTCGAAGGGGGTTTTCACAGAACCCGGAGCCCAAGTTCTTCTCTGCACCCGCTCAGCCGTGTGGGAAGCCGCCGGTGCAGCACCACGTGGGCTGGTTGCAGCCACGGCGCGGCACAGGGCCCATGGGCTGCCCATCGCTCGCCTGTGTCTTAGCCACGTCTGTTGTCCCACAAACTTACACAGGATCGTTTTAGGGATCAAGGCAAAGATGCCACATTTATTATTATTCTGTAACTATTAGCAAATACCTCAATGCTTACACACACACACACACCAAAATGTTCTGCAGCTGCTGGATAGTTACCAGTCCTGATTGTAGTTTGAGTTAGCAGCTTGGGATCGTAGCTCGTGGCAGCTAACTGGCCAGGAAAGCTGAGCAGGAGGAGGAGCCGGGTCTCTGTCGGGCGCGCACCGATGCTCCTTGATGTTGATAGCAGAACGTTACCCAAAGTCTCTCATCTCACCCTTCCTTTTTTATAGGAGTTTAGTTTGGATTCAAAGTTCCTAGGTCTCGCTGTGTCACGCCGCCTCTGGGTTTGGTGCTTGATCACCCGTCAATTGCAGGCGTGACTGTCAGCCTGGGACCTGGCTTTGATCTTCCTTCTGTTGTTTCTTTTTAGGGTGGATGCTTCTTGCTTGAGTTAGGGCTGTTGTCTAGTTCTTCAGCCGTTGGTATTTGAACTTTATCTCATCAGGACGGGCTGGTGCTGGAGGTTGATTCTATCACCCATGCATCCCTTATTCACACATCTCAACTAGACTAATAACATTACAGCAGGGTTTGCAACAATGAAGGTTGCAGCAAGCCCTTACAAAATGGAGTAAGCGTTTTAAAATGGGGTTTGAATTACAATATGGCACAGAAGTTACAATGTAGGCAAAATGGCAAGTGTAATGAAAGTTACAATGTAGGCAAAATGGCAGGTGTAATGAAATGGTGAACAGAAGTTACAATGGTACAGGATAACTAAAAACAATTTCATTCACATTGGTTCTACACGTCAAGGGGCACCGGGCCAGCCGTGGAGTGAGCAGGGCTGCGTCTGCCCGGGCAGAGCCAGGCGCTCGTTCAGCAGGGCTGCCCCTGCGCCGGAGGCCTTGGCATAGGCAGGATGTCCGCACCGACCCCAGGGCTCACGCACTGCGGGGCTGGCGCCCGGCCTGGCCCACGCGGGTCGGACCAAGTCCCGCTGCTGGCGGGGTGCCCAGCCTGGCTGTCGCTGCTGAGTAGCCAGAGGGGCCTGGAGCTGCGTGGGAGGCACCGGACAGCTCTGCCTCCCGTCTCCTTCCCCGCGAGTACGCCCGGGGGCTTGGCGCTGCCTTCTGGAGCTGGGCGTCGCAGAGCGAGCAGCAGGGGTGTGTGTGTGGGGGGGGCGCGGCTGCCCGGTCCCTCCAGCCAGGGCACGATCACCTCTGCTCCCCCAGCGCCAAGCCCAGTCTGAAATGGCTGGAGCAGCCCTGGCACGGCTGAGGGCGCTCCCCACCATCCAGTGTGTACCCCTCAATCCCATTGTCCTTGTGCCCCGCCCGGCCCTGCTGGCACTGCCAGGCGGTGGGGAGCTCCTGGGCCCTGTGGGATCGGGCTCCTCGGCCCCACGTCCCGCTGTGCAGTCCAGGAACGGGGGCCGGGGACAGGGGGGCACCTCTCCTCTCCACTCCATACAGCCAGGCCAGCATGCTCCACGGCCGCCTCAAGGCGCTGTGAGCTGCCCCCCGCCAGGCCCGAATGCTCGGTCTTCGTTGGAGCCCCTGGCTATCGGCCGGGCTGACACGCAGCCCCAGAGAGACTGTCCTCTCCAGGGCAAGAGGCCCTGGATGGTGCTGGACTCCCCCGCCACCATCGATCATAGGGAACCACTCTCTGCCTGCCCATGAGCACACCCAGCTGCCCTCCCCATGTGCCCGTCAGCAGCAGGGCTGGAGGCTCTTTGAGAGGGTCTGTGCCTCTCCTGCCCCTCGCCCGCTGTGCTCAGCTCCTCTCGGCCAGCCCGGACGGGCTGGGGTCAGATCAGCCCCTTCGCTCCCCGACAGGGCCCAGCCCAGCCTGGTCCCGCTGCAGGCAGAGGAGCCGCTGAGCGTGGACTCAGGCACCGGACTCGGGTGTCTGTCTGTTCCCCACCTCGCTCCCCAGGCAACCAGTGAATGGAGCCGTGTCCGGGCCGCCCGCCCTGCTCCCTTCCCCGTCCCGGGGAGCCTGGCTAGCCCTGCAGGCAGATCCGGTGCCAGGTGCCGAACACTGCATGCTCCTGTTCTGTCCTGGCAGCCGAACCGTTCAGTGACGGCTAGTGCGGGCCAGGCCACCAGCGACTCGTTAGGTTTCAGAGTCAGTGCCATACGGTAATGAACACGGCCGTTGGCTCAGGCTCTCTGCAGACTCAGGCAGGCGCTGTCCTGCCAGGGGCACGTTTTGAAGGCTTTCCTCGTACCATGAGGTTCAGGAGGCCGGCTTGGGCGGAAAGCTGTCCCCTGGAGCGTCCCAGGCAGTGCTGAGTGTCCTGTGCGTGTGGGTCTGGAGAGCACCTCGCGGCCTCGATGCTTTGGGGATGGGAGGAAGCCCCAGGCTGGGGCGGGCGGTGAGGGGCTTGGGGCCCACCGGTGGTGGGAGGCGCCGGGGCTCACCGGGTGATGTGCTTGTTCGGCAGGTATCGCTCAAGACGCTCCCGCAGCTCCCACTCCTCCCGCTCTAGCTGCGGGTCGTGCGGCCGGTCCCGGGGGAGGTCGTCGTCATCCTCCTCCTCGTCCTACTCGTCCAGATCCTCCTCGGCTTCCCGCAGCCGCTCCCGCTCCCCATCCCCCCGCAGGAGGAGTAACCGGAGGAGAAGGTAAGGACATCCCGGGGACTTGCTGGTCCCTCCCCACCCCTAGGCCCTCCTGGCTCAGACTGCTGCATCGTTTGGGCCCCCGCTGCCTATCCTGCACATCTGGGGCAGCGGCTGTAACAGTGGTGCCCCCCACCCCCGCTCTGCTGGCCTGCTGCTGCCCCGATATGCTCTGGGTGTCTCCAGTCTGGGAGGGTCCCGTGCCTGCCCCCTCCCCCCCTAACCTGGGGAAGCAGCAGCCCCCCTCGGCTCCCCAGCCCTGTCTTTTGGGGCTGGGGAGCGTCCGGCCCATCTCCTGTTCCCTAGGTCGCGTGAGGGACTGGCCGGGGGCTCTCCACAGCCTGCGACCCCCCGGGCTCCGTCGGCCTGGTGTGCAGCCAGGGGTGGGCGTGGCCTCACGCTGGGCTTGAGGGCACGTGCCCAAGGCCCTTGGCAAGCCTGTGGCCTCCCCCGGGCGCCAGCCACAAAGCCAGGAACAGCTCTGGGGGCCTGTCATGGGGGGGGCTGGTGTCCTGGCTCTCCCGGCTCCCAACAGCCCTGATTGTGCCCTGCCAGATACGATTACGGCGACCCTCCGGATCACTGCCAGCACCCGAAAGTCCTCCACAAGGAACGTGCTATAGTGAGTGAGGGTGTGCACCAAGCAGGGGGGGTCCCTGGGAGCTACGGGCTGGGCATGTGGGGGCGGGGACGGACCCAGGGAGCTACGGGCTGGGCATGTGGGGGCGGGGACGGACCCAGGGAGCTACAGGCTGGGCATGTGGGGAGGGATCTGGTCCCAGGCAGCTATGGGCTGGGCATGTGGGCAGGGGGGTCCCTGGGAGCTACGGGCTGGGGGACGGGGGTGGGGAGATCTGGTCCCTGGGAAGTGTGGGCTGGGCGTGTGTGTGGGGGGAGGGGGGGATGTGGGGGGGCATCTGGTCCCTGG
>NW_020664446.1:1784670-1796176 GCF_002925995.2 Terrapene triunguis | reverse complement strand
GTGGGGGGGCATCTGGTCCCTGGGAAGTATGGGCTGGGCGTGGGGGGGAGGGGACACAGGGGGGGATCTGGTCCCTGGGAAGTATGGGCTGGGCGTGTGCTGGTGCAATGGGGGGCAATCCCTGGGAGCTGCAGGCCGGGCATGTGCTGGTCTAAGGGGAGTGGGGGCATGTGCTGGGGAGGGGCAGTCCCTGGGAGCTATGGGCCAGATGCGGGGCCTGGTCCCTGGGAGCTATGGGGCCAGGTGCGTGCAGGGACCAGGGGGTGCCTGGTCCCTGGGAGCTCCAGGGTGAGTGTGTGGTGTGGGGAGCCCAGCTGACCAGGTCTCTGCTCCCTGCAGGGCCGGCCCCTCCCACACCAGGGCTCAGAGCTGAGCCGCCCCCTCCACCCCCCCCGGGCAGAGAAAGGGGACGGACGCCCTATGTGAGTGTCCGGCCTGTCTCCCTGCTTCCCCAGGGGGCTCGGAGCCCCTCTGGCTGGGGGCTTGCCAGGTGTGAATGCTGCTCTGGAGTGGGGGCGTGGCAGGGCCCTGCCCCACCGCGCCCCACCCCAACTTGCTGAGCTGGGGGCAGGACCCCCGCCTTAGGGCCCCATCGGGTGCCGAGCTGGGCAGGAAGTGGCAGTGACCAGCAGCCGGGGTCGCGCGGCGGAGTCTGTAATGCCGGCTTTCGGGGTGAGCTGGGCGAGCGTGTGCCGAACTCCGGGGCTGTGCCCAGCTCATTGCATTGTGCTGTGCTCCCTGCAGGAGGAGAGGAGAGTCGTCTTCATCGGCAAGATCCCCAGCAGGATGACGCGGGCAGAGCTCCGGCACCGCTTCTCCGTGTTCGGGGACATTGAGGAGTGCACCCTCCACTTCCGGGCTGAGGGGTGAGGCCGGGCCCTGCCCTGGGGACGGGGATTGCTGGGGCTCCCTAGGGAATGTCAGGGTAGCTCCTGGCACCCCGTCCTTGCCCAGAGCAGGCTGTGCCCCTGCCCAGGTGGGCATGGCCGGGCCCATGCACCTCAGCCTTGGGAAGCCTCTGCCAGTCGCCAGGCCCCGTGGGAGGGGACACAGCGAGTCACCGGCTCTTCCTCTCCCCCCAGGGACAACTACGGCTTCGTCACCTACCGCTACGCCAAGGAGGCCTTCGCCGCCATCGAGAGCGGCCACAAACTGCGGCGCCCGGACGAGCAGCCCTTCGACCTGTGCTTCGGGGGGCGCCGCCAGTTCTGCCGGAGGAACTACGCGGACCTGGGTGAGTCGGGGAGCCCGAGACGTCGCCAGGGCCTGGGCCACTCTGGGAGCCCCGCGGCAGGAGTCTGCCGAGCAGAGCTCTCCCCTTCCCCTGGGGTCCTCTGGGCCCGCCGAGAGCTCTGAGCAGGGGGGCGGCAGCCCCAGGTCCGGCACTGCCTTGTGGGGGGTTGACCTCTGTGGAGTGGGGATGATCCCCCTCGCGGTGCCTTACCACCCCAGCGCCTCGCCGCTCACTGCAGCCTTGTGTCCTCCAGATTCCAACCGGGAAGATTTAGACCCTGCCCCCATCAAGAGCAAGTTCGACTCCCTCGACTTCGACACCTTATTGAAACAGGCGCAGCGCAACCTGCGGAGGTAGCGCTGGGCCCATGGCGGCTCTGCCCGGTGCCCGCGGGAGGTGCCCCGGCCTGGCTGCAGCTGAGCAGGGCTTTACAGAGAAACGAAAAAGACAAAAAAAAGTGTCAAACCAGATTTTTTAAACCATTTGTTTTTATAACAAATATTTAAGGCAGATGAATTGTCTCTGTTAACTGAGGGGCTGCCCCAGCCCAGTCACTCCGGTTAATAAACCCGGGTCCAACCCAGTCCTGGCTTGTCTCCCTCCTTCGGTTGCTTGGGCCTGGCGCCCCCTGGGTGGGCTGGGCCCAAGGGCGCCACCTCGTGGCGCTTGGGTGAGGGCGGCTGTGCTGAGATGGGCCTTGGGAGTGAGTCTCTGGGCAGTTCCTGGCACCGGGGCAGCAGTGCCCAGCTGGGGTCCAGCATGGCCACCCCTGGCTGAGCCTGCACCGCAGCTGCCTGCAAGTTCCAGGGGAGAGCCAGGGAGCCAGTGCCCGGCCCAGGGACGTCCCGCCCCTTGGCCTCCCTGGGGGGAGTGGAATGCGTGTGAGCTGGAGGGTCTCACGCTGGTAGAATCAGGCTGGAGCTGTGCGTCTGACCTCCTCTGTGGGACGGTTCAACACGGGGAACTTAGCTTCTCTCTGCGCCAGGCCAGGTTGCCGGGGGACACAGCATCGTGCTCCTCCCCCAGCATGACCAACCTGCGTCCCGTGGCTGACACCCGAGGGGCATGCACCTCTGCAGTCACTGTCCTGGCGTCATCTCGTCCAGTTCTGCTGGGCGCTTCCCCAGAGCAAGCGCAGGGAGAGAACCCTGTAACCGGCAGGGACGTGGCTCTGAACCCCCAGAGACTGAGGGAGGGCGGGGCCAGGCCTGGAGCAGCTAAAGTAACTGGGCCCATGTCACAAGGGGAGAAAGGACGGTTAATCGTCCCAGGTGGCCTGCAGGGCTCAGGCCAGAGAGATTCCTGCGCTAGGGTCCCTCTAACCCTGCTGTGCCCTGACAGAGCCGGAGCCGGCCCCCGAGAGCTCTGCAGCTGCCACGGAGGTGGGGTCACTGGTTCTGCAGCCGGGCGGGCAGGGCTAGAACCTGGCTCTTGTCTGTCCCTGGCTTTAGCACTCGCGGGTTTGGTGCCTGACAAGCCAGGGCGCAGCCCCTGTGTTCCCCGAGCCCAGGGCGGGCGTGGGGAGCTGAGGACCAGCAGGGCTGGGATGGCTCCGGGAAGAGGGGAGCATGGCTTGTTGACTCCTGTTTAGTGCCAGGTACTTGGGCGAGCTGCAGTTCCGATGTGCACCACAGGGTGGCACTGCATGCACCTAGCGCTCCAGCGCTGCGCCCAGGCCGGGGAGGAGCCGGTCCCGGCTGCCAGGGCTCAGCCTTGTCCAGTGAGCGCTGCGGTGGGAGCCCTTGGCGCTGAATTGGGGAGCAGGGTTTGCGTCGGTCACAGGGGCAGGGCTTGGGCTCAGAGCTGTTCGCAGATGGGACTTGGCTGGAGGGAGAGCTCCGCCTTCCCCCGCTGTGGGCGGCAGAGTCCTGCCCACCCTCTGGGTACAGCAACGGACCCCTCCGTGAAATGCAAAATCAGCAGGAGCGGCTGGCCCTGCATCCCTCCTCCCTTCTGGAGGCCACTGCTTGCAGCAGGAGTTCTAGCCCCCGCCCGTCCCTGTCCACACCGGGGGGGGGGGGGGGGGGGGGTTGGACCCTGTGGCTCTCGAGCAGCCCGCTGCCTACAGAGGCACTTCGCCCTCCTGGCCTGGGGGATGCTGGCAGCTCCCCTGTACGCACTGCCCCTCAGTCACTCTCACGGGCACCTGATAGTGGCCCTGCCCCGGGGGGCTCTGGGGCATGGATGGCCAAGGGGGGCAGGGGTAAGGAATGGAACTCACTAGCTCGCTCCCTTTGCTGCTCTGGAGTCTCTCCAGTCCGACAGCTCTGCAGGGCAGGGGCTCTCCCTGGCCGGGCAGTGCCCGGTGCCAGACTGGGGCCTCTGGCTGCTGCTGCCATGCAGACGGTGGCAACAAGGGCCAGCAGGGCTCTGCAGCTTGGCATCGCACTCAGCAGGGGAAGGGTTAATAACGGCGCCGTTAGCCCTGCAGCCCCCTGCCCCTCCCTGACCGAGACACGGGGGTTGCGCCTCCACTCCTCGTTCTGGCTGTTGAGCTGAAGGCTCAGCACGGGGTTGCCACTGGCCCTGCCCCAGCGCTTTGCAAGCAGAAGAGCTTGGAACTGCTTAAAAACCAAGGGAAGGGAGGGGAGCTTCAGGACGTCGGCTGAGAAACAGGATCGGAGGTGTCTGGGTGCCCTGGCCAGCTTTGGGAACGTACCATCCCGGGGGGGGCCTGTTTCACGCTGCAGGATGGGATGCTATGGGGACGGGGGGGCGGGCACATGGGAGCGCGGGTGCACTGCGGGCGGTGGGGACGGGTTGGGTCTCCTCTCTGCCCATGTGACCTGGGGGGTCTCAGCATCCCGCAGGCTGGACCCAAGGTGCAGGGACACTCTCCACCTGCGCCTGGCGTGGCTTTTGCTGCCATCTCTACTGTCCTGGGCCGAACTCCCAGCCAATCGGTGGCTGGGAATGGCTCGGTGCAGCTGATGGATGGAGGGCTGGGCTGGGCCAGGCCACCAGCACAGCTGGCCTTCAGCACCCCCAGAAGCTTTGGGGGTAGGTTAGGTGTGATCCCCCTTGGTTCCGGCCTGGTCCCTATAGCCATGCCCCGGGGCAGGCTTGCTGTCTGAGCCCTGTTTCCCAGCCTGTTTTCTTGGGGCCTTTATGTCTGGCAGCGATGCAGCGAAGCCACTGGCCCTTTCCTGGCTGGGGAAAGTGCTCATCTGCTTTGCTTCCCTGGCTCGTTCCCAAGGAGACCTTGCATCTCACAGACCTGGTGTCAATCTCCTACCCCAGTGTCACGGAGCTGGAGTCAGTGCCATGACCCCAGCTTTGGAGCAGTGTGGGGGGGAATCCGTTCAGGGTGTCAGTCCCACTTGGGTCTTGCTCCTCTTCCAGGGTGAGCCGTGTGGCCCCATCGCCTCTGGGCTCCAGCCCTCCTGTGTCACACCGTGAGCTCTGCCCAGCGAGGCCAGCTGAGACAGACCCTGAGGGAGGCGTTCGCAGCGACTCCCCCAGCGCTCAGACAGTCGGGTTTGTTCGGTAACTGGCCACGGCCCAGGCCGGCCGTCGGGTCGCCCAGAGAACTGAAGGTCACAGCACGGCCCATTCTGGGGAGCCCGGCCAGGCTGTAGGGAACCTACATGTTCAGGCTCCGACTGACCGTGGTCAGTTTGCAGGTGAGAGCCCCGACTCCTTCCAGCAGCCAACTCTGATTCCCCCACCTCCCAGCCCTCTGTTCTCAGCTGGGGAGTCTGCCCTGTGTCCCTGCTGAGAAGTGAGGAAATCCGTCTTCCGCTGGGGTGCTGGTTGCTTGTTGTCAATGGCCGGGTGAATGGCTTTTTCCGTTGTTCTCTCTGATATGGGGTCGGTCGTGGCTGTTCCTTTTAAGCGACCCGTTCAGGTTCAGACAGCGGGGTGTCATTCACACCCAGGTCTCCAGCCTGCCCTGAGAGCCAACAGTCCTTTCCCCACTCTGGGTTGCCATATGAAATATAGGGGAAACTGAGGCACACATAGAATTCCTAAAACTATTTCAGAAAATTCCCACGTGGTCTCACCTGGCTCGTCTGACAGTCTGTGTTAGCACGGTGTGTCTTTCTAGTGCCTCCTACCTCCAAGCAGTTTGCAATCTGGGCAGCCAGCTCTGGGGTGGAACAAGGAGCTCTTGAACCATCCCCAGCAGTGTGGTATACCAGTCTAGGCCAGGAAGTGAAAGATCCCACACAGTGCAGAGGGGAGGACTGGAATTTAACACCACCCTGTGGGAGCTCTAATGACCACAAGGCATCAGGCCCTCGGTTTTATGCTTTAACCCGAGTCCAGCACCTCCTGCAGTCCTGGCCCTAGCACTGCGCTAGGCCATTGGCTCGGGCCTGAGGCAGGGGCACCTGCCAGACGAACAGGAGCGGCTAACAGGACTTTTGCGAGGGAGTTGTCTGGGTGAAGGAGGGGCGACTGGGTGACCTTTGGGGTGTGTTTGTGGTGGGCTTGCAGCTTGAGTGAAGTATACAGTGTTCTCTGTTTGGGGTCCGGGTGCTGAGCCTAGCGGCCTGTTAGGCAAGGCTGAGAGCTTCTTAACGAGACTTTGAGCCCTAAGGCCTTTAGCACCCATCAACCCTTAACTGGCGGCGGGGCTACCAAGGTTTTAAAAAGCACATCCCTAAGTGACCAGAGGAGCTAGCGAACAGGGGACTTTTGCGAGGGAGTTTGGCGGAGAAGTGGGGGGCTAGATACACTTAACATTCTTTAAACTTAAGGCAATAAACACCCCCCGATTAAAAACAAAACATCAAGAAAGGAACCAGCGGCAGGAGTAAAAAGAGAATGCAGGCAGAGTCCAGCAACAGAGTGGGGCTACCCAGTTTATTGAGCCCTGTGCAGCATGTCTGATTACCTGCCCTGTGGGCTGGTGGCGTCTGTGTGCACTCAGTGCAAGGAGCTCCTGGCCCTCAGAGACCGTGTACGGACACTGGAGACCGGGGTGGCTGAAGTGGAGGAGCTGAGGGAGACAGAGAGGTGCATAGAGGAGACTTTCCGGGACACAGGAGAGCGCTCCCACCCCCAGTCTGACAGCCTCTGTGCTGGTGGGGAGGATGAAAGTCTCAGGGAAGGAGAACATCCAACTGGAGCAGAGGGAAATGATCCCTAGTTGGGATCATTCTTCCAGATGAGGGCAGGATTTATGAATGGAGATTCTCTCTGTCCTAGTAAGGAGGAGAGGATGGAAGATGATAAAATATGGGTAGGATCGGATGAGAAACAGTCAAACGAAAAAGTCCCATTCAATTCCATCACGTAATGGCAGACAGCTAAAAAGTGACAATTTTTTAAAGTGCTGATATACAAATGCTAGAAGTCTAAATAATAAGATGGGTGAACTAGAGTGCCTCGTATTAAATGAGGAGATTGATCTAATAGGCATCACAGAAACTTGGTGGAATGAGGATAATCAATGGGACACAGTAATACCAGGGTACAAAATATATCGGAAGGACAGAACAGGTCGTGCTGGTGGGGGAGTGGCACTACATGTGAAAGAAAGTGTAGACTCAAATGAAGTAAAAATCTTAAATGAACCAAACTGTACCATAGAATCTCTATGGCTAGTAATTCCGTGCTTGGATAATAAGACTATAGCAGTGGGGATATATAACCGACCACCTGGCCGGGATGTAATAGTGACTGAAATGCTCAGGGAGATTAGAGAGGCTATAAAAATAAAAAACCTCAATAATAATGGGGGATTTCAGCTATCCCCATATTGACTGGGTACATGTCACCTCAGCACGGGATGCTGAGATAAAGTTTCTTGACACCTTAAATGACTGCTTCTTGGAGCAGCTAGTCCTGGAACCCACCAGAGGAGAGGCAATTCTTGATTTAGTCCTAAGTGGAGCACAGGATCAGGTCCAAGAGGTGAATATAACTGAACCGCTTGGTAATAGTTACCATAATATAATTAAATTTAACATCCCTGTGGTGGGGGAAACACCACAGCAGCCCAAGCATTTAATTTCAGAAAGGGGAACTACACAAAAATGAGGAAGTTAGTGTAACAAATTAAAAGGTACCGTGCCAAAAGTGAAATCCCTGCAAGCTGTGTGGAAACTTTTTAAAGACACCATAATAGAGGCTCAACTTAAATGTATCCCCCAAATTAAAAAACATAGTAAGAGAACCAAAAAAGAGCCACCGTGCCTAAACAACAAAGTAAAAGAATCAGTGAGAGGCAAAAAGGCATCCTTTAAAAAGTGAGGAAAATAGAAAGGAGCATAAACTCTGGCAAGTGAAGTATAAAAAAAGAATTTGAAGAACAGTTAACCAAAGAAGTACAACAGAAGGAGGAAGCCTGCTAAACAACCAGTGGGGCCACTGGACGATTGAGATGCTAAAGGAGCACTCAAGGATGATAAAGCCATTGCAGAGAAACAAAATGAAATCTTTGCATCGGTCTTCACGGCTGAGGATGTAAGGGAGATTCTCCATACTGAGCCATTCTTTGTAGGTGACAAATCTGAGGAACTGTCCCAGACTGAGGTGTCATTAGAGGAGGTTTTGGAACAAATTGGTAAATTAAACAGTAATAAGTCACCAGTACCAGATGGTATCACCCAAGAGTTCTGAAGGAACTCAAATGTGAAATTGCAGAACTACTAACTGTGGTATGTAACCTATCATTTAAATCAGCTTCTGTACCAGATGACTGGTGAATAGCTAATGTGACACCAATATTTTAAAAAGGCTCCAGAGGTGATCCTGGCAATTACAGGCCAGTAAGCCTAACTTCAGTACCGGGCAAACTGGTTGAAAATGTAGTAAATAACAGAATTGTCAGACACACAGATGAACGTGAACTGGAACCGTATAGATCATTGTTGCAAACAAGGTCCTGTAGTGGCACCAAATCTTTTATAAAGGGAGTCAAAGAAGGTGTCTAAGACAATGGTTTGCTGGTTATCATTATGCTATCTGTATGCATGGATCATTTTTGTATTTAAAGTTATCAGTATTGGCTCTATACTGTCTGTATTTCAAACTTATGCTATGCTTCTGGGTGACACCCCAGACAAGTTGGTGTTAGCTCTGCCTAGCCTGCTTGATGGCCCATTAAGGACCATCAGCTATACAATTGACCCATTGAAAGAAGGCAGATACACCTTGTGACTCAGCAAGGTATGCAGGGACCTGCCTATGGATAGAACTCTTGGTTTTTCCATGCCATGTGATGGACAGCTTGTCTTTGGGATAAAGAAAGCAGAGACCACATGGCAAGAGACTATAAAAAGCTGCTGCAGCTCCTCCATCTTGTCTTCAATCCTGCTTCTTACCTCTGGAGGGACTTTGTTACAAATGGAAGCTCTACACAAATGACTGATGACCCATCCCAGCTGGGGATGTTTCAGAGACTTGATTTGAACCTGCAATTTATTCCATCACTGCTACAAGCCTGAACCGAGAACTTTGCCATTACTGTATGTAATTGATTCCATTTAACCAATTCTAACTCTCATCTCTATCTTTTTCCTTTTATGAATAAACCTTTAGATTTTAGATTCTAAAGGATTGGCAACAGCGTGATTTGCGGGTAAGATCTGATTTGTATATTGACCTGGGTCTGGGGCTTGGTCCTTTGGGATCGAGAGAACCTTTTTTCTTTTACTGGGGCATTGGTTTTTCATAACCATTTGCCCCCATAACGAGTGGCACTGGTGGTGATACTGGGAACCTGGAGTGTCTGAGGGAATTGCTTGTGTGACTTGTGGTTAGCCAGTGGGGTGAGACCAAGGTCTTCTCTGTGTGGCTGGTTTGGTTTGCCTGGGTGTGCAAAGGAACCCCAGTCTTGGGCTGTAACTGCCCTGCTTTAAGCAATTTGTCCTGAATTGGCACTCTCAGTTGTCTCACCAAAGCCAGCATCGTTATAATGAACACAATTTGTTGGGGAAGAGTCAACATGGTTTTTGTAAAGGGAAATCATGCCTCACCAATCTACTAGAATTCTTTGAGGGGGTCAACAACCATGTGGCCAAGGGGGAATCTAGTGGATATAGTGTACTTAGATTTTCAGAAAGCCTTTGACAAGGTCCCTCACCAAAGGGTCTTAAGCAAATTAAGCTGTCATGGGATAAGAGGGAAGGTACCTCTCACGGATCAGTGACTGGTTAAAAGATAGGAAATAAAGGGTAGGATTGGTCAGTTTTCAGAATGGAGAGAGGTAAATAGTGGTGTCCCCCAGGGGTCTGTACTGGGACCAGTGCTGTTCAACATACTCATAAATTATTTGAAAAAGGGGTACACAGTGAGGTGTCAACATTTGCAGATTATACAAAACTACTCAAGATAGTACTAAAGTCCCAGGCAGACTGCAAAGCATTACAAAGAGATCTCACAAAACTGAGTGACTGGGCAACAAAATGGCAGAGGAAATTCAATGTTGATAAATGCAAAGTAATGCATATTGGAAAACAATCCCAACTATGCATATAAAATGATGCTGATAGCTGTTACCAATCAAGAAAGAGATGTTGGAGTCATTGTGGATAGTTCTCTGAAAACATCCACTCAGTGCGCAGCAGCAGTCAAAAAAGCGAACAGAATATTGGGAATCATTAGGAAAGAGATAGATAATAAGACATATTGACTCTATATAAATCCATGATACGCCCACATCTTGAATATTGCAGGCAAATGTGGTCATCCCATATCAAAAAAGATGCCCTTTTCTGAACATTTTCCAATTCCAGTGTAACAAAAATGATTAGGGTTATGGAACAGCTTCTATATGATGAGAGATTAATAAGTCTGGGACTTTTCAGCTTGGAAAAGAGACAATTGAGGGGGGAGGGATAGCTCAGTGGTTTGAGCTTTGGCCTGCTAAACCCAGGGTTGTGAGTTCAATCCTTGAGGGGGCCACTTAGGGATCTGGGGCAAAATCAGTACTTGGTCCTGCTAGTGAAGGCAGGGGGCTGGACTCAATGACCTTTCAAGGTCCCTTCCAGTTCTAGGAGATAGGATATCTCCATTAATTATAATTATTATTATAAAATCATGACTGGTGTGGAGAAAGTAAATAAGGAAGTGTTATTTACTCCTTCTCATAACACAAGAACTAGGGGTCACCAAATTAAATTAATAGGCAGCAGGTTTAAAACAAACAAAAGGAAGTATTTCTTCACACAACACACAGTCAATCTGTGGAACTCCTTGCCAGGGGATGTTGTGAAGGCCAAGACTCTAACAGGGTTCAAAAAAGAGATAGATAAGTTCCTGGAGGATAGATCCACCAAAGGCTACTAGCCAGGATGGGCAGCGATGGTGTCCCTAGCCTCTGTTTGCCCGAAGCTGAGAATGGCCGACAGGGGATGGATCACTTGATGATTCCCGGTTCTGTTCATTCCCTCTGGGGCACCTGGCATTGGCCACTGTTGGAAGACAGGATACTGGGCTAGATGGACCTTTGGTCTGACCCAGTCTGGCCGTTCTTATGTCTCTTCACGAGGGATTTAATCTGATTTCAGGCTGGCGTGGCTCTGCTAACTCCCCCACTCCGCCCCACATCAGGTGTTACTTGTGGCATTGCTCGAGCAGGTTAGCGACGCACAACAGTTCACGGCCACTAGTACTACAATGCCGCCCCACAGTCCCCAGCATTGGCCGATCATGCCATCTACCCATTCGCAATCCCTTGGCTGGACATCACCTACCACTGTGGCTAGGGGGCTTGGCATCCTGGTCCCTATTTGCACACAGCGCCTGGTACCAGTCCTTGCACATTGCTCCAATACGGTGCTCCGAACACCTGCCAGAAGCCACCGTCTCAGCCTGCCACCAGCTGCCCCGAGGCCAGGACTGAGGAAGTTCCTGACCTATGCAAGGCTAGCAGTGCACCTGACGTGAGGGGCAAGAACAGGCATGCCAAGAGCCCCCGCACGTGTCTGGTTCCTGGGGTTATACTCTTTCTGCCCACTGTGGGGCCACATTCTCATGCCATGCCAAGCAAGAGCAGTTAGCTGTGGCACAATGCACCATGGGGTGTGCACCCCCTCAGTTGCAGGCAGCGCTGGTATGGATGCAGGGTGGGCCAGTGAATGCCTGGGACACAATCAGCCCTTCGCAGCAGGGTCACCCTCCTGGGCTGGGCTGACAGGAGAGAAGATCCTCGAGTGACTCCGCCCTTGTGGCTGTGTAGCACGGGTGCCCCTGCTACACTGCCGGCTTCACGGCCCAGTGAAGGTGCAGCATGGATGTGTGCCTAGGACATCGCCAGCACCACAGCGATATGTCCACCACCAACCCCACGTCCCAGTGACGGTCTGGGTGTGCCCCCGG
>NW_020664446.1:1773162-1784660 GCF_002925995.2 Terrapene triunguis | reverse complement strand
GGTGTAGTGTGGGTGTGCCCCCGGCGTGTCTCTGACCATCATGTCCCAGTGACAGTGTAGTGTGGGTGTGCCCCTGGTGTGTCTCTGACCATCACGTCCCAGTGACAGTGTAGTCTGGTTGGCTCTGTTCATTCCACGGAGGTTAGATGGCACAATCCTGCATGCAAGCTGCTTCCTCATCCCAGTTATAAGCTCTGCAGCCAGCACGTCTTGGATTGGGTCCTGGTGGCTAGGCCGCAGTCATGGAGAGGGGGCTGGCACGAGGGCAGCCTTACAGTGTGTTGTGGGAACTGCAGCGTGTTCCTGCTGCCCTTGGTTTCAGAGAGCGGGAAGAGATGGTTGGCTGCTTTATGACAGAAGAGTGGTCTTCTCCCTAAACACAGGCACATGGCGCTGCCCGAACAAGAGCGCACGGGAGTCTGTGTAGGAATTAGGAGTATGTGGGCAGAGGGTTTTTCGCAGAGTATTGTTTGGTGGCGGTGCTGTACCTGTGTGTGAGGGACAGAAGGGGCAGCAAGGGACTGAAGCAGCCAAAAATCCAAGCTAACAGTAATGGAAGTCCTGGTAATGTGGCGCTGAGTGAAAGCTTTTTGGGCACTGAGTGTTGTCTGGAAAGGCAGGCTTGGAACAGCTGGCAAATAAACTATCCCCTGATGTTTGATCCCTGCTGTGTTCAGAGAACAGGCTTTTTGTACAATCTCTGCACATAAATAAGATTGCATCAAAGAAAATATCTGGCTCTATCATCAGTTTCTCCTCCCAAGAGAAACAACCCACTGGGCCCCAGCTGTGGCTATCACGTGGGGGATTACGCGGGTGTCAGGGGTGGGCTTCAAACCCATCCCTCCAGGTAACAATATGAACAGCAGAGACTGGGAGTTCAGCACTTTTTCTGCCTAGGAAGAAATATTCCCAGCCTCTGCCTCTTCAGCCAGGACAGGCACAGGCTTCCACTTCAACTGCCACTCTCCTGAGGCACAGGCTGTGAACAGATCATGAGCAATGAGGCTGAGAGGCTCTCTTCCATGAAAACACGCTCCATGACTCTGCAGATTTGTGGGAATCCCTCACATTGAGGCTCCTCAAATGTACACAGGCCACTTGGCTGCTGGAAAGGTAGCTACAAACAGCACCTCTCTGACCGCAGCCTTTCACCTCCAGAGTCTGGAATGCACTGTAGGGAACAGTCCTGCCCTGGCCACAAAGGGACAGGCAACCTGGCACATCACTGCCACTTCTCAGAACAAGGGCAGTACATTACAAGGAAGCTGAGTTCCTCAAAGACAAATTTTTTTCAAACCTTCAGCATAATTTGTCAGATTTCCCTGACAGGAGCTCTTGATTAAGAAACTAGAAGAATACAACATTAACATGGCACACATTAAATTAAACATTGGCTGACTGGCAGGTCTCAAAATGTAATAGTAAATGGGGGCGACATCAGCAAGTGGGTGTGCTTCCTGTGGGGTCCCCCGGGGATCAGTTCTTGGCCCTATGCTATGTAACATTTTTATCAATGGCCTGGAAGAAAACACGTCATCACTGATAAAGTTTACAGATGACACAAAAACTGGGGGGAGTGGTAAATAATGAAGAGGACGGGTCACTGATACAGAGAGATCTGGATCGCTTGGTTAGTTGGCCACAAGCAAACAATATATGTTTTAATGCAGCTAAATGTAAATGTACACACCTGGGAACAAAGAACGTTGGCCATACTTCCATGATGGGGGACTCTATCCTGGGAAGCAGTGAGTCTGAAAAAGACTTGGGAGTGGTGGTGGATAATCAACTGAACATGAACTCCCAGTGGACGCTGTGGCCAAAAGGGGCTAATGCGATCCTGAGATGTATACATTGGACTATCAAGTAGGAATGGGAAGGTTATATTACTGCAGTATTTGGCACTGGTGCGACCACTGCTGGAATCCTGTGCTCAGTTCTGGTGTCCACGCTTCAAGACGGATGTTGATAAATTGGAGAGGGTTCAGAGAAGAGCCACAGGAATGATTAAAGGCTTGGAAAACCTGCCTTAGAATGACAGACTCAAGGAGCTCAATCTGTTTAGCTTAATCAAGAAAAGCTTAAGGGGTGACTTGATCACAGTCTAAAAGTATCTAAACAGGGAACACAACTTTGACAGAGGACTCTTCAGTCTAAAAGAGAAAGATCTAACCAGTGCCAACGGCTGGAAGTTGAAGCTACACACATTGAGACTGGAAATAAGGCACACATTTTTAACAGAGAGTGTACTTAATCATTAAAACAACTTAGCACAGGCTGTGGTGGAGTATCCATCTAATCAAGATGGGATGTTTTTTCTAAAAGTGCTGCTCTGGTTCAAACAGGAATTATTTTGGGGACAGTTCTCTGGCCTGTGTTATCCAGGAGGTCAGACTAGATGATCACAATGGTCCCTTTTCGCCTTGTAATTGATGTATCTGTGACCCACTCTGCCTTGTAACTCATGAATCTGTGACCCACTCTCTGGTCCGTTTTGCCGGTAACTTCCTTTATAGATAACAAGAACTTGCCCTGAGGATCTCAGGAGAATTAGGTTATTTACTCATTCGCTCAAAGGCTAATGCACCTCTCTTTAAGCTCAGCACTTAATTTTGGAAGCACTAAATGGCTTTTTAAATGGCTACGGGAGAGATTACTTCCTCCCCACTCCTCTCCGGCTCCAGAGTGACAAGGGCCCTGTCAAGGCTGGATCCCCACTTTGAACTTTAGGGTTCAAATGTAGGGGCCTGCATAAAAACTTCTAAGCTTATCTACCAGCTTAGCTTTGGTCCGCTGCCACCATCACAAGAATTCCCTCCCTGGGAAGCCTTGAGAAACCTTTCACCAATTCCCTGGTGAACACAGATCCAAACCCCCTTGGATCTTAAAACAAGGAGAAATCAATCATCCCCCCTCCTTCCTCTCACCCTCCTTTCACCAACTCCTGGTGAATACAGATCCAAACCCCCTTGGATCTTAAAACAAGGAGAAATCAATCTGGTTCTTAAAAAAGAAGGCTTTTAATTAAAGAAAAAGGTAAAAATCATCTCTGTAAAATCAGTATGGAGAATACTTTACAGGGTAATCAAACTTAAAGAGCTCAGAGGACCCCCCTCTGTCTTAGGTTCAAAGTACAGCAAACAAAGATACACACTCTGGTAAAAAGGTACATTTACAAGTTGAGAAAACAAAGTAAATCTAAGACGCCTTGCTGTCTTTTTACTTACTAGTTTGAAATAGGAGAGACTTGTTTAGAAAGATGGGGAGAACCTGGATTGATGTCTGGTCCCTCTCAGTCCCAAGAGCGAACCACCCCTTAAAACAAAGAGCACACACAAAAGCCTTTCCCCCCCCAAGATTTGAAAGTATCTTGTCTCCTTATTGGTCCTTGGGGTCAGGTGTCAGCCAGGTTACCTGAGCTTCTTAACCCTTTACAGGTAAAAGGATTTGGAGTCTCTGTACACAGAGAGCTGTTACCCTTCCCTTCATAGTTATGACAGGCCCAGACCTTCCCAGCTAGCGGAGCAAATACAAGGGTTGTCTGAGTGCACAGAGATGGTGAAATGTTTGACTGAGCATTCTTTCCATCTCACACGTCATCACCACTAATAAAGGCTCAGCTACTCTGGGCTAGACTCTTTGGTATCTGTGAGTTTGCACATGTTCAGCTAAGCAGAACTTAGTTAATTAGTGCTACACACGAAGGAAGAGTCCAGTGTTGGTTCTGCATGGCTCAGAGGAGTAAAGTCACTCACTCCCCTAGAGCCAGCAGCTCTGATGCTGCTACACGATGATGTGCTCATTAAGAAGGTGCTATTTTCAGAGTCACTTTTTGGACCCGTGCTGTCTGCACAGACTGCATGAGACCTGCAGTCAGACTCCTGCAGATTTGCAATCGCAGGCCGTCTGTTCTGACTGCCCCGAATCAGCCCAGCAGGTGCACCACAGAGGTAGGCAATTCCCAGCGGGGGGACATCCTGGCCCCACTGAAGTCAACAGCAAAACTCCCATTGACTTCAATGGGGCCAGGATTTCACTCTGGATTTTCCCCACCTCTGGCATCTCAGGGGCCCCACGTCCTAATGCTGAGTGTAAGAGAATGCAGGTTCCTGCTGCTAGAGCCTTTCCGTGAAAAGCAGATGTTGGAGTGACTCGCTGGACAATCCGCCTGGAAATACTTACCTTTAAGATGCCGGGTGCTCCTTGGTGCTAAGTGAAATTGTCTGTGTCTCATTAACATCAAAGAGTTTCCTCCAGTAGTCCGGGCAATGGGAGAGCAACCAGCAGATGAGCTGGGGAACCGTTAGTCTCCACTAATGTGGCCTGCAACCAATTAGCATCAAAGGGGAGCCACTAGAACGCGAGAAACAGGGAAGGAGGGCAGCAGCAACGGTAAATCGCACCAACTAGTGAGAAAGGAGCAATGCTAAAGTTTCAGCTCAAATTGTGACCCCACCCAAAGACAGTTCGAATCCTGTACTGGGGAGTTCTACCTAGTGCTGGTGGGTTCCTCTGAAATCCCCCCACTCCTCTGTACTGGCCGTAGTGGGCCGTGCCTTCGTCATCCTGGCTGGACTGCAACTCTCTCTATCCTGGGGCTTGTCTACACTGGCACGTTACAGCGCGGCAACTTTCTCGCTCAGGGGTGTGAAAAAACACCCACCTGAGTGCTGCAAGTTTCAGCATTGTAACATGCCAGTGTAGATACTGCACCAAGAAACTCACAAAGAAGCTACCACTGGTGCTCAGCACAACAGCAGTCTGTAAGTACTTAGGTGGGGAGAAGAGTTCTACATAAGAATGGCCAATTTGGGTCAGACCAATGGTCCATCTAGTCTGGTATCTTGTCTTCCGATGCTTCCGTGGGAATGAACAGAACAAGGCAATTATCAAGTGATCCATCCCCTGTCGTCCAGAACCAGCTTTTGGCAATCAGAGGCTAGGGACACCCAGAGCATGGAGTTGCATCCCTGACAATCTTGGCTAGTAGCCATTGATGGACCTATCCTCCATGAATTTATCTAATTCTTTTTTTAACCCTGTTATACTTTTGGCCTTCACAACATCCTCTGGCAAGGAGTTCCACAGGTTGATTGTGCATTGTGTGAAGAAATACTTCCTTATGTTTGTTCTAACCCTCCTACCTATTAATTTCATTCAGTGACCCCTGGTTCTTGTGTTATGTGAAGAGGTAAATAACACTTCCTTATTCACTTTCTCCACACCAATCATGATTTTATAGACCTCTATCATACCCACACCCCCACCCTTTAGTTATCTCTTTTCTAAGCTGAACAGTCCCAGTTTTTTTAATTTCTCCGCCTATGGAAACTGTTCCATCCCCTAATTACTTTTGTTGCCCTTCTGTGTACTTTTTCCATTTCTAATATATCTTTTTTGAGATGGGGCCACCAGAACCGCACGCAGTATTCACGGTGTGAGCATGCTATGGATTTCTATAGTAGCATTATGATATTTTCTGTCTTACCTATCTCTTTCCTAAGGGTTCCTAACATTGTTAGCTTTTTTGACTGCCGCTGCACATTGAGTGGATGTTTTCAGAGAACTATCCACGATGACCCTAAGATCTTTTCTTGAGTGATAGCAGCTAATTCAGATTGCATCATTTTGGATGTATAGTTCGGATTGTTTTCCAATGTGCATTGCTTTGCATTTATCAACAATACATTTCATCTTCCATTTCGCTGCCCAGTTTTGTGAGATCCCTTTGTAAATATTTGCAGTCAGCTTTGGACTATCTTGAGTAATTTTGTATCACCTGCAAATTTTGCCATCTCATTGTTTACTCCCTTTTCCAGATCTTCTATGAATATGTTATACAGCACAGATCCCAATATAGATCCTTGGGGAACCTTGCTATTTACCTCTCTCCACTGTGAAAACTGATCATTTATTCTTACCCTTTGTTTCCTATCTTTTAATCTGTCACTGATCAATGAGAGGACCTTCCTTCTTATCACGTCTGCTTAATTTGCTTAAGAGCCTTTGGTAAGGAACCTTGTCAAAGGCTTTCTGAAGGTCCAAGTACACTATATCCACTGGATCACCCTTGGCCACATGTTTGTTGACCCCCTCAAATAATTCTAATAGATTGTGAGGCATGATTTCCCTTTACAAAAGCTGTATTGACTCTTCCCCAACATAGTATGTTCATATATATGCCTGTGTTCTTTACTGTAGTATCAACCAGTTTTCCTGGTACTAAAGTTAGGCTTACTGGCCTGTAATTGCCAAGATTACTACTGGAGCCTTTTTAAAAACTGGCCTTACATTAGCTATCTTCCATTCATCTGGTACAGAGAGTGACTCCAGCGATAAGTTACATACCCCAGTTAATTGTTCTGACATTTCATATTTGAGTTGCTTCAGAAACCTTGGGTGAATCCCATCTGGTCCTGGTGACTTATTACTGTTTAATTTATCAATTTGTTCCAAAACCTCCTCTACTGACACCTCAGTCTGGGACAGTTTCTCAGATTTGCCAACTAGAAAGAATGGCTCAAGGCTGGGAATTTCCCTCACATCATCTGCAGTGAAGACCAATGCAAATAATTCATTTATCTTTTCTGCAATGGTCTTATTTTCTTTGAGTGCTACTTTAGCACCGTAATCATTCAGTGGCTCCACTGATTAATTTGGCAGGTTTCCTGCTTCTGAGGTACTTAAAAAAAATTTGCTGTTAGTTTGTGTGTCTTTTGCTAGCTGTTCTTCAAATTATTTTTTGGCCTGCCTAATTATACTTTTACACATGACTTGCCAGAGTTTATGTTCCTATCCTCTTTTCCTCAGGAGGATTTGACTTCTAGTTTTTAAAAGGTGCCATTTTGTCTCTAACTACATCTTTTACTCTGTTATTTAGTCATGGTGCCATTTTTTTGTTCCCCTTACTGTTTTTTTATTTGTTTTATTTGGGGTGTACATTTAGTTTGAGCCTTTATTATGGTGTTTTTAAAAAGTTTCCATGCAGCCTTGTGACTGTTCCCTTTAATTTCTGTTTAAATAGCTTCTTTATTTTTTGTGTAGTTCCTCTTTTTGAGGTTAAATGCTACTGTGATGGGTTTCTCTACAAAGATATTAAATTTAATTACATTATGGTTGCTATTACAGAGCAGTTCAGCTATATTCACCCCTTGGACCAATTCCTGTGCCCCATTTAGGATTAAATCAATAATTACCTCTTCCCTTGTGGGTTCCAGGACTAGCTGCTCCAAGAATCAGTCATTTAATGGTGTTTAGGAAATTTTATCTCTCCATCCCATTTTCAGGTGACATGTACCCAGTCAATATGGGGATAGTTGAAATCCAACTAATTTCTAAATTACTATAATTATTATTATTTATTTACATTACCATACTGCCTAGGAGCCCTAGTCATGAACCAGGACTCCATGGTGTGAGGCACTGTACAAACACAGAACAAAGAGATGGTCCCTGACCCAACTATCTTACAATTCAAGTATATGACAGGAGACTAAAGATGGATACAGACAGATGGGTGGGCGGAAGGGAGTACAAGGAAAGGAGACAGGATTGGTCAGCATGACAGGCAGTGGTCTCAGCACACCAGGGGCCTAACCAATGTCATGTTTTTTGTAGGCCTCATGGAAAAGGAGAATTTTGAGGACAGATTTGAAGGAGGAGAATCTCATAGACAGCAGCATAGTGAGATCCAATGGTTGGAAGTTGAAGTTAGACAAACTCAGACTAGAAATGAGGTGCAGAATTTTAATAGGGAGGGTAATTAACCATTGGAACAACTTAGCTAGGGATGTGGTGGATTCTCCCTCTCCTGAAGTTTTCAAATGAAGTCTAGATATCTCTTTCTAAAAATTATGCTATACATCAACCAGAAGCTATGGGTCTGATGCAGATTCCTCAATGGATGAGATTCTCTGGCCTTTGTTGTGCACAAAGTCTCATAGACTCATAGACTCATAGACTTTAAGGTCAGAAGGGACCATTATGGTCATCTAGTCTGACCTCCCGCATGATGCAGGCCACAAAAGCTGACCCACCCAATTTCCCTTATCTCAGCTGTTGAAGTCTCCAGATCGAGATTTAAAGACTTCAAGTCGCAGAGAATCCTCCAGCTTGCGACCCCTGCCCTATGCTGCGGAGGAAGGCAAAAAACCTCCAGGGCCTCTGCCAATCTACCCTGGAGGAAAATTCCTTCCCGACCCCAAATATGGCGATCAGTAGAACCCCGAGCATACAGGCAAGATTCTCCAGCGGGACCCACATTTTACCAGCGATGGCACGTTATTGCCTAATTGACTAAAATCACGTTATCCCATCAAACCATTCCCTCCATAAGCTTATCTAGCCTAATCTTGAAGCCAGAGAGGTCTTTCGCCCCCACCGTTTCCCTCGGAAGGCTGTTCCAGAATTTCACCCCTCTGACGGTTAGAAACCTTCGTCTAATTTCAAGCCTAAACTTCCCCACGGCCAGTTTATATCCATTCGTTCTCGTGTCCACATTAGTACTGAGCTGAAATAATTCCTCTCCCTCCCTGGTATTTATCCCTTTGATATATTTAAAGAGAGCAATCATATCCCCCCTCAGCCTTCTTTTGGTTAGGCTAAACAAACTGAGCTCCTCGAGTCTCCTTTCATAGGAAAGGTTTTCCATTCCTCGGATCAACCTAGTGGCCCTTCTCTGTACCCGTTCCAGTTTGAGTTCATCCTTTTTAAACATGGGAGACCAGAACTGCACGCAGTACTCCAAATGAGGTCTCACCAGCGCCTTCTTTAACGGAAGCAGCACCTCCTTGTCCCTACTAGAAATACCTCGCCTAATGCATCCCAAGATCGCATTAGCTTTTTTCACAGCCACGTCACATTGCCGGCTCATAGTCATCCTGCGATCAACCAGGACTCCGAGGTCCTTCTCCTCCTCCGTCACTTCCAACCGATGCGTCCCCAGCTTATAACTAAAATTCTTGTTAGTCATCCCTAAATGCATCACCTTACACTTCTCACTATTAAATCTCATCCTATTATTATTACTCCAATTTACAAGGTCATCCAAGTCTCCCTGCAGAATATCCCGATCCTTCTCCGAATTGGCAATGCCTCCCAACTTTGTGTCATCCGCAAACTTTATAAGCCCACTCCTACATTCGGTTCCGAGGTCAGTAATAAATAGATTAAATAAAATCGGACCCAAAACCGAACCTTGAGGAACCCCACTGGTGACCTCCCTCCAACCTGACAGTTCACCTTTCAGTACTACCCGCTGCAGTCTCCCCTTTAACCAGTTCTTTATCCACTTCTGGATTTTTATATCGATCCCCATCTTTTCTAATTTAACCAGTAATTCCTCATGCGGTACCATATCAAACGCTTTACTAAAATCGAGGTATATTAGATCCACCGCATTTCCTTTATCTAGAAGGTCTGTTACTTTCTCAAAGAAGGAGATCAGGTTGGTTTGGCACAATCTGCCTTTCGTAAACCCATGTTGTAATCTGTCCCAATTGCGATTCACCTCAAGGTCCTTAACTACTTTCTCCTTCAAAATTTTTTCCAAGACCTTGCATACTACAGATGTTAAACTAACAGGCCTGTAGTTACCCGGGTCACTTTTTCCCCCCTTCTTGAAAATAGGAACCACATTAGCTATTTTCCAGTCCAACAGTACCACCCCCGAGTTTACAGATTCATTAAAAATTATCGCTAAGGGGCTCGCAATTTCTTGCGCCAGTTCCTTCAATATTCTAGGATGAAGATCATCCGGTCCTCCCGATTTAGTCCCGTTTAGCTGGTGAAGTTTGGCTTCCACCTCTAATACTGTAATATCAATCCCACCTCCTTTATTCCCCTCTGTCCTGATCCCTCTATTCCTAAGCCCTTCATTAGCCTTATTAAAGACCGATGCAAAATATTCATTTAGATATTGTGCCATGCCTAAATTATCCTTAATCTCCACTCCATCTACATTCTTGAGCGGTCCCACTTCCTCTTTCTTTGTTTTCTTCCTATTTATATGGCTATAAAACCTCTTACTATTGGATTTAATTCCCCTCGCAAGGTCCAACTCTACATGGCTTTTGGCCTTTCTCACTGCATCCCTACATGCTCTGACCTCAATAAGGTAGGTTTCCCTGCCGATCCCTCCCCTCTTCCATTCTTTGTACGCTTTCTGTTTTTTCTTAATCACCCGTTTGAGACGCCCGCTCATCCAGCTAGGTCTAAATCTCCTGCCTAATAACCGTTTTCTCTTTCTCGGGATACAGGCCTCGGACAGCTCGTGCAATTCAACTTGAAACAATCCCAGGCGTCATCTGCCTTTAGATCCCTAAGTATGTTAGCCCAGTCCACTTCCCTAAGTAGTCGCCTTAATTTATTAAAGTTGGCCTTTTTGAAATCATAAACCTTAGTCACAGTTTTATTTCTGTTAATCCTTCCATTTAGTTTAAACCGAATTAGCTCATGGTCACTCGAGCCAAGGTTGTCCCCTACAACCATTTCCTCAACGAGGTCCTCACCACTCACCAGCACCAAATCTAAAATTGCATCCCCCCTCGTCGGTTCAGTTACTACTTGATGAAGGAATTCATCTGCTAGCATGTCTAGGAACATCTGAGCCCTATCAGACTAGATGATCACAAATGGAATCTTCTGGCCTTAAAATCTATTAATCTAAGGCCTTGTCTACATTCAAGTTTTGCATGGCATAGTCCCATCAGGGCAATTAGAGTTGGTTGAACAATTTTCTGTCGGGAAATGCATTTTCATTGTAATCTAAACATTTGTTAGGAACATGTCAATTTTAATGAAATTTTGGACAGGAAAAAGTCAGAATGAGTCATTGCAACTTTCTTGTTAGTTTAAATAATTTTTTTCATTTGATAAAGTAAAAACTTTTTTTGACCTTTTAATTTCAACTATAATAGAAAATGAATCAAAACAAGAAAGTTGAAATGAAACATTTTTACTTTATATTGATATATTTCATATTGTAATATAAAAGTCTAAACAAAATGAATTGACATTATTGAAATTAAATATTTCAGAGGAGGCACAATTTTTGTTCTACAGGAAATTGTGAAATTTTGACCTCTTGGGCTGATTTGGAAGAAAACCTTCTTTGGAATATCCCGTGGAATGGAAATTCTGGTTTCAGACCAACTCTAGTTATATTAGTGGCTAAAACCTTAATTTACACAAGGCCCGAGTGAAAGGAGCTGGAGAGACAGCATATTGTCGGTGCTCCAGCAGCCTGCATTTGCTTCTCATACAATACACAGTCTGACACACCTAGACCATCTCTCCTTGTGGGACCCTCCATTGCAGCTATTGCTCTTTAGCACTCTGCATTTGTACAAACCCACATATAGACTGAAGGAGCAGGAGGGAGTTCTCAGGACTCTGGCAATCTACTAAAGAAACCCAAGGAAGTGTCCTCGCCTCACCATCTTCAAGTCACACCATAAGCTTCCCCTTTTCACTATCACATTCCCCAAAGAGCCAGA
>NW_020664446.1:1767047-1773152 GCF_002925995.2 Terrapene triunguis | reverse complement strand
TGAGGGGATGACAGTTGGGACTGTCAGTTTGATCTGGATGGGGAGTGTCAGTTGGGATTGGCAGTTGGGATGAGGGGGATGAACAGAGCAGGTTTGAGGGGGAGTGACGGTTGGGAAGGATTGGATTTGACAGGTTCAGCAGGGGTGACTGATGATTTTAAATGATAACTGTGCAAGGGGCTAGTCCCAAGTGAGGAACCAGCTGGTCATGACATTTTGGACAGTGATGGAGGAATGAATTTGAATTAGACAGTTTGGGAGGGGTTGTTTGACCTGGGGAGGCAACAGAAGGATGAGAAGCAGGTTGGATTTAGGCAGTGAGAGGATCAGAAAACAGCAGAGGAGGTTACTAAGAAGCAGGTAAAATGTATGAGAACTATTCCCTCTTCCTCACTGAGTAAACTCTACTTGCTAAAGTAGTGATTAGTCATGGTGTGAGGTAGTAACACTGGTTCTTGTCTGTAGTATTCCATTTGTGGTGCACCTGCACTCGAGATGAGAATCCTTTGGCCAGCAGTGTCTTGTGTTCCATGCCTCCACCCTGCATGCCCTCATACCCCCACCTACCCAAGGACAGAGCGAGGCCAACTGACCCTCAGTTCCTTCTTACTACCCGTGGCTGAAAGACACAATGTCGAGCAGTGTTTCTGTCTCTTGCACTTACGATCTAGCTAAGGTTTTTGTATATAGCTGCCCTAGGACAGGTTTTTTTATAAGTCTTAGCTGGGTGACTTTTTTTTACCTTGTTTCTATTTTGTTCACCTAGTATGGGGAATTCAGTCTTATGGCTGACCAGAAATCCCTTGGTTTTAAGCATTATTCATCATGTGAGGCTGCAATTCCTCTTAATGATGGATACTCATTCTCCAAGCAGTCCCTGAAAGAGACAGATGCTTGCTTAAAATGTTTCTATAAGACAGGTCCATGAGTTCTGCCTCTGACCCAGGAAAACAAGACCAGATGAGTTCTGCAAATTCCTCTTCTAAAAGCATTGCAGCAGGCACTATTTTTGCATCACCCTTTAGTGCTTTGAGGCAATCCCCTGCTGCTGTGTCTGTAAAGTCTTTCTCGGTGTCTGAAAAGGGTAGGTCACAGCACCCCTCCCCTAAGGAGCACAGATGTGGGTCTCCATTCCAAAGATGGTCTAGGACAGCAAGGGATAAATCCCCTGTCTCTACTTTGAAAAGACAGCTCAGGGGTGATCCATGTCGCACTGGCACTCCCTGTTAGTAAAACTCTGGTACCGCCTAATGTTCACTCTGACTTTGGTATACAGTCCCCACTATGGTCACATACTCTTGTGGTAACCAATCACGGAATGTTCTGTACCTGTGCCAACATTTCTGGTGCCATCCATTGTCTTGAATCTCTTACTACTGGTACCGAGATTTACTGCAACGGCCGATTTAGCTGTCTGAGAATCTGCCTGATTCTCTCTTATCTTCTTCTGTGAAAATAACTGCATTGGTAGTGTCAGCTTCTGTACCGACCTTCCTAGAACAATTGTGAAGGAAATAATTACATTAATGGAGGTAAACAGTAAAGGGGATGTAATACAATATGAGTTTTCCAAAGGTAAATCATGCCAGACTAACCTGATTTCCTTCTTTGAGAAAATAACTAATTTGTTTAGATAAGAGAAGTGCAGTAAATCTACTATGCTTGGACATCAACAAAGCATTTGACATGGTTCCACATGGGAAATTATGAGTTAAATTAGAGAACATAGCGATTAGTATAAGCACTGTAAATTGGACAAGGAACTGGCTAAAAGGGAGAAAGCAACAGGTTCTGCTCAAAGGTGAACTATCTGACTGGAGGAAGGTTACTAGTGGAGTTCCTCAAGGATCAGTCTTGGGACCAATCTTATTAAAGATTTTTATGAATGACCTTGGCACAAACAGTAGGAGTGTGCTAATGAAATTTGCTGATGATACAAAGGCAGGGGGCATCGTCAATACAGAGAAAGATCGGAATATTATACAGGAAGATCTGGATGATCTTGAAGACAGGAGTAACAGAAATGGGATGAAATTCAATAGCAGAAAGTGTAAAGTCAGGCACCTAGTTCTATAAGAAGAATTTCTGCTACAACATGGGAGCTCATCAGTTGGAAGCAACAGAGGAGAGAGAGCTGGGTATGTGGGTTGATCACAGGATGAATATGAGCTGCCAATGTGATGCGGCTGTGAAAGAGGCAAATGCAATCCTAGGATGTATTAGGCGACACATTTCCAGTAGAGAGAGAAGTATTAATATCGCTCTGTACAGGCAGTGATGAGCTGCCAGAATCTTAACAACCGGTTCCCTACCGGGTTTCGGCGGCACTTCGGCGGCGGCTCCTTCACTTGCTCCAGGTCTTCGGCAGCACTTCGGCGGCGGGTCCTTCAGTGCCGCCGAAGACCCAGCGCGAGTAAAGGACCCACCGCCGAAGACTCGGAGCGCCGCCCGGTGAGTACAAGCCCCAGGTGTTTTTTTGCGTGTTTTTTTTAAAGTCATCCCTGCCGGGGCCCCGTCGAAACTGTTCGAATTGGGCCCCGCACTCCCTAAAGCCGGCCCTGCACATCGGGGTTGCAAAACTGTATCGCGGGCCGGGTTGGGAAGGCTGTGCCTCCCAAAACTGCCTGCCCCCCTCATCCGACCCCCACCCACGTCCTGCCCCCGACTGCCCCCCTCAGAACCCGCAACCCATCAACCCCCCCTGCTCCTTGTCCCCTGACCACCCCCTCCCGAGACCCCCCACCCTAACTGCCCCCCAGGACCCTTCCCCACCCCCTACCCAACTCGCCCCACTCCCTGTCCCCTGACTCCCCCGACCCCATCCACCACCACCCCGACAGACCCCCGGAACTCATGCCTACCCGAACCCCCCCGTTTCCTGTCCCGACCGCTCCCCCAGAACCTCCGCCCCCTCCAACCGCTCCCTGCCCGGCCCCTGCCTTATCCAACCCCTCCTCCCAGCCCTGGCCCGGCCCCCTTACCATGCTGCTGTGTAAGGATGCCACACGGCCTGCTGGAGCTCGCAGCCCCCCCCTTACCTTGCCGCTCAAAGCGGCAGGAGCTGCAGAGCTGCCCAGAGCGCTGGCGCAGGCGGCGTGGCGCGCTGCGGCTCTGCGAGGGGGGGAAGCAGGGGAGGGGCCGGGGGAGCCTCCCCAGCTGGGAGCTCAGGCGGGCCAGAGACAGGATGGTTCCACGGGCCGGATGTGGCCCGCGGACTGGAGTTGTTTGCCTACCCGCCCGCCTCTTTAACAGCCGGTTCTACACCGGCTTCTAAATTTAACAACTGGTTCTTGCGAACCGGTGGGAACCGGCTCCAGCTCACCACTGTGTACAGGCACTGGTAAGACCTAATTTGGAATACTGTGTACATTTCTGGTACATGTTCAAGAAAGATTAATTCAAGATGGAACAGGTGCAGAGAAAGCTACTAGAAAGTTCAGGGGAATGGAGGACCTATTTTATGAGAGGAGACTGGAAGAGCTTGGTGTATTGAGCCTAGCAAAAAGGCAGCTGAGAGGGGAGATGATTGCTCTCTACATTGGGGTGAAAGCACCAGGGAGCTTGAAGAGCTATTTAAGCTAAAGGGCAATGTTGGCACAAGATCAAATCAGTACAAACTGGCCATGAACTAATTCAGGCTAGAAATCAGAAGATTTCTAACCATCAGAGAGGTGAGCTTCTAGAACAGCCTTTCAAGAGGAGTTGTGATTGCAAAGAACTAAATTTGTTTTAAGACAGAAGTGGACAAATTTATGAGTGACACTGTATGGCAGGGTTGTTGTTTGTGATGGTAGAGGGCAAGGCTCAGCAGTCCTGGGGCTCACTTCTGGTTTATGTCTTGTGTTCCTAAAAGATCATGCTTCAAAAGATCAGCCACCTGCAGGGGTCAGGAAGGGATTCCCCTCCATCCCAATGTATTCTGTTTTTGTTTGTTTGTGTCTGCTTCCTCTGAAACATCAGAGATGGCCACTGCTGGAGCTGGGACACTGGATAGGGAGGGCAGTTGCTCTGAGTTGGTGCTGAGCATTCTCTCTCTCAGGTGCTTGGCTGGCTGGTTTTGCTCACATGCTCAGGATCTGACTCATTCCCATATGTGGAGTCAGGAAGGCATTTTCCCCCAGGTGAGATTGGCAGTGACTTTGGATTTTTTTCACCTTCCTCTACAGTGCGGGGGTGCTGGCCACTTGCCAGGATTATCTGGATACCACTTAATTACTTCCCTGCCATTGCAGGGGCCTTGGATACCGGTGTACCTTGGTCCCTCCCTCTCTCTCTGTGGCACATAACGGTTTCTCATAGCTGCGAGCAGTAATATTTGGTCTATTTTCGGTTGTTGGGTTTAGGATATGGGTTTTGGGTTATGTGGGTGGCCTATGAGATACAGGAGGTTCCTTCAGGTCCTAAACTCTATGACTCAACACTGATCAGGTTCCATGATGCCAGAGCCCTCAGATTCCCAGCAGATAATTTTTCCCACCCTCCAGGAGAAAGAAGTTTCATACTCCTCCTCTGCCTCAGATCATAGTGCAGGGGACTCTCCCACATACTACCCTAGCTCACAACACTATGACCCCTATTTCTCAGATAGGGATTCCAGGCATAGGAGTCCTAGTAAGCATAGGGACTTCAGACAGGACCCCTTGGTTTGGAACCACATGCCCTGGCCACCTGCTAATTATCTGTACGGTTCCCACTCATAGCCATACTGGTTGCCATGGAAAGTACAACATGCTAGGAAACCTGGCTCCCCTGTGCCATCTAGAGTTAGTTTAGTACCACAGGAGTTTATTAGGTCTCACTTTGAATATCCCCACTCAACACACTTCTGCACCTATTTCCACTAATACAAGATCTTCCCCCTCCTTGGGACCTAAACACTGTCCTCAAGGGGTTAACTACTTGCTTGTTATTATCTCTTATCTATGAAGATATCTTTTCTAGTAGCAATCACTTCAGCCCACAGGGTAGAGGCCTTTGTAGTGCAACCTCCATACACCACTTTTCATAAGGATATGGTCACACACTTGGACCACATCATACATTTCTACCAAAAGTTGTTTGAGATTTTCATGTATGTTATACATGGAGCAGTATATTCCCCTAAACTGCATTCCTCCTCAGGGGAGGCTGCACTCCACTGTTTAGACATCTTTAGGACCTGTCCTACTTGCATGAAACAAAGCCATTTAGAGTCTTCTCAAGGCTCTTCATTGCTTTTGGTGAAGAATCCAAAGTTCAAGGGATTTCAACCCAAAGATTATCTAACTGGGACTCAGATTGTATTAAATTTTGCTACAGAATAGCTAGTCAAGGATTACTGGTCAGGTTAGGACTCGTTCCACCAGAGTGCAGGCAGCTTCCACATCTTCTTTCAGAAGTGTCCCTATAATTGACATGTATAAGGCAGTTAAATGGAACACCTCTCATACTTTTACTAGATGTTATTTGGTAGTAGAGGCATCTCATTCGGATGCCAGATTTGGCAGGACTGTGCTGAAGTCTATTTAGTTAGATTCCTACCACCTGCCTCCTTTTGTCAGGTTACTTGGGAATCACCAGAAGCGGAAACACATGGACAAGCACTCGAAGAAGGAAGAAGTTACTAACCTGTACAGGAACTGGAGTTCTTCAAGACACGTTGTCTAATTGTATTCCATGACCCACCCTCCTTCCCTGCTACTAAGGAATCTCATACTATCTGGACTCTATACTAGCAAAGGAACTGAGGGTCGGTCGACCTTGCGCCTCACTTTATGTCCTCCACTGGGGGTGGGGAATGAGGGCATGCAGAGTGCAGGCGCGGACCAATGGACCCTGCTGGCCAAAAGATTCTGATCTCGAGCGCATGGGGCAGACGTGCACCAAAACCGGAATACATCTAGGCCTTGTCTACACTGCCACTTCCAGCGCTGAAACTTCCTTTGCTGGGGGGGGGGGGGGGGGGTTTTTCACACCGCGGAGTGAGGAAATGTTCAGTGCTGTGAGTGGCAGTGTAGACAGTGCTACAGCGGGGAGCTATTCCCCGGGAGGTGGTTTTATTACAGCGCTGGGAGAGCTCCCCTACTACTGCACAGGAATGTCACTTCTCTTTCTGGGGCACTAGCA